>NW_026596034.1:7486616-7777512 GCF_907164565.1 Psammomys obesus
CTTCCTTCCTTCCTTCCTTCCTTCCTTCCTTCCTTCCTTCCTTCCTTTCTTTCTTTCTCTCTCTTTCTCTCTTTCTTTTCTTTTCTTTCCAGGGTTTCTCTGTGTAGCCTTGGCTGTCCTGGACTCACTTTGTAGGCCAGGCTGGCCTCAAACTCATAGAGATTCACTTGCCTCTGCCTCCCTAAGTGCTGCGACTACAGGTATGTGCCACCATGCCCGGCTATGGGTGTATATTTCTACAAGTGGGAAACTTAGTTATACATATGTGCATGTTCAATTGGCAATAATGCTTTCTTGTTTTTCCAGATTCGTTCCAATTCACACATATAAAGAATACATAAAACTGCTGATTATTAGTGGTTTTATTAACCTACTAATGTATTTAGTAAGTCTTCATTATCTTTAGATATTAATATTAATGATAAATGGCAAGTTCTACCTATGTGGACTGCAGTGCAGAGGACTGTATGATAACAAGTATAAAATTATTTTAGTTTAAAAATGAGGCAAGATAGAAATGTTAGCCTGGGCTATGGGAGAATATGTCTCAAAAAAGAAAAAAACCTGAAAAACAATTAAATAAGCACTAGCTCAGAATAACTATGCCTGTTCTCCAACCTGTAAAAAAGAAGAAGAAAATGGAAGAGGAAAGGGAATGAAGAAGGGAATCAGTCTATATTAGGAAAGGAGTATAAAATATATTAAAAGTACAATATTGTCCAGACTTGATGGTGCACATCTTTAGTCCCAGTACTTGGGAAAGTGGAGACAGGCAGACCTCAGTGGGTTGGAGGCTAGCCTGGTGTCCTTAGTGAGTTTCAGGCCAGCCGTGAGTACATAGACCGCATTTCTCCCTTTTTAAGGGCATGTGCCACCATGCCTACTTTGATTTGATTTTTTTCTTCTAAAAGTTACAGGTTTGTTTGTATTACATATATGTGAGCTGCTGGTGGTTATAAGCCACCTGATATTGTTGCTGGGAGTCTTTTATAAGAGTAGTAAGCACTTTTAGCCACTGAACCATCTCTCTAGCCTGAGACTCTATCTTTAAAAGTTTTTTTTTTTTTTTAATGAATCAGATATGGTGGTACATGCCTTTGATCTCAACATTTAGGAGGCAGAGGCAGTCAGAGAGTTTGAGGCCAGACTGTTCTACGGAGTGAATTTCAGGACAGCCAGAGCTACACAGAGAAACCTTGTCTCTAAAAACCAAGATAACAGGTTATTTATTCATTCACTAATTTATTTATTTTTTATTTTCATGTGTATTGGTATTTTGCTTGCATGTATGTCTGTGCAAGGATATCAAATCTTGGAGTTACAGAGAGTTGTGAGCTGCCATGTGAGTGCTGGGAATTGAACCCAGGTCTTCTGGAAAAGCAGACAGTGCTCTTAACTGCGGAGCATCTCTCCAGCCCGAAAGAAAAAGGTTTTTGTTTTTTTAAATAGAAGTTAACTGGCAGAATTTCCAGAAGTATTGATAGGACATGTATATTACATAAGCAGGCATCCAAGTGGTTACACCCTCTTACCTTAGGCTGGTAACCTCAGGAAGGCCAATCAGGTATTAGCTAACTTCCTTAAAGTAGTATGAAGTTGGATTTTTTTTTAATAATTTTCATTTTTTTATACTAATTACAGGTTATTTACTTTGTATCCCAGCTGTAGCCCCCTCCCTCATTCCCTCCCAATCCCACTCCACCTCCCTCGTTTCCTCCTTGCCCCTCTCTAAGTCCACTGATGGGGGGGTCCTCGTCCCTTTTCATCTGACCTAGTTTATCAGGTTTCATCAGGACTGGCTGCAATGTCCTCCTCTGTGGCCTAGCAAGATTTTGTATCTTTAGTAAGAAATACATTTTAAAGCAACCATTTATAGTATTTGAAGAAAATGGAATTTAATTTCTTAAATATTTGAATGTGAAATGGCATTTTAGAAGTTCTACTGAGGTTGTTTCAAGATCTGATTGAGTTTTGAAATGATAAGTGAATTTGGTAGACATGAAGTCACTGCATAGAGCTTAGAATGTCTTAAACTATTTCAAGGACAACTCCAAGAAAGAAAATCCATGGCAGTGAAATGTTATAAGAACCAAAGGAATTTCTATGAAAATAAGTGGTCAGTTGGACAGAGCTTAGAAAACATTTGAGCAGTTTTCCTGTGGGTAGGTCGTTGTGGTAGCAGCACCAGAAATGAGTTATGTAGTCTGTCTTTTTCTCTTTTCTTACTCATTTGTGGGATTGTGTGTGTGCATCCCAGCATAAATGTGGAGGCCAGAGGATTACTCTTCTTCCACTGTTTGGGTCCTAAGGATAAAACTCAGGTTGTCAGGCTTTGTGGCAGGTATCTTTACCTGCTCAGCCATTTTAGCAACCCTAAAGACAGTCAGTCTGTCTGTCTTCCTTTTTATTGTTTGATGTAGGCTTTTTTAGGGATGAGGTCTACCTATATTGCACATATTGGTTGGTTTTATGCCTTGTTGTGTCACTAGCCATAGCTATAGTTTTTATTTTATTAAAGCAAAATTTTTATCAGTATATGACATTCTACTCTCATGAGATTGTATATTCACATGATTTTGTTTTGTTTTGTTTTCCCAGCCATAGCTGTAATGCCAGTAATGACTAAGGAAATGGCTGAGGGTTCAAGCAGCCTGACTCAGTTTCAAAAGCTAAATTATGTGAATACAAACCAGTTGAATTTAGTAAATGAATTTGAGAGGAAATATTAATACTATAAATAGTATATGAGCATTAAATCTTTTATTTTTCCAAAATTTTACTTAAAAGCTAAATCCGTAAAATAAAAACATATTGAAGGTGAAACCTTGTAGAGCTAAAGGAAGGAAGGGAAAGCCTAATGCTCTCTCTTCCTTTCAATGGCTACAGATTACCAGCATTTCAAGAAGCTTAGTTGGAAAACACCAAATATTTACGTAATGCCTTACTTCAATTATTTTATAGTCCTCCTTTATAATCACCCTTCCCCATTTTTACAGATAAGAAACAGTTTCACAATGACTTTCCTAGGATTACATATCGAGTAAATGATACAGCTACAGTCCAACCATGCTGGCCAGTTTTCAGAGTACACACAGCCATTATTTAGCAGCAGTGTAGCTTAGTTCTGTAACCCCAGCACCTGGGAGACTGAGGCAGGGTGATTGCCATCATTTGGAACCTGGGCTGCACAGTGAGTTTCTACAGAGACCCTACCTCAAAAAACAAAACAAAACAAAACAAAATTCACAGGACTGCTGTGCTGCAGGGTCCTGCGTAGGAAAGTGTTCTTTCTGTGAGGGATATTTGTGCATTTAAATCATATCTGTGGACTTTTTAATTTTTAATTTTTGGTAAATGTGATAAAATATCCATAGCTGTGTTTGTCATCTATATTAGACTTCTCTAGAGTAACACACTTTTAGAATGAATATATGTGATATATATATATATGAGAATGACTTATAGGCTGTAGTCCAGCTAGTCCAGCAATGGCTTCCTATGCACGGGAAGTCTAAGAACCTATTAGTTGTTCAGTCCATAAAGCTGGATGTCTCAGCTGGTCTTTAGTATATGCTGGAATTCCAAAGAAGTAGGAACTCCAGTGAAGGAATGGACTTGCTAGCAAGGTAAGAACAAACAGTCAAAGAATAAAATCTTCCTTCTTCCATGCCCTTATACAGCTTCCAGCAGAATGTGTGGCCCAGATTAAAGATGTATTTTCCTGCGTCAAGATCTGGATTAGATGTCCATCTGTCTACTTCAAAAGACTCTCACAGACATGCCCTCCATTTTTGGATTTTAGTTCATTCCAGATGTAGTCAAGTTGACAACAAGAATAGCCATTACCTCATCTTAATAACTTAATTAGATTTAAATATATATTTTATTTTACGTGGATGAGCGTTTTGCCTGTATACATGTTTGTGCACTGTGTGTGTGCCTGGTGCCTGTGAAGGTCAGAAGAGGGCAGCAGATCTTCTGGAACAACTTAAAGTCATAGATGATTGTGAGCCACCATGTGGGTGCCATGAACCATACCTGGGACCTCTGCAGAAGCAACAAGTGCTCTTAGCTGCTGAGATACCTCTCCAGCCCAAGTTATTATTCCATTTTTTATTACATTTATCTTCAGTGTGCCATGGTACATACTGTGAGTGTGGAGGGCAGAGGACAACTTGTAGCAGTTGTCTTTCACCATCTACATCCTAGGGATAAAACTCAGATTATCAAACTTGGCAGCATGTGCCTTTACCTGCTGTGCAAAGATCCTATTTCAATAATTTTTTGTTTTATTTTTAAGAAGGGGTCTTATGTAGCCCTGGGTGGCCTCACTTGAATCTTTGATCCTTCTTCCACCTTCTGAGTATTAGGATTACCATTGCAGGTTTTGTGGAACTGGATAGCAATTTTTAAATGTACATATCAGTGGGGGCACTATAAAGCCAGGAGAGTGACGTTTTGTTGTTCAAACAAATGTTTTTTGAATCTCAGCTAATTGAAATGATTGCAAAGATTAAGAAATTTTGTTTTATGCATTGGCATTAATTAAATTTCTGGACATATATACTTGCAAATGGCCAAGAATTTATAATAGATACTAGGAATTAAAAGACTTGCTCATGCCGGGCATGGTGATGCACTCCTGTAATCCCAGCACTCGCAGAAGCAGAGGCAGGTGGATCTTTGTGAGTTCAAGACCAGAATGGCTACAAAGCTAGTCTAGGATAGCCAAGGCTACACAGAGAAACCCTGTCTCAAAAATAAAACAAAACAAACAAAAAACCAGACTAAGAATAAGAATGATAATCCAGTATATATAGAATATATGAAGTTAATGCAGAACAACAATCTCTGTGTCTCTCTCTGTGTGTGTGCTTGTAAAACCTTGCAAAATACAGTATCCAAGTTCAGTCTCAAAGATATTTGAAACACTAGGTCAAGAGTGGTGATCAGACATACATGCAAGCACAATATCCATACACATAAAAACAAATTAGTTACCCAGTAAGTATAATGCAGTCATGATACTCTTTCAGGAGCTCATCTAGTCCTACAGGCTAATGAATATCTATAAGTACTGAGTTACTGTGTTTTAGGACTTTGAATGTTTTTTTTTTTTTTTTCTGTCACCTGTGACTTAGATGGTCAAGAGAGTCTAAGGATCACCAGATAAGAGCTTGGTAGTGAAGATTTAAACTTGTGCCTCTCCTAACTCTGCAGCTACTGGCTTGTATTTACCAGATATTTTCTTGATTTTTCAGTGGAATCTGAAAAACATGTTATTTTGAGACAGGGTCTGAATGGCTTGAATGTAATTTCTAATTAATTAATTAATTAATTTGTGGTTTTATCGAGACAGGGTTTCTTTGTGTAATAGTCCTGGCTGTCCTGGAACTTGCTCAGGCTGTCCTTGAACTCAGAGATCAACCTGCCACTGTCTCCCAAGTGCTGGGATTGAAGACATGTGCCACCATTGCCTGGCAAATCTCAGTTAAAAACATTATTTTACTTTTTTTATTTATGTAGATGTATATGTGTTCCTGAGAAGGCCAGAAGAGGGCATCAGATTCTCTGGAGCAGTTAGGAGCTAGTCTGGGATGGTGTTAAGAATCAAACTTGAGTTCTCTGGAAAAGTAAGATGAACTCTTAACCACTGAGCCATGACTCTGGCCCTGAGTGAATGTTAAATTTATTAATGTCATGCATTTGTTTGCTAGTTACATGTGCTTTGGGGACAGTTTGAATTGTTAGCTCAAATTGGCTGGCGACTTGCTACCTTCTTCCCCTCCCAAGTGCTAATATATTATTGCTATTATTTTTAATTTTTTACTTTATTATTTATTTTTGGTGTACGTTATATGTGTGTGTGAGCATGAGTGCACCGGTTCCACATTGTACCTGTGAGGAGATCAGAGGACAGTTTTCTGGAGTCTGTTCTCCTTGTCCAGTATGTGTTTTCTGGGGATTGAACTCTAGTCAACAGGCTTGGTGGCAAGTGCCCTTTAACTTGTTGAGTCATCTCCCAAAAATACTTTTGAATTAAAGAGTTGAAATTGTAAATAATGTAGATTATCATCAATATTTCAAGATGCCTAGAACAGTTATATAGTTCTTAGAACATTATAAATTATGTTTTGAGAAGGAAAAAAAAATCACACCTACCCAAGTCCAAACACTTATTTACCATGGAGCTAAGTTTATGACTCCACCTTTTTTTTCTTTAATTTTAATGAGTGAAAAGTTTTTGCTTGCATAAACATATTTCCAAAGAACCCCTGGAACTGGAGTTACACATGGTTGTGAACTGCCATGTTGGTACTGGGAACAGAACCTAAGTTAAGAACATGCTTGTATTCTTTCGGCCCAAGTTCAGTTCCCAGTACCCATGCCAGTCAACTTATCTCTGCTCCAGAGGTTCCAGTGTGGCCTCCTCTTGCATTCACATGCACGTACAAATACACAGACATGCATACACACACTATTTTTTTTAAGTTCCTGTCTTTCATCTGATTTAGGGAATTTTTAGCCATCTTCATTGTCCCCTCCCTGCTCCAGGATCACGCACTGTGGTGTTGATGTTGTCACAAGTCTCACTCCACCCACTTGTCTTCATTCTTTTTTCCTTTGTATTTCCCAGATAGGATGGTTCCTGCAGTCATGCTCTCTATTTTCCCTTGTTTGATTAAATCTCTCTATAGTGAATTTCAAACTTGTTTTTTTACCTTTCACTCTAGAATTTCTGATTGGTCCTTTTAATGACTTCTACTGAAGTATTAGTATTTTTATTTTGTTTATGTCATTGTCCTAGTTATTTTCATCCTCAAGGCATGGTTTTTGTTAGTTCTCTGAACATATTAACAGAGTGCATTAATTCCTCATCTGCTAAAATCAGTAACTTTCTTAGGGACAGAGTCTGTGTGTCTTCCTCCTCCTCCTCCTCCTCCTCCTCCTCCTCCTCCTCCTCCTCTTCCTCCTCTTCTTCTTCTTGGACATATTAAGGTGTGTGTGTATGTGTGTAAAACAGACATATTCAGCATTTGATACTGCAAATATGTAAATATTATTTTAAGTCTTGCCCCAGAATTTTTTGTTCTTTATGAATGCTGGGGTCATTCATTTTTTAATAACTCCACGCATTCTGTAAAGCAGTTGTATTTCTTCTGGGTGGTCACTAAAGTCTGATTTTTAGCTTCTCTTCAGACTCCATTTTCCATTATTTGTCTTTTGGTTCTTGGGACTGAATCCAGGGTTTCTTCCTTAATCTTAGATGTATTCCCACTGCTCTACCTGTATTTTAATTTTTTTTTCATGTCTAAGATTTGCTTTTTGTTACTATTCTCATTATTCTCTTAGTTGCAAGCATTTAGCTTTTTCCAGGTTCTTGCAAAAGTTATTTTTGATGAATCCTGCTTGATTTTTGAAATAGTGGAAAGAAGAGGGGTTGAAGCTGCCTCCTGGGCTGTTTTGCTGACATCTCTTTCTCCTGCCTGCCTGCCTTTTTAGTGAACAAATGAGGCCCATGTGGCTGAATCAAGGGAGTGATCAAGAGAGGAGAGCAGGGCACAGAGTTATTTAGGTGGGAGTGGGGTGGAGGGGGCTATAATACAGTCAGAATGAGGAGTGCTGCTTTTATTATGGTGCAATACAGAATCATTGGAGGACTGTGAGTTAAGTGACCTGAAACAACTGGTGTAAGATCACACCTGCTACTTACTGTTTTGAAATACAGCCAAACAAACAGCAAGGGTTAGTGTCATATCTATTATATAGGAGGAAAAGCCAAATATTTGTTAGTTATGTAGGTTTGAAGTTGAGGCAGAGATATAATAGATACAAATTTGGAAATTACCAACAGTCAGTGTCAGTGTAGACAGAAATGAAAAAAGATTAGAGTACTCTCGAGTACCCCCAACATTTAGAGGTTAGAGATAGAAGTTAGAGTATCCCCAACATTTAGAGGTTGGAGTGCCCCCAACAAGTACCACCAACATTCAGAGATTAGTGTACTCACAAGTACTACCAACATTTGGACAGCAGTTCTCAACCTGTAGGTTGTGACCTTTTTTGGGGGGTTCTGACAATCCCTTCATAGGGGCTTACCTACAACCATTCCACATATAACAGTCGCAAAATTACAGGTATGAAGTAGCAAGGAAAATAATCTCATGGTTGGGGGTCACCACAACATGATGGGCTGTATTATAGGGTCACAGAGTTAGGAAGGTTGAGAACCACTGCTCTAGAGGACAGTCATTTACAGAATCTGAAATTGAATATTCAGAAAAAAAGAAAAATGAGCTGAATTTCTTGTTTATCATTAAGCATTTCAAAGACTCCTCAGTGGGAACTATAACAAACACTGCTGATAATTTAAATAAAGAGTGAAAATGAGATTATCAGTATGCCTTTGGCTGGGTCAGTTTAAGGAGATAAAACTGATTTCAAGTGATAAAGTCAGCATTGATGGCCCATATATATAATCCTGATGTTCAGAAGGCGGAGGCATGATTGCCCTGGATTCAAGATGATCCTGAGTAGCTTAGATTGTGTCTCAAAGCAATAAAAAAAGGTTAGGGATGTGGCTTGACTAACATTTATAATATGTCCCTGAGTTTATTCCCCATTAATACATACACAACATTTTTTTCCCCTTTTTTGAGACAGAATGATGAGGGGAATGGGTAGGCCTCACACTAGTTCAGGCTGGCCTAGAGTTCACTGTGTAGCTCAAACTGGACTTGAAGCATTCCCACCTCAGTTTTCTGAGTGCTGGGACTACAGGTATAAGCTACCATGCTTAGAGGAAGAAAGTTCAAAAATTTCTCAATTGGTATAGGTGGGGATCAATCAAAGTACTTGAGTTTGTAGGCAAGAGATTTTTTCTGGAATGTATGTATCTAGTCTAGCAGGTAAGATTCCCCAGAAAAGGAAAGAAGACCAAATTAAAAAGCAAATAGAAATGCCCTTATGGGTAGAATACAGGTGCTTACATATTTTAATTCTTAGTTTTGTGCAGATTTTAGTAGTCTTTGTTGCCATTTAAAAGGTATGAATAATGTTGAGACAATATTGGGTCCATTATTTATAGATGTATGCATTTTTATTTAATCATTGTTTAAAACTCTCTGAGATCCCTATTTTAAAAATTATAAGAGGCTAGAGAAATACTCCAGTGATTAAGAACACTGGCTGATCTTCCAGAGAACCTGGGTTTAATTACTAGTATCAACATAGTGGCTACCTGGCATCTGTAACTCCAGTTCCAGGGATCCAGTGCTTGCTTCTAGCGTCTGCAGGCACAGCACATATCTGGTACACAGACAGGGAAAACACCTATACTCATAAAATCATAAAATGATTGGGAATAAATAAACTACATTTTAAGATTCTTTAAGTTAAAAATTATATATTCTACTGATATTTCTTGGGTTGCTCCATTGTATTCTAGCATAAAGTTTTTCTCAATTACTTATTCTTAGTAAAAATGACATCTTCCATCGGTATGGAAAACATTTTAATATGTATTTTAAACTTAGTCATTATATCAAGTACTTAGGGTAGATGGTTGGACTTTTTTGTTTGATTTTATTTACCCCTGTTATTAAGAAACCTTGTAAATGACAGAACACTTATCTCCTAGAGTTTATCTTTTATGACAGTCAGTGAGGATCATTGCTACTCAGCTTTTTTTTGTAGAACCCAATGCTGGTGAGTTTTTGTTGTTGGTTTTCTGGGATAAGGTCTAACTGAGTATCTCTGCATGGCCTACATAGTTTCACCTTCTGACTCCAAAGTGCTGGGATAAATGTCTTTTTTTTTTTTTTAATTAACATTGTAATTCTTTGTACATGTGTATGTCAGAATGTATATTTGTGCACATGAGGTGTATTGCCCACTGAGACCAGAAGAGGCTGCTGGGTCCTTTGTTATCAAAGTTAAAAGACAGTTAGCCATCTGATGCAGGTGCTGGAAACTCAACTCGGGTCCTCTAGAAGAGCAGCACACAGCTCTTTTTTTTTTTTTTTTTCTGAATTTTATTTTTTTCTTATCAGTTACATTTTATTAACTCTGTATCCCAGCCGTGTCCCGATCCCTCGTTCCCTCCCAGTCCTTCCCTCATCTCCACCGTGCCCCTTTCCAAGTCCACTGGGGGGGACCTCCTCCCCATTCATCTGATCCTGTTTTATCAGGTATCTTCAGGACTGGCTGCAAAGCTCTCCCCTGTGGCCTAACAGGACTGCTCCTCCCTTGGGGGGTGGGGAGGCCAAAGAGCCACTCATTGAGTTCATGTCAGAAATAGTCCTTGTTCCCCTCACTATGGGAAACCAATTGGTTACTGAGCTACCACAGGCTACATCTGAGCAAAGGTTCTAGGTTACATTCATACATGGTCCTTGGTTGCATGTCAGTCTCAGAAAAGACTCTGTGCCCAGATATATTTGGTCCTTGTGGAGTTCCTATCCTTTCCTCATCAGACTAACTCCCCTTCTTTCTTATGATTCCCTGTACTCTGCCAAAGGTTTGATCATGAGTCTTTGCTTTGAAAACACTGCTAGTTAGAGTCTTTCAAATGCGCTCAGTAGACTCCTGTCATATGTTCAGTGCGCATCCCATCTGTCTTTCTAAACGAGGATTTATCATCTTACCCCATGTCGGCTCTCTTGATTATCTTTTTTAGGTGTATAGATTTCATTATGTTTATCATATCTTATAGGTCTATATAAGTGAGTATATACTGTGTTTGTCTTTCTCCTTCTGGGATATTTCACTCAGGATGATCTTTTCTAGATCCCACCATTTGCCTGCAAATTTCATGATTTCCTCTCTTTTGATTGCTGAGTAGTATTCCATTGTGTAAAAATACCACAATTTCTGTACCCATTCCTCCGTTGATGGACATCTGGGTTGTTTCCAGGTTCTGGATATTACAAATAAAGCTGCTATAAACATGGTTGAGCAAATATCCCTTTTGTGTACTTGAGCAAACTTTGGGTATATACCTAGCAGTGGTATAGCTGGGTCTTGAGGAAGCACTATTCCTAATTGTCTTAGAAAGCGCCAGATAGATTTCCAGAGTGGTTTTATCAGTTTACATTCCCACCAGCAGTGGAGGAGGGTTCCCCTTTCTCCACAACCTCTCCAGCATGTGTTGTCCCTTGAGTTTTTCATCTTGGCCATTCTGATGGGTGTAAGGTGATATCTCAGGGTCGTTTTGATTTGCATTTCCCTGATGGCTAATGAGGATGAGCATTTCTTTAAGTGTTTCTCTGCCATTCGATATTCCTCTGTCGAGAATTCTCTGTTTAGCTCTGTTCCCCATTTTTTAATTGGATTACTTGGTTTGCTGCTTTTCAGCTTCTTTAGTTCTTTGTATATACTCGATATTAGTCCTTTGTCAGATAAAGGGTTAGTGAAGATTCTTTCCCAATCTGTAGGCAGGCGTTTTGTTTTGATGACAGTGTCCTTTGCTTTACAGAAGCTTTTCAGTTTCATGAGGTCCCATTTATTGATTGATGCTCTTAGAGCCTGTGCTGTTGGTGTTCTGTTCAGGATGTTGTCTCCTGTGCCAATGAGTTCTAGGCTGTTCCCCACTTTTTCTTCTAACAGATTTAGAGTATCTGGTTTTATGTTGAGGTCTTTGATCCACTTGGACTTTAGTTTTGTACAGGGTGATAAAGATAGATCTATTTTCATTTTTCTGCATGTGGACATCCAGTTGGACCAGCACCATTTGTTGAAGATGCTGTCTTTTTTCCATTGAATGGTTTTGGCTTCTTTGTCAAAAATTTGAGTATTCATAGGTGCAGCACACAGCTCTTAACAGCCTAGTTATCGCTCTAGTGTCTCAATGTTGTTGGTTCTTTGTCCCCATAGAACAGAACCAATAAGCACACTTGAAGTCATTTAAAGATACAGAACTCCATTCAGGACTGGCATCAGAGGTCAAGCTCTCAGGTTGGTGTGTCTGTCCCTCACTCCACCCCCAAATGAAAGAAGTTAGGTTATGTTCCTTCTTAGGATGGAAGAGTCAGGTAGATTAATAAAAAGGTGAAAATACTTGCAGGACTTTTCTAGGTACCATGTCTCCATTTGGTTTTGCCTTGTTACTTGACCGTGTGTATATGTGTGTGTTTTGTTGTTGTTGTGTTGTATAAATATTATACTTGACCTTGGTGAGAAGCCTGAGAAACAATGAAATTGTAAATAGTCGTGGTGCTGATGGACAGGAAATTTACTTTCAAGGCGATGGTAATGAAATGGGAAGACAACCAGTGGTTAAGATTGCAGTCGAGTCAGTTTGGCCCTGCTGTGCCGAGCATCTTTTTTTTTTTTTTTTTCCGTAGAAACTCACTATCTTGACACAAACAAGGCATTCTTAGTGCACATAGTAATCATGCAGGGCGTACCTGGATCAGGTCCCATGAAAGGAAATTAAGGAAGCCCACTAGGGGAATCCAGAAAAGAAAAATTAGCTAGCAACACAGGAACAATTTGTTTCGTGTTTTTTTTTCTTGGTTTTCTGAGACAGAATTTCAGTCCATAGCCCAGCCTGCTCTTGAACTAGTAGCAGTCTTCTTTCCTCAGACTCTCTAAGAACAAGAATTAGAGGTTAGAGCTAGCTAACTTTTAAGTTTAAAACTTTGAGCAAAATGATCACAATAGTTCACCATCATTCCAACTTACTTTGAAAAGCATTTTTGCCTTTAGTCATTATAAAACATTTTTTTAAAGATTTTTTTTCACAAGTATATGTGTGTTAGAGAAGGGTTGTTTGTTTTTGATAGTCTTATATACTTCTAGCTGTCCTAGAACTTTCTTTGTCTGGAGGCTGGCCTTGAACTCACAAATATGTGCCTGCCTCTCACTTAAGATTAAAAGCATGTGCCACCTCACTTGACTCCATAATGGAATTTTTTTCCTAGCCTAAAGAAGAATGAAGCTCTTCTCAGTCCAAGAAAGCTAGACTGAGAAAGAGGCTGTAGTGACATGCTTAAGTAAAATTTATGTTTGCATGACCTTAAAAAGCCTTGTGTCATTTATGGTGAGAATACACCAATCTAAGATACTTAATATATTTTTATTCTTGTAAATATGCATACTATATGGTTTAATCCATTTAAATGAATAACTCAAACTGGGCTTGGTGGTGCATGCCTGTGGTCCCAGCACTCAGGGAGGCAGAGACAGGTGGATCTCTGTGAGTTTAAGGCCAGTCTGGTCTACAAAGTGAGTCCAGGACTACCATGGCAACACAGAGAAACCCTGTTCTAAAAAAAAAAAAAAAAAAAACAACACCAACAAACCACTGGCTCCCCTGTTTAAGTTTTTATTGCTTAGATATGTGTCCGCTGTACATGTGTATGGTGTATATGTGTGGTTGTGCATGTGCCATACTTAAGAGCAAGCAGTTTTATTTGCCAAGACATCTCATTGACCTTCCTCCCCCCCCCCCCCCCCCTTTTTAATTTTAAGGATTTATTTTTATGTATTTGTATGTATGTATGTATATATTTGTGTATGCCACATGTGTCTGTGTGCCCATGGAGGTCAGAAGAGAGTGTCAGGTTAGAGTTTTTGGAACTGGAGTTACAGGCTGAAGTGAGGCACCCAGTGTGGATTCTGTGACCCAAACACAGGTCCCCTGGAAGAGGATTGAGCACTCTTAATTGCTGAGCCATCTCTCCAGAGCCTCTTACTCCTTTTTGATGACAGAGTCTTTCTTTTTAGTTTAGGCTGACTTCCAACCTAAGATTCTTTAGATTTACGGGCATACATCACCACACCCAGCAGTGGTTTCTAGTAATCACAGAGTTGTTTAAATATCACTGTAACCAGTTCAGAACATTTTCATCACCTCAAGAAGAAACCCCATAACCTATGGCCAATATTTACTGGTCACCAATCACACCATACATCCACCCTGCCTTCAGCTTTATAACCACTAATCTGCTGTTCTCTATAGATTTGTTAGGAAGATTGCAAATTTGAGGCCAACCTGGGATACATATTGAAACTCTGTGTCCAAAGAGGGTGGAGGAGGAGGGTCAGAGTAATCCTCTGTAATCGTATTCCTTCACTTAGTGTAAGGTTTTCACAGTTAAGCTTTGAGTTATGAGTCAGTGTTTCGTTTTGTTAGATTTTTAGTTTTTGCAACACTGGGAGTTGAATCCAGGTCCTTACACATGCTATGAAAGAATTCTATCTACCACAGCTCTTACTTTGAGACATGATCTCAGCAAGTCACATAGGCTGCTTTGAACTTCATCTGTAGCCCAGGCTGGCAACCCTTGAACCTGTGACCTTCAAATTTCAATCTACAAGTAAGTAGCTGTGATTATAAGCCAATACCATCAGATCCAGCTCACTTATTATTAATGAGCAATACTTCATTGTATATCCTCCTTTTATTTATCCACTTATCAGTTGTTAGACAGCTAGTAATTTCCCCTTTTTGGTGTTGTGAATAAATACTGCACTAGGCATTGGCATGCAAGTTTGTGTTTAAGTCTCTATTTTTAATTCCATTGGGTATTTACTGAGATGTGCAATTATTAAACTGCAAGGAAATTCTATTTTTAAATTTTTGAGGGCCCACCAGACTTTCCATAGAAGCTACGTTCTCATCACTAATGGTGTAAGTTCACCAACTTTTTTTTTTCTCTTAACCACTATTATATTCAGTTATTTTTTTGTTTTTACTTTGTCATCCCAATGACTTAAGAAGTAATCTTTCGCTATTCGCATGCACTTTTAGCGGGCACAGTGTGCGTACGCGGATTCTCTGACTATTGTCGTGGCCTACAGGCCAAACTAGTATGCAATTCTGTCTGGGATCCAGGGATTGTTTACCTGGATTACACTGAATGGAATACTACTCAGCAATCAAAAAGGAGGAAATTATGAAATTTGCAGGCAAATGGTGGGATCTAGAAAAGATCATTCTGAGTAAAATATCCCAGAAGGAGAAAGACAAACATGGTATATACTCGCTTATATAGACCTATAAGATATGATAAACATAATAAAATCTATACACCTAAAAATGATAATCAAGAGAGTGGACACGGCGTAAGATGATCAATCCTCATTTAGAAAAACAGATGGGATGTGCATTGAATGTATGACAGGAGTCTACCGCAGAAGGCATCTGAAAGACTCTACCTAGCAGTGTTTCAATGCAGACACTAAGACTCATAACCAAACCTTCGGCAGAGTACAGGGAATCATATGAAAGAAGGGGAGTTAGGATGATGGAGAAAGGATAGGAGCTCCACAAGGACCAATTATGTCTGGGCACAGGGTCTTTTCTGAGACTGACATTCAACCAAGGACCATGTATCGATATAACCTAGAACCTCTGCTTGGATGTAGCCCATGGTAGCTCAGTAACCAATTGGTTTCCCATAGTAAGGGGAACAAGGACTATTTCTAACAGGAACTCAGTGGCTGGCTCTTTGACCTCCCCACCCCCCAAGGGAGGACCAGTCCTGTTACGCCACAGAGGAGGACTTTGCAGACCTGATAAAACAGGGTCAGATGAATGGGGAGGAGGTCCCCCCATCAGTGGACTTGGAAAGGGGAAGGGCAGAGAGGAGGGAGGGAGGGTGGGGTTGGGAGGGAATGAGGGAGCGGGATACAGCTGGGATACAGTTAATAAAATATAACTAATAAGGAAAAAATAAAAATTAAAAAAAAGACGTAATCTTTCTTTTATGGTTTTGGTTTATAGTTTTGTGGTAATTAATGAGCTTTGATTTATTTTTCATGTCATTACTAGAGATTTATATAACTTTGGAGAAGTATCAGATTTTCTTAATATTTGGGCTAATTTCTTACTAGTAACTTCTTGAAAATGCTTTATATGGTCTTGATACAAGTTCTTAAATGTTTTTTATATAAGGTTTTTTGTTTTTTGTTTGTTTTTTTGTTTGTTTGTGAGGGTTTTCCTGTGGAATAGCCCTAGCTGTCCTGGAAGTCCCTCTGTAGACCAAGCTGGCCTCTGCCTGCCTCTGCCTCCTGAGAGCTGAGATTAAAGGTGTGTGCTGCCACCATCTGGCTAGATACAAGTTCTTTATCAGATACATGACTTACAAAATTCCCCCCCCCCCGCATTATTTGTCTGCTTGCTTACTTACTCTTTGTTTGATTATTCATTTGTTTGTTTGATGAGGTTTCATGTAGCTCAGATTGGCCTCCTAAAGAGCTGTTACTATAGGAATGTTAGGAGAAGCTCCAGTATCTCTTCAGTATCCCATAGGTTGTTTCTTCTCTTTCTCCTAGAATACAACTAAGAGCTAGGGTCTTAAGAGGGTGAATTTATACAGTATTGATGAGAATGTAGACTCTCTTTTTGGAAGATAGTCTGGCAGCTGCTGAAGGTATCTTTGAAGCACAAACATTTTTATTTTTATTTTTATTTACTTGTTTTTGAGACAGTCTCTTAAGAGGTTACCATGGCTGGCCCTGAACTCAGAATCCTTCCATCCAGTATCTGAGTAGACGGGACTGTGTATTTCAGGAGCACCCTGGTTGTTTGTAGGTTTGTTGTTGTTTTTGAAACAGAGTCATATCATGTAAGTCTGGTGGGCCAGGAACTCATTATGTAGACCAGGCTGGTCTTGAACTCACAGAGAGTCTTCTGCCTCTGCCTCCTGAGTGCTAAGATTGCAGGTGTGTGCTACCATTGGGCTTTTAAGTGTAGCCTGTGAACTTCATGTCAAAACATTTCATCTTGCTGAAGTAAACGCTAGGTTCTCAACTGACTAGTGCTGTAGCAGTATTCTACACCAATGTATTCCAACCCCGTGAAACCCTGAAGTTACACGACACTGTGTTCTTTTTAATTGCTTTATTGTATCTGCTTTTCCTAAAGTTAAGTTAAGACAATTGTTGTTTTCCATTTTTCCCCTTATAATTTATGCTTAGTTACTATTTTCTATTCTACAATAAAGGGTCAACTGCAGTACCGGGATTTTAAATCACCTTAAAACTTCCTTCATTGTACTTCATTTCATTACATTGTACAGGATAGTTTTCTCTACTTAATTACGATTATTGTGAAGTATTTTATGTTCTAAATGCTTTTGTTTTGAAGCAAGGTTTTACACTTGAGCCCAGATTCCTTGAAAACTCACCATGCAGTCTAGACGGTCTGAACTGGATCTTCCTGCCTAACCATCTACGTTCTGGAAGTATAAGCATGCACTGCCAAAAGTGGCCACATGTTGCTTACTAAGGCAATAGATACACTGTGAATAATAATACATCAATATCTAGGTATAATTTATCCACGTTTGGTAGTTGAACCAGGTCTTACATCCCAGCACACAGGAGGCAGAGGCAGGCAGATCTCTGTGAGTTTGAGGCCAGCCTCATCTACATAGTGAGTTCCAGGATTGCCAGGGCTCTTATGGAGAGAAACCCTGCCTCAAAAAAACAAAACAAACAAATGTGGTAGTTGTTACTTTTTAGAATTAAAGAAAAAAAATCTCTATAGTTGAATAGTTAGTAGAGATTTTATTTAAAATTTTTTTTTGTTGTTGTTTTTTGTTTTGTTTTGTTTTTTGAGATAGGGTTCTCTTTGTAGCCTTGGCTGTCCTGCAACTCACTCTGTAGATCAGGTTGGCCACAAATTCACAGAGATCCACCCACCCCTGCTTCCCAAAAGCTGAGATGAAAGGCATTCTCTACCATGCCTGACTTAAACCTTGTTGTTTTGTTTATTTGTTTGTTTTAAAACTATCATAAGACCAGTTTATTATTTATTTAGCTTAGGCCCATGTTTGTTTTCTGTGTAGTCTGAATTCAGCATTTACATAGCTTTATAAATAAAATATGAAACAAGTGTATTCCTAATGACTTATCAGCTTCACTAGAGATGGAGTAATGAATACAAGTGAGTACAGGAAGAAACTTGCATTTGCTTCACAGATATGTCAGTCATCTGGCTCTTAGGCTGTTCTAGTATCATAGATGAGCAAAAGCTCCATGTGACCTACGTGAGGTTATGTTCCAGCATGCTTTCCAGCACACTTGCACTAGTTCTATCAGTTACCCAACCCAATGAGTTTTGTTTTATTCTGGGTTGCCTTCTCATGATAGTTTTACAACTGTGCTTCTGGCGTTTCTCTATAAAGGCTATGGGACCTGGAGCAGGTGATCATAATCTACTCACTACCCAAGAACATGGCACACTAGCTCTCTTAAACATACAACATTTTGAAGGCCCGTACCTAGATTTTCTGATCACTAGATAGAAGTGCCGGAAGTGGTAGACAGACAGTTCGTGTTGTAATGTGACAAATTACTTGTCATTCCTAGGGGCTTCTTTACATTTTTTTCATCATAATATATGTACTTCAAAATAAAGTAATGTACAGTTTTACTTTTAAATGAATAGCTATGTCCCCCACAGGTTCCTGTTTTCCTCAGTACAGAATATTAACAACGTATTTGCAGTGAATTATCACATATAAAGTACGGTGCATCAGTTTTATTTATATAAACTTAATGAGCACCCACCACTAAGTTTAAATTCCTTTTGTTCTTATTTTCCTAGGATTCTGACACACCATGACATGTAGTATGCAGAGCAATAATGAACACCGGCCTGTTGTGGATTAGTTGACAACGCTCAGAAATGATACAGTAATATACTGCAGGAAAGCTGAACATACTCTGTTTGGAGTGACCAACCCAAATTGTCACTGGAGTTTCAAAATGACAGACCCAATGATGGACTTTTTTGATGATGCTAATCTTTTTGGTGAGACCTTAGAAGGCTTGTCAGATGACGCATTTGTACAACCGGGACCTGTCTCACTAGTTGATGAATTGAACTTGGGTGCAGAGTTTGAGCCTTTGCACATAGACTCACTAAACCATGTTCAAGGTACTCCAACACATCAGAAGATGACAGATTTTGAACAGTTAAATCAGTTTGACTCAATGAAATTTCATCAAGTTAATCAGTCTTTTGGCAGCCCAGCTGAACATGTATTATCTCCACACTCTCAATTTAATTGCTCTCCAATCCATCCCCCAAACCAACCCAATGGCTTGTTTCAAGATGTAGCAGATGGTAGTCCAATGTGGGGTCATCAGACAACTACTGGCCTTTCTAATCAAAATGGATCTCCTTTTCATCAAGGACACTCACACTCTCTGCATCAAAACAAAAGCTTTGTGGCACACCATGATTTTGCCTTATTTCAGGCCAGTGAACATCAAACACAGTGTACTTCACTACGCTCACAACAAAACAGGAGTAATCTTAACCCAGGGCAAAATTCTCTTGGCCAGTCTAAAAGTTTCATAGACGTTAACGTTTCTGGCACACACAGAGTTAATGCTAACCACCCTCCACACCTAACTAATACTCCCTCCTCACAACAGTCTCTTCCAGTGCAGTTTTCCCAGACAGCAAACCCTCCAGCACACTTCCTCAAGTGCAGCAATCACCAGGAAGGCAATTTTAATAGACCTTCTCCAAGCATGACTTCCTGTTCTGTTAGTAACTCACAGCAGTTTCCTGCACATTATTCCTTCTCCAGCGGTCATGTGTCACCAAGCAGTCTCCTACAGTCATCTGCAGTTCTTGCACCCAGTCATACAAATCAGACTTTATCTGATTTTGCTGGAGGTAACTCCTTTTCACCTCATCGGGGAATTAAACAAGAATCTACTCAGCATATCCTGAGCCCCACTCCATCACTGAATTCAAATAATTTTCCAATTTTGCATTCGTCACATCCTCAGGGTAATTATAGCAATTCAAAATTATCTCCTGTGCATATGAACTTCCCAGATCCTGTTGACTCAGGACCTCAAATGGGTCATTTTAATGATCATGTGGAAACTAATGGTTTTTCATCATTAGAAGAGAATTTACTTCATCAAGTGGAATCTCATACGGAACCATTTGCTGGACTTGACCCAGAAGACCTCCTTCAAGAGGGTCTCCTCCCGCAGTTTGATGAATCACCGTTTGGGCAAGATAATTCAAATCATGTTTTAGATCATGACCTTGATCGGCAGTTTACTTCCCATCTTGTAGCACGGCCTTCTGACATGGCTCAAGCTCAGTTGCAATATCAGGCTCGGGGTTGGCCTTCCTCGTTGTCTAATCATCAGCATTTGCACAACAGAAACCATCTATGTTTACAGCGACAGGTATGTAGTTCTCTGTTTTTATATTGGTGATTTGAGGCTTCTGCTCTGTTCATTTTAACCGATTCAAGATATTTTATTGAGTGTGCATGTTTTGACAGGTTTATCTTGCTGTTAAAATCTTATTAAGAAGCAATTCTTTGTATTTTGGAGCTCTAAGTTTTAATATGTCTTGTTGCTTTTGTGTTTACTTTTAACAGAAGGTTATTTTGTCAAAATTAAACCCTATTAACCATAATTAAATTGGAAACGAGCCTGGAGACGTTTTAGTATGAATATGACAGGCATAGTA
This sequence comes from Psammomys obesus, assembly GCF_907164565.1. Taxonomy (NCBI): domain Eukaryota; kingdom Metazoa; phylum Chordata; class Mammalia; order Rodentia; family Muridae; genus Psammomys; species Psammomys obesus. Next base: position 7,507,078 of record NW_026596034.1, read on the forward strand.
CGATGGTCCCATACGAACTCATAAAGATTTATCAGCAAACCTTACATCTCCCTGATTGCTGGGTAAAGCACAGGAAGAAACTTAGAAAACAGGCACTGCTGGAGTTCACCTCTGTGATCTTAGCTTGCAGCTGGCTGAGACAGGGTTGCAAGTTTAGGCCATTATGGTTATATTACGAAAGCTGTGGAGAAGCTGGGCACCGTGCCTCACACCTGTAATCCCAGGACTCTGGGAGACAGAGGCAGGTGGATCTCTTTGAGTTGGAGGACAGCCTGCTCTACAAAGTGAGACTAGGACAGCCAAGAATACACACAAAAAAAACCCAGTCTCAAAAAAAGAAAGAAAGAGAGAGAGATAGAGAAAGAAAGAAAGAAAGAAAGAGAGAAAGAAAAAGAGAAAGAAAGGAAAGTTGTGGAGAAACAAAACACATATCAAAAACCCAGGAAATCAAAATTATAAAGGCAAGGCAATGTAGAACTTCAGTTAAAATTCAGTCTGTTGAAAACATAATGAAGTGTAGATCATTTGTTTCACTTATTAGAAACAATTTTTGAACACTCATGCTTTCAAAAATGTTTTTTACATTTATTTAATCTGTGTGTGTGAATGTATATGGAAGTATACATGCTGAGGTGCATGTAGAAGTTGGGACTCTGTTTTCTCCTTCTAGATCTGGATTCTGGGATCAAACTTATGTCTCCAACCTTGGCAGCAAGCAGCCTTACCTACTGAGCCATCTTACCAGTCTTAATGTTCATGCTCAAAGCTAGTATGTTTATGTGGAAATTTACAGTGTGCATGGCTTTATTCACTAATAGAATCTTTTGAAAAAACATTTGGACACAAACATAGCAAAATTAATATATCCAAAACATATTTGTAAAACATTATTTTATGTGTGTGGGTGTTTTGCTTGCATGCATGTCTATGTACCACATACATGCCTGGTGCCCACAGAGGCCAGGAGAGATTGCTGGATCCCCCTGAGCTGGACTTACAGATGGTTGTGAGCTGTCATATGGATGCCAGGAATTGAGCCAGGGTCATCTGGAAGAGTAGCCAGTGTTTTTAACTGCTTGGCAATCTCTCCAGCCCTGAAAGGTATTTTATGTTTATAGCAGGGAACTAGAAACATCACAGCTTATTACCATATACAAATTTAATGGATTACTATAAACATTAAAAAGACCTGTAGCCTAACACTGAGAAAATGTTAATGATACCCCAGGAATAAGACATAACTCTAAATTATGATCATAATAAAATAGTTCAGATGTAGGAAATGGAGCCAGATTCTGTGGATTAGACTTCAGCTCCTCATACTTCAGTCATGTGATTTTTGAGCTAGTTATATCATTTCTGTATGTTTCTGATTTTGCATCTTTTGGGGGTGGGTATTTTATTTACAGGAGTGTGGTTACCCACACTTTTAATCTAGCACTTGGGAAGCAGAGGCAGGCAGATCTCTGAGTTCAAACCTAGTCTGGTGTACAAAGCAAGTTCCAGGACAGCCAGGGCTACACTGAGAAACCCCTGTCTTGAAAAACAAAACAAAACAAAAACAAAACAAAACAAAATAACAACAACAACAAAAATGTTTATTTTATTTGAGTGTGTGTCCTCAGGGGCCAGAGTGGTGTTACATGAGAGCTTGGCATTACAAGCATTTTCGAGGTCTGATAAAGCAGTAAGAACTCTTAACCACTGAGCTATCTCTCCATCCCATTTCCTCATCTTTAAAATACAAAGTAGTGATCTGCAGTATAGTGGTGCTTGCCTTTAATCTCAGCACTTGGGAGGCAGAGGCAGGTGGATTTCTGTGAGTTTGAGGCTAGGCTGGTCCAAATAGAGAAACTTCTGGGACAGTCAGGGCTGCATGGACCCTGTCTCTAAACAGACAGACAGTAATATATAAAATAGCAATATCATCTGTATAATAGATGTTGGGAAAGATTAACAAAAGATTTAAAGGTACTTGGAACTATTAAATCACAGTTAGGTACTTTTTTTTTTTTTTTCTTCAAAATAGGGTCTCAAGATGTAGAACTGGCTGTTCTGGCATTCACTCTGTAGACCACACTGGCCTCGAACTCACAGAGAATGCCTGCCTCTGCCTCTTTATAAGTATACTTTTTTCATAGTAGTATTTTAATATGCAAATAAAAACATACCAGAAGGAAATAGGTTGTTTCAGGGTAATATATTTATACCTTCTTTCATCTGTATTCTGTCATTTTTGTCATATGAGAGTATTACTTTGCTAACAAAAATATATTAAGTATAATATTTTATGAAGTCTTACTAAATTAAGTATTTATGAAATGTTTCAATTTTTTTTTTTTTTTACAAAACTTCACTTTGTATAGCCTTGGCTAACCTGGAATTTACTATGTAAACTTTGCTGGCTTTGATCCTCCTGCCTCTGCCAAGTGAACTGTTCCAATATTTTTAAAAATTTTGTGAAAATGAGTACACAATGAAATACTCTGGATTCCTTTAAAGACTATGTCTCATGTTTGATAAGCTGGCCTAGACTTCAGACTCCCTATAGATAACTTTGATCTTTTGCCTCTATTTCTTGAGTGCTAGATTTGTAGATCTGTAACATCATACCTGGTTATTATACTCACTAATGTACCTGGTTAATGATTAGAGGATCAACCCAGGGCCTTGTGCATTATGGCCAAGCATTCTACCACTGAGCTATACCATCTTTTTATTTTTCATTTCAAGATAGACTTTGTTTGTTTGTTTGTTTCGTTTTGTTTGAGACTGGGTCTCTCTTTGTTATCTTGGCAGTCCTGTAACCTGGAAGTCAGAGATCTGACTGACTGCCTCACAAGAGCTAAGATTAAAGGAGTGAGCCACCACACCTGGCTCAAGACAGATTCTTACTAATTTGCTTAGGTTGGCTTTTAACTAACTCTGTGGCCCAGGCAGGCTGTAAATTTACAGTCCACTGCCTCAGCCTCATATGTTATTATAAATCTTTGCCACCAAGTCCAGCTTTATTTCAGATAACATTTCAACACTGGGTTTAAAAGAAAATTATTAACATATATTAATTGTACATAGTAGAAAATTTTGTTATGACCTTTTAATACATATAATGTATATGTATATCTATATATATTATATATGCATATCATGTATACATTTTATACATACAGTGTATTTTGATCATATTAATACATACTGTATTAACTTCTTTTGTCTCCTCTTTATCCTCCTCTTCTTTCCAACCAGCCTCCCTTTTACTTTTGTTTGTTGTGTGGCCTAATGATATTCACTACAGTTGCTTACAGGAGTATGGCTGAGAAACTATTTATAGGGACCGGAATACCTTGCCAGTAGCAATAGCGGGGGGGCAGGACCTTGTGAACCTCTCCTGGTTCCGTGACAGAATGTTGGTGATGGATCCAATCATGTGCAGGTTTTGAAGAAGTAACCACAGCTGCAGTAGACATCATGCTAGGAGATATCTCACAGCACTCTCCCTTTTCTTTCCGTGGTGACAGTCTTTATGGTTCCTCTTGTGAAATATTCTCTGAGACTTGTATTGTTGATACAGATGGCCCATTTAGGGTGAAACATGCAACATTCACTTACTCTCAGCGTTTTGACCAGTAGTTAATTGCTGTCCACTGCAAAATAATGCTTCTCTGACTTAAAGCTGAAAGCAATTGTAATCTAATGGCATAAACATGATTATTTAGAAGGCAATGTGATAGGCACATCATATCCACTTAGTAAAACAACAGCAGTATCTTCCCCATTGGGCCTCCAACCTCTCTGGCCATGGGATTTTTTGACAAGGTTTACAGTTACAGATGTGGGGCATCTCAAATCCAGTCAGACAGTGGTTGGTTATCTTATACTCGTCACTGTCGCACCAGTGGCGCATCTTGTTTGGCAGGTAATAGTTTAGCCCACAAGGTTCGCAACTCAGTAAAAACTCCTAGTAACAGTTCTTTCCCAGCAGTCTGTATAGCACTTTCTGTGACTATGAGAAGAAGCTTCCAGATCAAGTCAAACTTTATGTTTCTGTGTTCTGCAACCAGAGCATAAATGCACAGATTTGGAAATGTCTAAGATGGACATATCAAATATATACTTAGTTATACTTTAAAGACACAGACCTATTCTCCATTCTACTTGTTGAGTATTGGAATTTTGCTCCCCCTACTGGAAGGTGGGTCAAGTCAGGACCCTGGAGAAATTCTCCATGACAGAATTTAGGTTGATCTATTCAGTTTGTATGTGGTCTTTTACTAGTTTTGACTAATTGCTTTGTCCAATGTATAATTAGGTTATGAACCATTATTTACCTTCTTGCTTGGTTTTGTTTTCTAAGAATGAACATGTTTTGTTGGGTTTTTTGTTTGTTTGTTTTTCAATTCATGTTTTTCTAAAAATGTTTACAGCTTTGAAAGTAGTAAGGGCTGTTTTTTATAGATTTGCAGGGTTATAAAGATGAGTGATGTAGCCTCCTCCATTGCTAGCATATAAACATACAGACATTGAAGGAAAATTCTTTTAAAACTCCATTTGTAAATTATCATGGGGGCCGGAGAGATTCCCCAGAACAGGAGTTACAGACAGCTGTGAGCTGCCATGTGGTTGCTGAGAATTGAACCTTGGTCCTCTGGAAGAGCAGCCAGTGCTCTTAACCACTGAACCATCTCTCCAGCCCCCAAGTAATTATTTGCAGCATTGTAAGTAAAATAATAATGATAAATAATAATTCATTTTCCTTGTCTTTTGTTTTGTTAGAGAAGAATTTTGAGAGAATAAACTCTTTAAAGCTTTTTTAAGAAATCTTTTTTAAAAATTAATTAGTTAATTAATTAATTAATTAATATGTATATGAGTGCTTTATCTGCATGTACATGACAGAAGAGGGCATCAGCTCACATTATAAATGGTTATGAGCTACCATGTAATTGCTGGGAATTGAAGTTGGAGCATCTGGAAGAGCAGACAGTGCTCTTAACCACTGATCCGTCTCTCCAACCCTTAAGAAATCTTTTATGACAAATATTTTGTTCTGTTTTATAAGTCTTTATTTTTTTTTTGTTTTTGCAAAGTGAAAATAACATGTGATTTAAGTTCACTGTACAAGTTCTATAGTAATGAGACATGGGGTGGCTTAACTACTATTCAAAACTGGAAATGCTGCTTTAGATGTTGTTATATATGATGTTCTGCTTTTGTATTCTGATAATTTTTTAATGATTTATTTATTATGTATACAATGGTCTGTCTGCATGTAGACCTGCATGCCAGAAGAGGTCACCAGATCTCATTATATATACTTATGGGCTACCATGTGGTTCCTGGGAATTGAACTCATGACCTCTGGAAGAACAGCCTGTGCTCTTTTTTTTTTTTTTTTTTTCAGCCTGTGCTCTTAACCGCTGAGCCATCTCTCCAGCCCCCTCTGATAATTTCTTAACTTTGTTTAATTTCTTGATGTTCTTTTTACAAAGATACTTACTACTACATTTGTTTGTTTGTTTGTTTGTTTGTTTCTGAGACTGGCTTTCTCTGTATAGCCCTGGCCATGTTGGGCAGAGCTCACTCTGTAGACTGGGCTGTCCTCAAACAGGGCTCTTCTGTCTGCTGGGTTAAAGTTGCATGCCACCACTCCCAGCCACAAGACACACTTTTAAAATAGATTTAATACAAGGTTATTATAGACAGTGGAATTATATAAAAAAAATATATAAAAAATATTGCCACATGTGATACTGAGTAGACATGGGTTATGCCTGATTCTTCACACTTCAGAGATTAAGGCTAGAAGATTAGGAGTTCTAGGCAAATTTGGGCTACTTGGTGACACCATATCTCAAAAAGGAAGAATGAGGTGAGGGGAGGGGCAGGAAAAGGATAAAACTTGTGAAGTTGTTAGGAAAGATAACAGTTGTTGACACTTTGTTATATAAGTAGCCAGTGAGGTCTGTTATACTAACAGTTTTGCAATTTTTAAGGAAACAAAGTTAGAAGCCAAACCTCACTATTGACACTTTGTTACATAAGCAGCCGGTGAGATAGACCCCCTATGCAGTGTTTACTGATGTAGAACTCATTATATAGACCTGGAATGGCTTCTACTTCCTACTTGCTACAATCTTCCTTGGTCTGCCCCCAAAGCAGGCACTCCGAAACAGGTACTCCCCAAGGCATCCTGCTAAGAAAGTGCTATATCGAAAATAACCTGACACACTTTAACACATTTAGCGATCACAATGTACATTTTATTTGGATTTGATCATTTGCTTTAATTTACATGGGAGGAAACTGAGGTATAAAGAAGATAATGAACATCAAGGTACATCGTAAGCAATCACTGTTAATTCTACCCCACCTAATTTGATTCTATTATCAATTTGGCTAAATATGTTAGTGTATTATACTATATAACAATTGTATGCTTTTTTTTTCCTCCTCTTCCCATTCAAAAGTCAATATTACTAGTTCTGGGGACGCAATTCAGAGGGTAAGAGGACTTGCTGTGCAAGCATGAGGACTTGAGTTCAGATCCTTAGCACCCAAAAAGCCAGGTGTTTTTTTGCACGAACTCCTGCACTGTGGGGGACAGAGACAAAAAATTGCTGGGACTTGCTGCCAGCAGTCCAGCCAAAAGATGCTAAGTTCCGAGTTCAGTGAGACACAGTGAGAAATAAAGTAGGGAATGATAAAGGAGGTAATCCAGTATGCTTTGGCCTCATCCAGGATGTAGTACACACCACCATCCCCCGATACTGTTGAGAGCCTTCAGTTATAGAAGACCATGAATTTCTTCAGTCACTGTTGGTAATAGATCATCCATTAGCAGAGAGAGAACAATCCCAGGGCAAGACAAACAAAAAAGTTAAAACATTGTATGTAAGATAACAGCAAATGACCCAAATGTAAACACAGTAACTATCTTCAGATGTTTGAAGGACTTTAGAGGCCAGAATGAGGCCTAGCAAGCAAAAATGAGATCATGTCTGTAGTGTATGGAAGAAGTTTCCAATAAATTTCTTTTAATGAAAGTAGGAAATTAGAATAATAGCCTAGAATTTTCATAGGAGCGGTTCTGTAATAGGCAGAAAATGGACTAACTTGATAGCTTATTTCAACTCTTAAAATTCTATGACTGTAATTTTAGGAGACATTATAGAATATATCACATATTCACTATATAGTTCTTGCGTAGCAATTATAATTCTCTAATTCTTTAGTTAAAGTAGGGCATTTTAATCTAGAAGATTTGACAGAAATATCGAAATGAAGCATTATTCCTTTAGGTAAATTCCTAGACAATTTATTTTGTGCTTTGGAAATAGCTGTTTTGTAATAGTGAAATATGCCTGACTAGGTGTCTCTATTCGAGTAGCTAATCTGAAAGTATTATAAATTGAAGAAATGTTTTACAGTGGTGTGGTGGTATTGATATAGGAAGAGATAATCAAGTTCATAATCAGAAGCATGTACTACAGCTTTCAGTTAAGTACAACCTGGCAAACTGTGTAGACAGTATGTTGCACATTTACCACACAGAGAATATTTTACAAGTTGTGGCAAAAGGACAGTCTTTGAACAGGTATTTTCTCCCACTAAAATATGTACTTGTGTACTGCAAAACTGACTTTTTCACAGGTTCATGGATTTTAGCATTAGACAAGATCTTTCTATAGTCTCATCTATTAAAAGCAAAATGTAGAAAGGCTACAACTTGCTTATTTTAAGTTTCCTTTCATAGGTAAAGGCTGTAGTATTTTTACATGACCAGACATGAGAGCAATACCACTCTATGGTGAGACATTATATTTGAAACACTGTTACAGAGAATAGTCATAATTTATTGCCTCCAGTATGCAAATATTTATACCCATTTTTAAATATATGGGGCTTAAGTAGCTATAGATTTTGGTATATTAGGTAGAGTTCTATGAAACAATCTTCTGTAGACTGGGGGGAAGTTCTAGTGTATCTTGTGCTTTTCATACCCTCTAGATAGTTCTCATACTGCTGTGCTTCTTTATTCAGGAATTGACCTTTAGTGACTAGGAAGTTAAACTGGTCACCAGCCTTGCTATTTGTGAAGGAGAGAAATAAATAATTTTCTTCTTTATTCTTAACTAGTCATATGTTGCTAAGGTTTTTAAAAACTAGTTAGTTAGTTAGTTAGTTAGTTAGTTAGTTAGTTAGTTAGTTAGTGTTTGTGTGATCATCCTGAGAGGCTAGAGGCATCAAAATCTCCTAGAGCTGGAGTTGGGTATGGGTGGTTGTGAGCTGCATAATGTGGATCCTGAGAACCAAATTCTAGTCCTCTACAAGAACAACACACTTAAACACTGAGCTTTAGCGCTAGCTGACTATTGATTTGTGGTAAGCAGAGTGAATGGTTTGTTTAGTACGTTTAAAGAGACAGCAAGCTGAGGTATAATAAGAATACAGCCTACAGCAAGATTTCTTAGTTTTAGAAAAATCTCTAATTAATATATGTATATGCATATATGTATGTGTGTGTGTGTGTGTTTATATATGAATTTGGCCTATAAGAAAGAAAGCTAAGCTGGACATTGATGGAGTACACCTTTAGTCCCAGCACTCCTGAGGCACAGGCAGGTGGATCTCTGTAAGTTCAAGGCCAGCCTGGTTTACAGAGTTTGTTCTAGGACAGAGAAACCCTCTCTAGAAAAAAACAAGGAAGAAAGAAATAAAAATAAATTAAATGAAGTTGCAAAAGAAGTTAAAAAAATTTTTTTGTATCTTTCATCAAAATGTATTGTGTGGAATTGGAACTTCCCAAAAAGGTCAAGCATTTTATGTTATCATCATGTTTATGAATATATAATTTTGCATGTATTATTTAAATTCAAGTAAATAGCTCACAACTGCTTGTGACTTCAGCTCCAGAGATCAACCTCTCTGGTCTTTGTGGGTCCCTGCACTCATGTGTGCATACCTACATACAAAGAAAGACACATAATTAAAAATAATACTATGTATATGTGTGTGCCTCTGTGAGTCTCTATGCACCATCTGCATGTTGGTGCCTGTGGAGACCAGAAGAGGGCACTGGAACTTTAGTTACAGGGTATGTGAGCCTTCTGGTCTTGGTGGTAGCAATAGAACCCAGGTCCTCTGCAAGAGCTGTAGATGCTCTTAACCTCACTGAGTCATCAAAGAACATTTTTAGAAAGAATGTATGTGTAGAAGAATAGTCCTTTTGGTTGTGATACTGTGTATTCTAAAATCTTTCATATATTAGGCAAACATTCTATGTATGTCAGGTACATTCCCAAGGCCAAAGTCAGCTTTTTCCTCTTTTTCTTCTTTCCCTCTTTTCCAACTTTCATTTCTTTTTTAAGCTATGTAGATCTGATTGTCCTAGCTATACCAGGTTGGCCTCAAATTTAGAGTAACTCTTTTGCTTTTTGCTTCTCACTTGAGTTCTGGGCTACAGATGTTTATCACTATAAACAGAAATAGGGCTGGGAGATAGTTCAGTGTTTAAAGGGCTTTCTCTTTACACTGTAAGTGTGAGATTGGCATCCAACCTTGAATTCTGGTTCTGGTTGCTCCCCAGGGCAAGCTGACCAGCAAGAGTACCCGAAGAAGGGAGCACTGCACTTGGTTGATGGTTTCTACCTCAACAAATAAAGTGGGAGAAGTATAGTTCTTGATGGCAGCCTATATCGTCCACACACACACACATACATACATCATACATCACCTGTATATGCAACATGGGAAACAGGAGAACAACGATTGCATTGTGTACACGTATCAGCGTGTGAGAATTTCAGATGTTCCTCCTCATTCAAACAGGGGTGCCAGCCTGTCCTGGAGTTTAAATTGAAGACTCTAGCACTGAGATACATTTCTAACCCTTGGGGAAGGGAGTGGTTGTTTTTGTTTTTGATATTAAGTCTGTTCCTCTTTAACTTAGGGTGCCCTTGAGTTTGGTATGTAACCCAGGGTGGCCTCAAACATGGGCCCTTATTTCCTCCACTTCCTGATTTCTGGAATTTCATATGTACCCTGATAGCCCTTCAATTTTTTCCATTTTAATCATTATAGTTGAAATTTGAAGTTCCCTGATACATCATGATGTTTTCCATCTTTTGGCCCAAAATGCCTGTCATGTCTAAAGAGTTTGTTGAAGTCTTTTTTTAGTCAGATATAGAGGTTATTCCATGTGTGTTGGAAATGAGGACGGAAGGCTGGAATGGGGGTGAAATACCTAGTGGGAGCTTAGGAAAAGAAGTCTAGTTGGCAGTTTTGTGCGATTAAGAAGTTACAGCAGGATGCTGTTGTGTACATCTGTGACTCCCGGACTGGAGACTGAGGCAGAATTATGGGTACAGAGCCAATCTAGGCTACATAGTGAGACAGTGCCCCCTTCCAAAAAAAGGCGGGTCTGAAGAAGTCTAGTCATATATTACACTCAACTAAAAGTAGATGCGATGTGTGAGAAAATAGTAGATTTAGGTTGTTCCCAGATTTTAAAAATTATAAAGAAGCTTCTGAGGCTAGAGAGGTGGCTTCGTGGTTGAGAGCACAGACTGCTCTTCCAGAGGACACAGGTTCAATTCCCAGCACCCACATGCTGGCTCACTATTGTCTGTAGCTCATACATATGATACCACAGACATATGCAGTCAAAACACCAATATACATAAAATAAGCAGATACATATTTTTTTAAAGGAAGCTTCTATAAACATTTGTGTGCAGGTTTTAAAAAACTATAATCATTCAAATAGCTGTTTGTTGCCAGCCACTTCAAGAATGTTGTATAAATGAAGTCATATAGAGTGTGTGCTTTTATAATTACGTGGTTTGAAGTTGTGTTTCTTTAATGTCTCACAATGCGACTACCTTTTCTTTTATTTATTTTACATTCTTTTGTTTGGACAAAATGCTTATTCAAATAGTTTTCCCATTTAAAATTTGTTTTCCTATTGTTGAGTGTTTTTGTTTTGTACTGTTGGATATTGAACCTAAGGCCTTTTGTTAGCATGTGACAGGTGTACACGTCTAGGCTCTAGACTCCTTTATATAAGAAACATCAATCTTAACCACATTAGTTAATACCAGCATTACTAAGTGCTTACTTGTTAATGTTTTAAGAGCTATGAATTGAATTATCTCATTTGAATTTACAACATATCTAGTAGGTTATATGAAACTATCAAACTTTAGGTAAGATTCTAGAGATACAAACTGAATATAGCCTTAGCTTATAAATAACTATAATGTCCTATGATAAGTACAAGAATAAAGTTCCATATAATAAAAAGAGTATCCAAAAGTAAGCTTCATTTGTTTGATGTGCCTAGGGTCTCATGCCTACTACGCCACACTCTGTCATGGCCCTAAAGTGAATTTTTGCGTAGACATTTACTAGACTGCCCTTTTGAGAACAGTCACTGTTTCAGTCAATTTTGTTGTTGCAATAGCAAAATAGTAGAGACCAAGTAATTTAGAAGAGAGGTTTGTTTGGCTCACTGTTCAAGCTAGGAAAGCCAAAACCATGATACTGACATCTGCTTCAGGGACACTTTGGTTGCATCATAACCTGTAAGAAGACATCACATGGTGAGATGGGGACTTTGCCAAAAAAGAGCTTGCTTCCCTAGCATGGCCCCTCTGTGGGATATTTATGAAGGCAGAGCTTGAACAGTTCAGTCACTTTCCTAATACCATTAACATGTAATTTGAGGGATAATCCCTCTTTCCTTTTTGACAGGGTTTCTGTACGAGGCCCTGGCTGTCCTGGAACTTGCTCTGTAGACCAAGCTGACCTTGAACTCACAGAAATCCACCTGCCTCTGCCTCTTAAGTGCTATGATTAAAGGTGTGTGCTACCACTCTGGGCTAGGTATTATTTTTAATACATGAAGTTTAGGAGATAAGTCTTTGTAGGAACTCTAGACAAATAGTTCCTACACACACACACACACACACACACACACACACACACACACACACAATCTTTCTCTTGCATTTTGAGACAGTGTCTTTCCACATAGCCCTGGCTGTCCTTGAACTCACTTTGTAGACCAAGCTGGCCTTGAACTCACAGGGATGTGCCTACCTCTGCCTCCCAAGTGCTGGGATCAAAGGCATGCACCACCACATCTGGCTCAAATATGTTCATTCTAATGCTGTGTGATACCGGATTATGCTTAATGTAGTGGTTTAAAAGAACACACTTATTACTTCATTGTTTACTTGGGGGATGTGCCCTGTCTTTTCTTCTACCCTCTGAGATACTTAGAAAAATTGTTTTGCTAGACCATATGTGCCTGCATGCATGCAGGCATATGTGTTGAGTGGAGTAGCATCACATTGCTATGGCATGGATTTGGCGGTCAAAGGACAGATTATGTGTTCTCTCCTTCTACCATGTGGTTCTGAGGATTGCACACAGGTCTTCAGCTCTAGAAACAAGTACTTTTTACCCACTGGGCCATTTTACCAGTTCTTGAGATATGTTTTTTCAGATAATTGTAGGTTCATATGCAATTTTGAGGGAAAAATGCAGAGAAATCCAGCATTCATTTTACTCAGTTTGGCAATGGTAGGTTTTGTTTTGTTTTTTTAAAGGCATGGCCTCATATGGCCCAGGATGGCTTTGAACTCCTGGTCATCTTGTCTCTACCTCCAGAATGATATTATAGGCATGTATTCTCATGCCTGGCTAATGGTAGCATCATATACTAATGCAGATCCAGTGAATTGAAGCACTCCAGTAATTTTATAGCTTTCCTCAGTTTGAAATGCTGTCTATGATTGATTGGGTGACATTCAGTGCTGGGGACAAGCTAAGGCCTGATGCATTTTTAGGCAAGTTCTCTACCACTGAAGCTGTATTTCCAGTCTGTCTCATTCATTTCTATAAAAATTTTAACGTGTGTAAATAAATGAATAAATTCATTAATTTATCAACTATTTGTAGTTAGAGTGTCCTTCTATCACCAAGATCCCAAAGAACAAACACTCTTATATAACCATACCCAGCTCGCTGTCCCATTCCTAACTCTTAGCAACCACTAATATGTTAATTAATCTATTATAGTTTTGCCACTTCAAGAATGTTATACAAGCTGGGAAGTGGCAGCACATCCCAGAACTCAGGGGGCAGAGGAAGGCGAATCTTTGTGAGTTCGAGGCCAGCCTGATCTATAGAGCTAGTTCCAGGACAGCCAAGGCTATACAAAGAAAACCAGTCTCAAAACAAAACAAACAAACCAAAAACAAGGAATAAGAAAAGAATGTTGTATAAATGAAAATATATAGTGCACTTTTATAATAGGTCAGTCCATTCTCAACTGGTCCAACAGGGGAACTGAGGCACAGTTTCTGTTTTCCTCTTCAATGGCTTCAGGTCTCAGTTATGAAACATGATAACATACATGGAGTACTGCTCCTCAGGGAAGCTCACAAAGACTCCTCATAAGCATTTTCCTCAGAGCTCCAGTTCATAACTATTTAGTTGATTATTTACTTACTTGACCTCAGCCCTAAGACTGATAGATTCTAGGTAACCCAAATCCTTCAGTCTGAATCACATAGTTCACCTTTCTGGTGGCCAACTCTACCTAAAAGTTCAAGGTATGTACTCTCTCATCTGAAGAGAGGCACTCCTATTAAATAAAACATAAATTACTCCTAGAAATCAAGGACAAATTCAAACTGATTGTATTGAGACAATATAATAACCAGGTTGTCCTTGAGCCCTGATCTTCCTTTTCTACCTCCAAACTCAGGACCTCTAGAAAAGCAACAAGCACTTTTTTTGTTTATTTGTTTTTTGTTTGTTTGTTTTTTGCTTTTTTTATTTTTTGAGACAGGGTCTCTCTGTATAAACCTGTCTATCCTAGAACTTGATCTGTAGACCAGGCTGGCCTCAAACTTAGAGATCCTCCTGCCTCTCTGCCTCCCAGGTGCTGGGATTAAAGGCGTGTGCTACCACCACCACCCTGGCACAACAAGCACTCAGCTCCATAACTCATTATTATTATATTGAGAACAACTTCTGTGTTAAAGATGGGTTAATGAATTCAGAATGTTTATTCTTTTCAGCAAGTAATGAATTTGATAAGGCTTTGTGATTTGATACTCTTCATTGAACACATTAAAAAAGTGACATAAACTGTATATAAGATATATCTGGTAAGTTATATAGGGGGAGCTATATGTTGTTTGTATAATATGCATGGCTTTATTGTAAACTAAAAATTATCAATATTCTAATATTATAGCAACCCTATATATACTGTTCCTTCTCCACCTATATCTTCCTTCTTTTGCTCCTTCCTGCCTGCCTGTCTTCTTCCTCTTTTTCATCTTTACAATTCTTTTGCCTTAGCTTTCTGAGTGCTCAGACTTTTATTTTTAAAGATAGGCTTGTTATGCAGCAGTTGGTAGGACTGGGGCTTATTGTGTAGACCAGGCTACAAACCTCTGGCTTTCCTGCCTGTGCCTCCAAGTGCTGACATTATAGGTGTGTGACAGCACCCTTGGTTCCTATTCTTGTGTAATCATTTATTGATCCTTTGATTCCTCTTCAGAGGGTAAGGGTATATTTGTCATAACACATCACTTGATTTGATGTTCTACATGTGTCTACTTTTCTTGTTATGGTAAACTGCTTGTTAGTTTACACTATAACTTAAGCTTTAATTATGCTGTCAGTTCAAGTGTATACAAAAGTCAAGTATCAACCCAACTTTGACAGCCACTTTTTCACTGATATAATCTTATAGTCATTTTCTCAGTTGTTTAAAATGTATACTCAGGTTTGACTTGTTCAGATCAATGCACAATATCCATACATTACATTTGGTAGATAACTTTTTAAAAGTTTCTCTTATTTTCACTTAAGTTTTTTCCTTCACATATTAGTCTTACACCTTTAGGTCTGTGGTCACCTTCTTTTCTTATAATTGCTTTGTGAATGAAACCAGTCACTTATCTCAAATAGTTTTCCAAATTCTGGAATTTATTGATTGCCTCTGGACTTTACTGTTGTATCTGTCATGTTCTTTTCTCTTCGATTTTTTTCTATAAGTTGGGAAAAACTGTTATTTTTTTTTTATCAACACAAATTTTAAGGTTATCTATTTGCTTGACTGCCACATGGGTGATTAAAATATTGATACTACTTTTAAAAGTATTGTCATACCACTGTAAACTCAAAATTTCTAACTTTAACAAGAATAAAAGCAATGTCACTGTTACCTACTAGGGAGACCTGGATACACAAGACAAAAACATACCATTTTAAGTTACAAATATGACATTTTGCCAGGTGTGGTGGTAATTTGTAATCCTGTAATCCTGGCAATCAGGGAGGCAGAGGCAGGCATATTGCTGTGAGTTGGAAGCCAGCCTGGTCTACAAAGGGAGTCCAGGATGCCAAGGCTACACAGAGAAACCCTGTCTTGGTGGGGGGGGGATAGACATTTAACAGACATGAAGAGATTGAAATGAAATTATCTCCCTACTTTAGGTAAAAATTCTATTAAAATAAAGTAAGACAAAAACTCAAGAAAATACTTGACATAAGTGTATTTTTTCCCTTCTTTAAAATTATATCTTAGCTGCATGTGGTAATTTGGCATACATCCATAATTCCAGTTCTGCAGATGTCTAGGACCCCTAGTTAAGGCCAGCCTTTACTAAAAATGAAAACTGGGACATCTGGGACATAAGCTTACTATCAACAACTAAAATACCATATAAATTATGGTATTAAGTTATTATGGGATATTTGCTTCATATATTTACCTTTTGTGACTGGAGAAATTCATTCATTTGTTCATTCATTCATTTTTTTTTTTTTTTTTGCACTGGGGATTGATCCAAGTGCATCAAGCATGCTAAGCAAGTATCACAACCTATAGAAAAATTACAATGTAGTCATAATCCCAATGTAGCAAATGGAAAATTAATATAATGAAGGCTGTGGAGAAGAGGAAAACAAACTATAATTAAGCAGATTTTTGACAGATTTTGATTAATGCTTAGACTGAGGAAATAGAAATGATAACATTGTGTTTATATTTTTATATAAATTGGAAATTCATTTTCACCTCATGGGAATATAGTTTAAAATTCTGAATTCCAGTAGCAGTAGAACTGTTTGACCAATAACTCACTATTCTACTGTTAAGATTCATTGTTAAACAGTTACAGTGTGTTGAGTAAGGTAGTGGAAACTGCTGAGCACCTTTGTAAGAACAGTTAGCTGGTTTGGGAATTGTCCTTGATCTGTGACTAGAGTGCTAAGGAGAGAAAAGAGAATAGCAGGCAATCCACGTGTGTGTGTGTGTGTGTGTGTGTGTGTGTGCGCGCGCGCGCGTGTGTTCAGAGTTCAATATGGCCTTGCTCATGTGGGTAGGATTTGAGTACATCTCCAGGATCCATATCTTATCTTCAATCCTGACTGCTCTTTAGGGATCTAACTTCAATTTCTAGATTAGTGGTCACCATTTGAAACTCAGAGTGAAAGAATTACATAAACATAAACCTAGTTTCTTCTCAACTAGGTTTCCTATCTGTTTTACCTTTTCTTATACCAGAACTTGGTCTAGAGAGCAGCTGTTGACTCTTCCTGCAGCCATACTGCAGCAATATCTTATTACCTCCGCATCTTTGAAATGGCATTAGGAGTAAAAACACTCATCCTAGCTTTATTATTACCAACCTGATATTTTGAAAAAGCTGCTCATTTTTATTTGTATTTAAGTTGATTCCCATAAGTTACTCTGCTTGAATTATATGCCATATCATTCAGCTAAAAAGCATGGTCTCTTTAAAGAGGCTGTTGTGTCTTCTAACCCATGTTACTCTATTCAGTAGCAATGGGGTCTTTAAATTTATTTTATTTTATTTCATATGTATGAGTATATGGCCTAAATGTATATGTGTGTACCATGCACATTCCTAGTCCCCAGAGGCCAGAAGAGGGTGTCAGAACTTTTGAAATGGAATTACAGGTTGTTGTGAACTGCTAGGAACTGAACCAGGGTCCTTTGGAAGAGTAACCAGTGAATGGTAGTGCTCTCAAATGCTGAACTAAGCAGGTTACTTCTTTTGTGCAAGTGTCCTTAACTGTAAATTAACAATTAACATCAGTGCAATTAAAAAAAAAAAAGAGAGACTACTTCAGTAAGCAATATCTTTAAATAATTAAAACTTCACTGCTTCAAAATTTAAATTTATCTTTTTGTTGTTATTTTTATTTTGTTTTTTCAAGACAGGGTTTCTCTGTGGAGCTCTGGCTGTCATGGAACTGAAACAATGCAGAACTAAAACAGATCTGTCTTGAATGTTAACTAGGACAATGTATACAAATTATTAGCAATTGTGAGAATAGTACTTGATGCCAAATAAGCAGTAGGTTTTGGCTTTTATATCAATATTTTTGTAATTGTCCTATGTCCCTTCTGTCCTTTTTTAACAACAGCCACAAGAGTGCCTGACCTCTTTTGTTTGCCACCTTCTGTCTCTTTGCTAATATTACTACCTGTTTCTCCTTCAGGGTTAAGTTAGTTAATACTATAAATACGTAGAACAGTAGCTGGCACTAACTAATTACTGAGTGAGACTGCGGCTTCTCTGCTTTGGCACTTTTCTCACATGCTGCCCAGATTGGTCCTCCTAGAACTGTTCAGAGAGTGTTGCATTTCTCTTGTAACCTTTACTTTTCCCAATGATAAAACACTGCATTTTCATACAGATATCAGATGACTTGTGAAGAAAAGCTGTAAAAGGAGCATTAATAAAAAGATGAAGCCTGGGCACTGGTGGTGCACACCTTTGATCCCAGCACTTGGGAGACAAGAGGCAAGCAGATCTCTGAGTTCAAGGCTAACCTAGTTTACAGAGGGAGTTCCAAGACAGCCAGGGCTCCACGGAGAAACCCTGTGGAGCAAACAAAACAAAAACAACAACAAAAAGATAAATTTAAAATTTGAAGCATTGAAGTTTTAACTATTTAAAGATACTGCTTACTAAAATAGTCCCTTTTTTAAAATTGCCAAGAGGGTTTTTTGTTTGTTTTTCTTTTTGTTTTTTGTTTTGTTTTTGAGACAGGGTTTTTCTGTGTAGCCTTGGCTGTTCTGGGGCTCACTCTATAGACTAGGCTGGCCTCGAACTGGGAGATCTTCCTGCTTCTGCCTCCAGAGAGCTGGGATTAAAGGTATGTGCCACCACACCCATGTAGTCTGTCAGTCTGTCTATCTCTCTATTTAATAGAAAGGAACATTTTATCAATCATCATTAGGTGTGGTGGCACATACCTTTAATTCCAGCACACCAAGGCAGTAAGGCAGATGTATCTGTGTGAGTACCAGAATAGCAGAAACGGACCCTGTCTCAAACAGGGTCAAACAAATTGAAATCAACTTGTTATTTGTTTTTAGCAAGATATTAAACTTAAATTTCATCTGTGATAAGTTTTGTTAGAACATGAAAAGTAAAGGCCAAAACAATTGAGATTTTTGTTGGAAAAAATCAATGTGTTCATGGAGATAGTGAAAATAGTTTCATTTCTCAATGTAAAAAATAACAGTTGCTTTGTTGTTGCCGATTTTAGATGCCCTGGAAAGAGACTTAGTTTCTGAACAAGTCACTTGTTAAGTGTTCATTTGCATGACCTGCTCTTTAACCCTTTGCTCATTGGCAGCTACTTTCAGTAGTTTTAATATTTTATTTGAATTTTGTGAAGAAAAGTATTTTTCCTCTGGTGAAAATTGCATTGTATTAAAAAAAAAAAATACTGAGCCACATAAAG
This sequence comes from Psammomys obesus, assembly GCF_907164565.1. NCBI lineage: Eukaryota > Metazoa > Chordata > Mammalia > Rodentia > Muridae > Psammomys > Psammomys obesus. The sequence continues at coordinate 7,525,885 of NW_026596034.1, forward strand.
CCATTTCTCCACTGTTTTAGTTCCCAGATCAGTTTTTTTAAAACTATACTTTTATGTATATTTTTAAAAACCTGACTGTAGGAAGTGGCAGATTGAGAGTTAACGAGTTACTGGAGGGAAGAGCAGTCCACTGGGGGTTAAACTGCAGAGTCTAATGGAATAATAACTGGTAGCACCATCTGCTGGCCTACTTCCGCAGAAGGAGTCAGTATTTTTAACGACATCTCTAATATTCATGCTGATGCATTTTGATGCTTTGTGCATTCATTTCTTTCTGTGCTTTGTTGGAATCTGGCTATCTGCTTACAGCTATTGAGGAAAGAGCTTTTAGGAGGGCTTGCAGCCTTCATCTTAGCTAATAAGGATGAACGGCAGATGTAAACTTGCCAAGGCAGGAATGTGTTGGTAAATCAAAATGTGTATTTGTGGACGGTTGTTCATCTCTTGGTTGCAGCTTGCTAAATAGGCCATTTAGGAATCTTCTTTCAATGCTTTTTTCTTGAGCACTGCCTGGGGTGGTGAAAAAGCAGAGGGCAAGCCTTTGTCTGACGCCAAAAATGTCTTCAGTGAAGAGGCCAAGAGGAAGGGTAAGTGAAAGCCTGAATGAGTGGGAGGAGGAGGGGTTCTTTGGGCTAAAAGGCTAATGGGATTGAATAACCCTCCTCGTTACTGGCTGCTGCTGCGGGAGTCGCACTGCATCGCCATCTTGAGCTTGGTGCTGTTTTCTCAGCCTTGGTTATTTGTTGTAGTCTGTAGGCCTTAAGGTGGCATTTTAGAGATCGCGTCTAAGCCTTCCTTCCTTTCCCAGTGCTGTGGCACTGCTTCTGAAACCTTGATGAGGCAGGTATAGAAAAGACACCCAGTAGAACACACTGGAATCGGCATGAAAATGTGCTTGGAAATTCCTGTTTTTTTTCTCTGCTGTAGTCAGAGGCATGTTTACTGGTAAGAACATAACAAAACTGTGATCTAAGCCTTTGTGAACGAATGTGTATGGAGAGAAAATTCTTTTAAAATGCTCTTGTCTGCTTCCTGTGAGATTGCTAAAATATTAATAATTGTAATATAAAACTGTAAAACTTGTTCCTTTCCCAAATTGCTTGAGCAAAATTATAATGAAAAGGACAAAAATCCATGTTTAACTCTTTCAGGGGAAAACTAAAACTTTGATTTTATATAGTAGAATGATTGTTTACTAACTACCTAGCTGTGCTGTTGCATTAAAATGGTTTTGTGTTCTATTCTTAGTTTTAAAATAGGGTCTGTATTTTTCTAAAACTCAATATAAGGAGATGTGATTCTAAGTTACAATAGCTATTTTTGAATTTAATACTGAGCTCAGAATTTTGAAGGAAAAATAAAAGACATTTATCCTAAATATAAATAATAGTTACAGGACACAATTTGAAACAACTGTATTTACAGAACAAAATCAGAAAGCTAAGCATGCTGTAGGCATATCAATAAATCTGTCTTTCCTTAACCTTTATTTTTCAAGTCAGTCCTTGAGCTGTTTACTCTGTACTAACTTCCAAATAATTAGAATGTCTTACTTTTACCTTTGTTTGCAGCACTGACATATTTGCTTTTGTCATTTTTTGTTTTTTTTAATTTTAAATATATGGTAGTGCATTCTATTTATTATTTTTTTTCTTTTTTGGTTTCCCTAGCCTCCATCTTCCAAGAAGAGTGATGGTTCTGGGACATATACTAAGTTGCAGAATACCCAGGTGAGAGTCATGTCTGAGAAGAAGCCAAGAAAAAAAGCAGAGTCAGAAAGCAAGCAAGAGAAGGCTAATCGTATAATATCAGAGGCCATAGCAAGAGCAAAGGAGCGTGGGGAACGTAATATTCCACGAGTAATGAGCCCTGAGAACTTTCCTAGTGCTTCAGTTGAAGGGAAAGAAGAAAAGAGAGGTCGAAGGATGAAATCAAAACCAAAAGACAGAGACAACAAAAAAACAAAAACTTGCTCAAAGTTGAAAGAAAAGACAAAAATTGGGTAAGTTGATTATTAATTAAATTTAATGTTTTCCAGTTTTTGCTGAAGTCCAACCTGTGTAACCTTTTTTTCTGCTTTTGATTTGAGTGTGATATATGGACTCCATTAGGATAATTTTACATTGCTGGCTACCAAATAGGTCTTATTTCTATTTCCAATGAATTATGTAATAATGGAGAGCCTCCCAAATAGTACTTTTCTGGTAACATAGTAGTTTGTGTGTTTGTATTAATAAAACAAAACACGTAAGGGAGGGAAATAAAAATCTGTATTTTTGTGACAGTTCCAAAATCACTTTCTTCAAGACATATTTGAAATTCTTTTAAGGTTTCTTTACCTCTAAGTGGCATTGTAACTCCCAGGGTATCTAATGATTTAAAAGCATGATATATAATATTTTCTCAGAAAACTCAACCATTCAAAAACTCTGGACTGTTGGTCAGCAATTTCAATAGGTATTTACTGATTTACTTAATGTACTAAAGAGGCCAGTGTTAATGCTTCAACACAGTCCTAAGAGCAAAGAAATGCACACCAATCCTATATATCTATTGAATTTTATTATTATATTTTTTATAGTGTTAGGGATCAAAACCTCAGGTTTTTTTTGTTTGTTTGTTTTAAAATGTGAAACTAAGGTCTTGTACATGCTAGACAATCACCCTTTAACACCTTCATTCCTGGTGCCAATTCTATGTATTTTAATTTGACCATTTATATATTTTCAAAAAATAAATGTATGTAGGCTTTGTATGTAAAGTGAAGCTCAATGCTAGACCATCATAGCTTACAATTGTTGTCACAAGACTACTTAGTCTTTTTTGAAGCTTTGTGTAGAAGTTTGCATAAAGCGATTTATCTAAGTTAATGTAAGTTTTTTTGTTGTTCACATACACTGAGAACATAGTAAAATGATAATTTCTCTATTGTGAGACTCCTGTTTGCTTAAATTACTGCTATAGAGGTTACCAGCAAATTGAATTTTTTATTTTTATTCTGATGCAGTCAAATAAATGCAGTCTCTCCTTAGTATAATGTATCAGTAAGTATTATTGATCATACAATTTACAGACAACTATGGTGAAATTCAGAGTTAAATTTTTACTCCTATGTTTATTTAAAAAAAAATCATCTTTATGTCAGCAGTCTTCATAGCCAGCATAAATTGTGCTGAGATTCTTCTTTTAGATTTATTTATTTATTTTCTATGTATGCCTGAGTGTATGCATGTATAATCAGTTATGAGCCTCCATGTAGATTCTGAGAACTGAACCCAGCTCATCTATAAGAGACATAAGTATCTTAACCACTGAACCATATCTCCAGCCCTTACTCATTCATTTTTAAAAAGTTGTTCACTTTTTTAAATGAGATACCTGTTTTCCAAAAATTCTCTTTTTTAAATCTAAGAAGCCTACATTTCACCTTTCACAATACTAAAAGTTAATATTATTAAGATTTTTCTAATTTTAATTTGTTCAGAGATATAGGCAGAAAAAATGTATTTAGGAGGCTAATACTTTGAAAACAGTATTATTGAAATTGGTAGATAAGCTTCAAAAGCTATAATACCTGTTATTTGTTTTAAGTCTGAGGATGAAGGAGACCCAAGCACCTAGAGACAAATAATATCAGACCTGAATCTGACTGAAGAGAAAAATTCTAAGCACAGAAAGTAAAACTAGAAATAATTAAATCAAAGAGAAACATGGATTTTTGAAAATGTGAATTAGTATTATTGGAAATAGTAATAGTGATATGGGCTGTTTGGAAGAAGACTGGATTTTTTGTTGTTGTTCTTTTTCTCTTTTATTTTCTATTTGAGACTGGCTTGGAACCTATTATGTAGAGCAGACTGGCCTCAAATTTAGTGTTTCTACCTCCTCGATTCTAGGATTACAGGCAAGTGCCACCATGCCTGGCTTTGGCTCATTTTTTTAAGAGTTGTATTTTTGTTTAAAAAAGAAAAAGAAAGAAAGAAAAGTAGAATATTTAAAATAAAATTGCTTTAATTCTTTTTCCCTCTCTTTCTCCCCTACACCTCGCGTGTGTCAATCTCTAGCAAGCAGAAAAAAGTATATGGAGACAATTGTACTGAAAATGTTGGGGGTTTTTGTTTTATTTTGTTTGCATTCTGCTTTTCTTTTTTTAGTCAAGATATTAAGTAGTTGCTACAAGGAAAAACGTGAGAATGTATGGGCTCTGTGACAGTTTATTGCCAGGCTGGTCGTTCACTTAAGGCATTGCATATGGTAGGCATGCACTCCACCACTAAGCTACAGCCCTATCCCTAGGCCCTTTTGATAGAGAAACGGGGAAGTGGTAGGCGTGTAAACATGCAGAGGAGTTAGAGGACAACTTGTGAGTATCAGTTCTCTCTTCTTACCATATGGGTCCTAGAGATCAAACTCGGGTCATTCATACTTGGTGGTAAGCAACTTTACCCACTGAACCATGTCACCAACATGGAATAAAATATATTAATATGGAATGCAGGGCATCTCTATTAGCCAATTAAAATATTTCCTTATTATGTCTTCTAATAAGGCGCCAACATGCTTTATTGTTTTGAATTTGCTGAGTACTTTACTCAGTTATTTACTGCAGGGATGGAGGTCAAGCCCAGATCCTTTGCATGTTAGGCAAGTACTCTCCCCTTAAACTGCATTCACAGTCCTAGTTTTGTTGGTGTTGTTGGCTTTGTTTGTTGTTGTTTGGAAGGGCGGCTTTTTGGTTTTTGAGAGAAGGTCTCACTGTGTAGCCCTGGTTGACCTAGAACACACAGAAATCAGCCTCTGCATCTCAAGAGCTGATATTAGAGAGTTGCAGCACCATGTTCAGCTCCCTGCCCTTTTTAAAAATTGTTATGTCGAGTCATTTAATTAAAGATAGGTTTGTGTTATTTTAAGTAGCATTTTATGATATGTGAATATTTCCCTTTAAAAATATTTCCCTTTAAAATCAGATTCCCTGTGAATTTTAGAATTGTTCAATGAGTATCAAATTATTGACACCAATAATTTTGAAGACAATACATGCTTCGTTTTAACCTTTTCCCACCCCCATAGTGTTAAGTATAAATTTAAAAAGTATATATGGAAGCTGGAGAGATGACTCAGTGTACCCCATTGCTACTCTTACAGAAGATGCAAGTGCAGTTTCCAGTACCCACATCAGGAGGCTCACAGCTGCTTCTAACTATAGCTCCAGAGGTTCCAGGGCCCTCTCCTGGGCTCTGTAGATACAGCACTCCTACGTACATAGACATGTAACCGAAAAATAAAAAGTACACTTGTAAGCCATAATTTATTGGTGATAGCTAGTCAGAACTAATATTTATTTGACTCATAGATGTGATTCATAGATAAACCAGGAATATTAATCTGAAGAAAAAAAATCATTGCTTTAGTGTGTTTGAAACTTTTTCTTTTTTATAGCTTGATGTGGTTTGTGTGTATGTATAGTGTTGTGTAGTATAGTATATTGTTTGCATGGGTGTGTGAGGGATCATGTGTCTACATGTGATGTGTACGTGGAGGCCCGAGGTCTACAGGTGTCCTCCTGAACCACTCTTCACTGAATTTTTTTGAGACAAGGTTCTCATTGCACCTGGAGATTATTGATTTCAACAGCCTGGCTGTCAGGGAGTATGAGGCCCTTTCCTGTATCTGCAGGTGGGTGCCATAGTGCCTGAGTTTTTACATGGGTGCTCAGGAGTCATGCAACAAGCACTTGAGCAGCTGAGCCATCTCCCAAGTCTGAGCCCAAAAATTGATTTTATTCATTTGTATATGTGTGTGGTATATGTGTGCAGTATATATGTTTTCATGTGGTGAACACGCATGTGCACTGTGATGTGGAGGCAAGATTGATGTTATGTGACTCTCCACTTTAAAGCAATTTCTCACTGAATTCAGAATTTGACTGCCCTGTCAGTCTATCGAGCAAGAATGGCCTGGTGAGCCCCTGTCTCTGCACATCTTGGGATTTCAGGCAGGCCACTGCTCTGCCTGGCTTTTTCTACATGTAGCGACTGTAAGTGGGAAACTCTGGTCCTCATTTTTGTATGACAGGCATCTGTTGGACCACCTCTCAAGACTCTAAACTTATGTGTATGCGTGTGTGCCTGCAAAGGTTTATTTACAGCACATGTGCACAGATGCCCTCGGAGGGTAGAGGGCATCAGATGATCTGGAACTGGAGTTATAGGCAGCTGGGAGCTTGGAAACCAAATCCAGGTCTTCTTCAAGAGCAGTATTCTCTCAACTGTTGAGACATTGCTCTCGCCCCTAGGTTGATACTTAAGCAGTAGCCAGGTGCAATGGCACATGCCTGTAATTCCTGCACTCAGGGAGGCAGAGGCAGGCGGATCTCAGTGAGTTCAAGACCAGCCTGGTCTACAAAGCAAGTCTAGGACAGCCAAGGTTATACACAGAAACCCTGTCTTGAAAAAAAAAAAAAATGAGAGCAGTAAAATATTCTTTTCAGAGCACTCCATATCATCTCATATAATTTTTGTAATAATTCTATGACATAGCTTGGACATACAACATGTTAATGAGATTAATTTAAATTCTTTGATTTTGGAGCCAATTGCATTTCGTTACAAGCTGTATAAACCTGTGCAGATGTTTACCTGCCGTCTTTAGAAGAGGGATAATCATATTACATGTCTCATAGTATCATTTTGAGGACGAAATGGGTTAACATTTAAAGAAATGAAACAATATCTAGAATACATGTAGTGACCAGTAGATGCAAGCTGTTATGTAAGTAGCCATTTAGGCAATAAGTCAAGGCCAAGAGCTACACATCTTCCCAATGTTTATACTCATTCACTGTGTAGGCCACCTCTCTCTCTCACCCATGTAAAAACTAAACAGAAAAGAATATGAAGAAACAGCAGCAACAAAACTCAGCCACTGCTTTATTGTGTTGTGTGAGTTTTTCTTTCGTGGCTGTGGATTGAACCCAGCATCTCGCACATGCGTGTGTGGTAGAAGGCACTCTCACTGAGCTGTACTGTCAGTCTTCCTTAGGACTTCCTTTCTGACCAGTTATCTGACTGACATAAACAGAGAGCTTTTGATCTTGACTTGTTCTCACAGCAGTATGTTTCATCAGTTCCAGTCCTGAATAACTGGAGTCTTTGGTTTTTGTACTATTCATAGTTAGTCTGTTGGCTATAGGAACATAATTTATTAAATATTTGAAGTAGTTTTCTGTTATAGCAAAATACGTGAATTTCGAGATATTTATCGAGCTCAAATAGAAATTAAAGTTGAGACATTATGACAAAATACGACATTAAACCTCAGTGCTTTTATATAGTATTGTTAGTGTGCTTGTATATGGTTTGGTTTGGTTCGGCTTGGTTTTGGTCCAAGGGGGGTCAAACAGCTTCTTGTTTGTACTAGGCCAAGGGCTCTACCACTCAGCTCTGTCTCCAGCCTCTTTGGTACCTGTAAGAGTCTGAGATCATCTTGGGATACATAGATAGACCCTGTCTATAATAAAAGTGGTATGTGAGCTACGATTTTCATATTTTCAAAATAGTAATTTTGAAATGGTATCATCTTCAAATATATAAAGGTCTGAATTACTTGTTTGGCAGATGCTAACTAAAATGGTTATAAAAGTGTATGATATAAATTTATTGCATGTTCCTATTATGCCATTAATAGTCTATGTAAAGCCAAGCAGACAAAATGTTCTTCTAATTTTACTGTTTAAGTCTAAATTATAAAACTCAGATATTGTGAAACAGTCATTTACAGAGTAAGTAGGAATACATGATAGGAATTTCAGTTACAGTTTATTTTACGGTTTATTTATGCTTTTACAAGACTAGTAAGGTTTCTCATTCTAAGAATAAGGTGCCCTGCTTCCTTGAATGTAAAATGCTTTTGATCATAAGGCACCGTCACTTTGTGTGTCAGTAAGAAAGAAAAGTGTTGCCAATTAAAGCTGTGGCAAATTACTAAGAATCCTGGTTTTAAAGATGTTACATGTGCTGTTTTTGTTTATTTTGTTTCATTTTACTTGTATATTTTTTAAGAATTAAAGTTCAACTGTGCTGTCAATCATGACAGTACATGATTTAACCTCAGCACTTAGGAGAAAGACAGGACATAGAAAGATCCTGTCTCAAAAACTGTACTCAAGCATATGAGTGATTGTATGAATTCTTAATAGTTATTTATATAATACACTGCGGGGGTGAGGGGTGGGGAGCAACATTCAACTCTGGACAAGAAATAATGAAAAATTAACATTGTCAAAAGCTTACAATACAATATCTTTTTTTTTTTTACATACTTAATGATTACTGTTTTAACTGAAAAAAAAAAAAAAGAAGAAGAAGCCTATTTAAACATTTAAAATTTGCTTGCTTTTTCTTAATGAGATTAAGTTGTGATCTTGAATTGACTTATTAGGCATTGGTACTGGGATCCATAATCACATATTTATACTTGTGCAGAAAGCACTTTACTCACTGAGCTATTTCCTAGTCCCCAAATATATTCAGAGGGGGAGAGAGAGAGAGAGCGCTCCCAGTTGTGGAACTCGATCTGTTAAACAAGCTAGCCTTGAACTCAGAGATCCACCTGCATCTGATAGGCTTAAAAATGTGTTCACCATTCCTGGCTAGAAAAAAAATATTTTCAGTGCCTTTTAAAATGGCTTCTTTTCTTTTTTACTTAACTGGCAAAAGCTAAATAATATAAAATATTTTTACCTGTTTTCTATGGTTAAAATTATGTGGATAGCTCTTGTTTTGGTTTGCATTGCTTGAGACAGGGTCTTGCTGTGTAATCCAGGCTGGCCTCAGACGAATAGTCTTTCTGCCTCATCCTGGTACATGTGAGTATCATAGGCATGAATCATTTATACCAAGTATGATGGGAGTATTCATCACAACATATGGGCTAATTGAGTAAGATTCATTGTCCAATTATTACAATGAAAGAATCAACAGGGGGCAATTACAGCTTGACACAGTGCAGAGCTTAGTCTGTTAACAGAGTCTACTAATAATGAATGGGCTGAATGTAGATTAGTGCATAAATTACACTCAAAATCAAATGTAGACACATCTCGGTATAGACACTGTACTGATAGCAAGTGAATTAATTAAGAACTCAGTGTTATACCATCATTTCAAATTGCCCTTTTCTGTGAGGAACTATTTGGATATTTAGGGGCATTTGGTTGGCTTTTCCTGAATATCTACTGCTAGTTTGTTGGCATTAATAACAGATCCTTTTTAATATTGTTGAGACAATGTCTCACCATGTGACTGGTTGCTGTGTAGACCAGGCTGGCCTCACACTCATAGAGATCCATCTGCCTCTGCCTCTTAAGTACCAGGATTAAGAACACTTGCATCCTTTAACATTTTTAAATTTTTATTTATTTTTATTTTATGTACATTGATGTTTTGTTTTCATGTGTGTCGGAATGAGGCTGTCAGATCCACTGGAACAGGAGTTATAGGCAGTTGGGAGCTGCCATGTGGGTGCTGGAAATTGAGCCCAGGTCCTCTGAAAAGCAGCCAGTGCTCTTAAGTGCAGAGCCATCTCACCAGCCCTCTTTAACATTTCTTTAAAATCAAAAGTTACATAAATAATTTACTGATTTGATAAGTTGTTTCATACTACTTCATTGTTTTATTTTGTGAATATTTCTCCTTGAATTATAAGCTCATTGTATTTGAAGAATGCATTCACAATGAAAATTTACTATTATTTATAATTAATTTTAAACATAGATTAGTAATTAATATTAAAGTAAGAGAATTAATAATTAATAGAATTAATAATTAAATGTAGAATTATTTCAGGATGTTCTACAACATTTGGGTATTTGCTTACTTTCTCTTGTTTATTAAATCGTCTGAGTTCCTTTAGATACCATTTATAGCTGTTGCCATTTTATAGCCAATACAGATCCCTGGTTGCTCAAAAGTCATACAAACTTTAAAGTTAAAGCTATGCTGATAATAGCACTTCAGATTTCTGGTTTGTCAAACTGTGTTTATTCATGTTAAATATGTGTGGACTGTCTGAAGTAAATATGCCAGTTTTTTTTTTTTTTAAATCTGTGAGAGGTCTCATAGTTACCTAGCAATAAAGGGACTTTTGTGGTTGTGTTTGCTTTGTTGTTGTTTTCCTTCTTATCAGATCTGTGACTTTGACAGTTGTTTTGCTATTTGGTGTTGAACTCTTCTTATCTATTGAGACTGGTGCCTGCTCTGCATGTCTTAGAGTTTTTCTCAGAATTAACAACTTGTATAGGCACATGAACTTTAAAATTTTGGTTTAGTGTGAATAAAAAGTTTAACATTGTCTTGAATATTTATTTCTAATCTGCTGGGACAACAGAATACTTTGGAGAAATTATTTAAAACTAGAGCCCATTGTGCTAGTGCTCACCTTTAATCCCACCCCCTGGAATCTGATATGAAGAGTAAAAGTTGGAGGTCAGCCCAGGCAATTTAGAGAGATTCTGCCTCTGATTTGAATGGGCTGTGGATATGTCATACTGGAAGTGCTTGTTTACATGTGTGGACCCTGGCTTCAATCCCACTATATTGTTCTTTTCATTCCTAGACTTGAATTCTCAGGGTTGGAATCCACAAATCTGAGGTTTCTTTTGTTTGCTTGTTTTTATACATATATAGTAGTTTTGGCTTTTAGTTTGTAATTTGAAACGATTTCAGACTTGCAGAACTACATTAGAGGTCTTTTAGGCTTTTCTCTTAGCTTCCTCTGATGTTGACATTTTATGTAACTAAAGCACAAGGATCAAAACTGGCAAGTAAACATTTGTACAATCCTATTAACTAATCCATAGGCTTTGTTTCCGATAGTGTTTTTCTTTTGCCTACTTTTTAACATCCACTTAAGACGGGGTCTTGCTATGTAGTCAGGCTTGCTTCAAATTGTTTCCCATCATGCTGCCTCTGCCTTCCACATACTGAAATTACAGGTGACTTTTTTTTTTTTTTTAACGACATTTTCACTTCTAACATTCACTAGTAAGTCCTTTCTAGGCATTTTTACTTTTTCTGCTACTTTTTGTGAGGAAGCTGTATTTTAAATAGATTGCTTGCTTTCCAGTGAAGCCACCCCCTGCTAGTCTAATACCATATTGGTAATTATTCCCCTTAGTGTTATGTACATGGCCTTTTAGAGCAGAAAATAAGCTAATACAGCTTAACAGTTTCCAATCAGTGTTCCTGTAAGTAGCCATGTTTTAAATCTTCAGATATATATGTGCTTCTACCCCACCCAGAATTAAGACAGTCAAGAATTATGTCAAATATCAGAATAACTTTCTGTGACACATGATACTGTGTCATTTGTACACAGAAAAGATATATAATATTTTGGACTTAAACCTAATAAACTACTGTATCTGAAAAATTTGCTGCCATATTAGATTTTGCTTCGTGAGGCCACAGACTGTATCTAGGACTTTGTCCACATTAGATGAGAAATCTTCCACGGAGCTGTACTGCTCTCACAACAGACTCTTTTAAGGGGCATTTGGTGGAGTACATCTCAAATCCCAGCACCCCGGAGGCTGAGGCAGGGTTCATACTAAATTCAAGGTCAGCTTGACCTACATAGCCAGAACTTGTCTAAAAAAAAGCCAATAAGAACTTGAAAGGGATTTTTGCCTGTGTAATTAAAGATTATTAATAAGTTTATGAAGTAAAATTATAGTCTAGGCCTATGTTAGAAGAAAAATATAGACTCTGTAAAATAAAATTTTATTATATATTTTTCAAGATGTATTTGTTTATGTGTATGGGTGTTTTGTCTGCAAGTACATCTATCTGTATATCAGAAGAGGGTATCTGATACCATGGGACTACAGTTAATAGATGATTGTGAGCCACCATGTAGGTGCTGGGAATTGAACTCAGGACCTCTAGAAGAGCAGTCAAGGCTCACCGAGCCATCTCTCCAACCCTGTGAAATTAAATTTTAAATTCTCAGTTTCTTTTGAACTAAAATTTTCAAAGTTTTTTATTTATTTTGAGACAGGGTCTCACTGTATAGCCTTGTCTGACCTAGAACTCTGTTGAATTGATGGAGGTCTACCTGTGGTGTGCACTTCCACATCTGGTCCTAAGGATTTATTTATTTTAACATGTATGTGTGTCTATACTTGTATATGCCTGCAGAGGCCAGTAGAAAGTGTTAGATCCTCTGGAACTATGGTTACAGGTAGTTATTAATCACCTGAAGTGGGTCCTGGTAACCAAACCCAGGCCCTCTGCAAGAGCAGCAAGTTCTGATAACTACTAGACCATATCTTTAGTTCTTGAGGTAAATTTTTTTTTAAGATTTTTTTTTTTTAAATTGCTTTGTCTGAATGTATGCCTGCCACCATGTGGTTGCTAGGAACTGAACTCAGGACATTTGGAAGATCAGCTAGTGCCCTTAAACACTGAGCCATCTTTCTAGTCCCATTTTTTCCTTAAATAACCTAGTAATTTTAAAACTCATTACAGGATTTAGACAGGTAGTGTTAGTCCTATCCTATGGAGCATAAAAGCTGACTTGAACTTTAGAAAGTTAGTCTTTGCATGCCATTACAAGGCCTTCTATGATCTCTCCATCACTTCCTCTTTGGGTATGTGTTCTACTCCTTATTACTGCTGTACATTTGCCTTCCTTTTCTGTGTGTTCTGCCTGGGATGTACCATAGCCTTTCACTATCTGCTAACTCCCTTTCAACATTTAGCCAACAATTCTGCCTTTTCTGTAAAGCCTCCTTTAATCTTCTATAAACATATAAAATAGTCACACTGAAGGAGGTTCTGTGCTAACCTCCATTTTAGCATTTTTGTTGTGGTCCTTCTTTCACTCTGGAAGGTTAAAGACTGTCATTTTGCATCTGATGTAATTTTTAGTTTCCATTAGTTGAGAATTACTATCCATTAATATTATGTTAAAAACCAACAGTGTATTAACGGTCCATTTCTGGAATGAAGCATCTGAGATAAACAGCCTCTTGAAATGATAGATTTGTTTTGTCTTAGGGTTTTTGAGGTTTTAGTCCATAGGCACTGACTGTGTTGCTGTAGACCAGTAAAAAGGGCAGAATATCATGGCCATGAGAATGTAGGGGAGGAAGCTACTCATCTTTTATGAGCTGGGAAGCAGATGGAGAAGATGTAGCCAGGGTCTCAATGTCCCCTTCAAAAGAATACTCCTAATGATAAACACCACCTCATCTTAATAGTGCCATCACCTGAGGACCTAGCCTTTAATATTATCATTTCTGGGACATTTAAGATTCAAACCATATCACATAATTGTCACTTATTTGTTAACAGTTAAGAGAGGTTGCTGTTACACTATCTCTTGTCTTGTGGCCAGAGAGGCAAGGCTGTCTTAGGGCTTCTATTGGTGAGATGAAACACCATGAACAAAAACAAGCTGGGGAGGAAAGGAGTTTATTTGGCTTATGTTTACATAGCACTGTTCATCATTGAAGAAAGGCAGGACAGGAACTGAAACAGGGCAGGATCTGATGCAGAGGCCATGGAGGGCTGCTGCTTACTGGCTTGCTCCTCGTGGCTTGCTCAGCCTGCTTGCTTATAGAACCCAGGACAACCACCCACCATTAGCTGGGCCTTCCCACATTGTTCACTAATTGAGAAAATGCCTTACAGTTGAATCTCATGGAGGCCTTTCCTCAACTAAGGCTCCTTGCTTTCTGATGACTCTAGCTTGTGTCAAAGCCAGCCAGTACAAAGGCCAAGAGAGATCAGGCAATTTGCTCAATGTTGAGGGTCCAGATCTCTGAATTTACAATCTTATCATTGTCATAACTTACAAAATTGGTAAATAATTGTTAAGGATTTGGATATAATTGAGCTACTACATATGAAAATGTTGGAGGAGTTTTTATTTTTAGAAATAGAGACATCTAAAAGAGAACTTTGCTGTTTAGTAGTACAGTTTATGATTAATATGGTACTTTAGTAATGGTACAGTTGAGACAGATAATGAAACCTAGACTGCCTGTACTTATCTCTCAAGCTAACAGACTTTTAAAGATGTGTGCTTGATATGTGTATAATATTGAATGTAAAAACAGAAAGTTATACTGACACATAAGAATTGTGTAAGTAGTATTTCTTATTCCTAGGTGCATATGGTATAGGTTCAATAAGCCTTGACATTAAGTTAAAGTGCTAATGTATAATAGCAGGATGTCAGATTGTCTGTAGCACAAGGAGACATTACTCAGGGTAGAGAGAATTAGAGGCTCTTAGAGAGTGGAGTAATCAAGTGCAGTGAGCAGCATCTCAGTAGCAGGCAGGAAATAAAAGGAAGTCCTTGTTTCTGAATCTGTATGAAAATAAATTATTTTTATTGTTAGATAATTGTGTGACATGAACATTTTTGCATGAAAAGTCCATTCAGAACCTCAGAAGCAAGTGCTGGGGCCTGACTCCTTCCTGTGCTGCAGTCAGTCTATCAGAAGAGTCCATAGTTTGAAAATGTGTATATGAATTTCAGGATAAGTAGCATTTGGTTAGATATGTACACTATAAAATTATGTTTATCATGACAATTTTAATTCACCAAAAATGGAAAATGCAGAGTTCTGAATGTTAATTTCTTTCCTCCTAAAACAGCAAACTCATTATTACATTGGGTAAGAAACAAAAAAGAAAGAATGAGTCTTCAGATGAGCTGTCTGACGCAGAGCAGATGTCACAGCACACATTCAAAGAGCAACACTCGCAAGTGAGTATTAATTCTTATTTTGAGAAATTAAACTGTTAGAAATTGTTTAGGGAGCATAATGTTGCCTCGTGGATATTTACACTCTAGTTGAGGATTAAAGCACAATTTATTATATAACAAATACTGTAGGCTAGCATTATTCCAATATACTTCTAGAATATTACCATATAATATTAGATGTGGGAGGAAATTAATCTGCCTTCCTTAAACCCCTCATTTTTCAGTAGTGGAACTGAAACTCTGAGAGGTTAAATAACACAAATCCTGGATGGCTTTTAACATGAAGCAGTATCCAGTGCTATCTTGGACTTACAGAGTGCTTTGAATGAAACTTATGGTAGAGATATTACTTTTAAAAATCATACAAATTGTAGAACAAATGAATTGACTCATTTCTAGAGTCAATACTTTTTGTCTGCTTATGTTGAAAAAAGATAACCTATGATGCTAAAAATCCCATCAGACATAAATATTGTGCGTTTGCCTTTAAAAAATAGGTTTATACTCAAAACAATCTTATGGGGAAATATGTCTATATATAATATAATCTGTAGTGAAGGTCATAATAATTCAGGCCACCCTCTGCTTTCTAATACTTAACATACTACTGTAGGCCGTAGGGGTGGTGGCAATGTTGAGTTATGGGGCCAGGAAGCCCCTGAATGGCCTTTCTTCTTCCTCATGCAGCTTCTTATCCAATGGGAGAGTAGTGGCTCAAGGCTCCTGGGCTGCTGCGAGAGTTGAGGTAAGGGCAGAGATGAAGCTCCTAATCTCACATGGCCTGGCCTTTTCTTCATACGCTATCCGTAACTTAGGTAAACTTACACTTACCTTATTCAATATCAGAATTTTTTAGTTTAATTTTTACTAGAAAAATACTGGCCATTTTTCCATTTTGTAATTTACCAAACAGTGAAACAGTAGCTTTAGTGCTTTGTAAACATCTTTTCTTTCTTTCACTCTAGTGTTAGGTTGCTTTGACAAGTGTGTTGCTTTAACAAAATAAAAAGAGAAAGTGTATTTTCTAAGTTTAAATCTTTATTATGGTATACTTGATTTTGCCATTTTAGAAATGGGAAAGGTCCCATAATAGTTTTCAGTGACAACAGTCAAGATGGAATCTTAAAGTTGAATTAAATTTTAGAGACAGAAAAATCTGGAATTGTGAATATGGTTTTTAATTTTATATCTTTAATCTTAATAAAAGAGTACTTTCATAGTTACACTATATTTAGAGGCCTATATGTTTTTATAAATACCCCTGCAGAGATTATTATGGTAAAATATTTATAGAAAACTAGTTCTATCATAACAAACCATTAGTCACCCACAAACATAAATCTGTGCTTCCGTTATTCATAGTGCAGTGAGTTGATCTGCCCTGATCTGCGAAGCCTTTCAAAATATAGGAGGATAAAAGCTAGAAATAAACTAGGAGAGAACATGCTACCACTGTTTTAAAAAATTGGAGAAAGCCAGAAAAAGCCATATTTACCAATTATGTGGATGTCAGATTAGTTTATATAGTCTTAAAACTAGTTAGAGATGTTGTATGATAAAAACACATAATTGGAGAAGTGATGTGGACTTTGACTTTCCCTAAACTGTGTTGCTGAATACTTCACTGGTGCAATTTAGGATGAGATCATCTACAGTGTTCTATCCACAGACTTTCAAGTCAATTAATTAGGCTGATAAATTCTTCACAGGATGAAAGAACCATTTATGATAAGTAGCCCTCATTCTATCTTTTGAAGTTGTCTGAATATGCATTTTTGTGCTATAAAGGAAAACTTCACACCATGTATTTACTCTTTACTAAAGATCAGTGGGCATTTCAGAGTACAGATAAGTAGCCAACTAACCAGAAAGGAAACTATAAGCTGAAAATAGATCGTAGAATCTTATTGAAATATGCTGCTTGACTCTCAATTTTAATTATTTAGAAATCATGCATAGTGAAACTTTGATAATATGTACATATTTTATTATAGTAAATGTCAAGTTGAGTACTAATTTAAACTATTTAGAACATTAAGATCTATATGATAGTTGAAATAGAATTCATTTAGGCATTCATTTAAACTAAGTAAGTTCATTGAACGTTCCCTTTAGGGAACAATAAATATTTCATGTGTTTTTTTAAATTAGTATGTGAAAAAGCTGGATTTTTGTAGTCTTTTTATTATGGTTATATGTTACCTTCCTGTCTCTTTAATTAACAAGGTATTACTATAATGTTAGAAAATGTAAATGTAGCAGGGTGTGGTGGTGCAAACCTTTAACCCCAGCACTCAGAGACAGGTGAATCTCTGTGAGTTCAAGGCCAAGCTTGGTCTTTAAAGCCAGGACAGCCAAGACTACACAGAGAAACCCTGTCCCGAAAACACACACGCGCGCGCACACACACATACACACACACACACACACACACACAAAATATATGTATCTGTGAGGCTGGGAGTGGTGGCACATACCTTTAACCCCAGCAGAAGCAGAGACAGGCACATCTTTGAGTTCTAGGATAGCCAGGGCTACGCATTGAAATCCTGTTTACAAGCAAACAAACAAATGTAAATGTGTTTATCTCTAGCAGTAAGGCTGGGAGTTATTGCTCGTTTGTAGAATCCTTGCCTAGCCTTGATTTGGCCCCACTAGACTCCTTTCCCCTCCAACAGAAGGAGTATAAGCACATGGGTGGCCCATCCTAACAAAAAGGCATAGTAATTGACTATCCATATATTGCCTTCTTTCTTGCAGTGTTGCTCATCTCATACGACAAGAGAGGCATGGTTTTACAAAGGCCACAACCACTGCAAAATTAGTAGAGTAACAACTTCAACTTGGTGCCTCACTGCTACACAGATTCAACTGGTTCTGTTATAGCTGGTTTTGCTATGGTTGTGAAAATAATGAAAAAGCTCCCACATAGATAATATTGCAGAAACCATAGGTAGAACATATGGGCTATTTTATGGTTCCACTTTTGGGGAATGTCAGGAAAATTACTGTGCTTAAAGGGAAATAGAACAGGAAAAGCAAGAAGGGTTGACTCCACCCAGTAGAATACTTCTGCTCAGTAGACTAGTTGGCTGAAACCTCTCTTCCCCAAGGATTCATGGAAGTACAAGCAAGTCCTTTTGTATTGTGAAACCAACTGAGCTTTGAATTTTATTTATTTATTTATTTTTTAGTGAAAACATCAAAAGTTGTATAACTTTGTTTTGAAAATTTTTCCATAAATTATAAACTGTCAAAATAGATATTAGATAATTAGGGAGATAAGTAAAGCCATAAACATTTGATTCTTATTTAAAATTAGACTGTTAAAAAGACCTGTTACTACAAGTAATACCTTTAAAAAGTCTCAGTTGTATGGCTTTTGTCCCTTTTTTTTTTTTTTTATCATTGAGGAAACTATTCAAAGTAGTGATACACTTTAGCATCTAAATTAACTAAACAGAATGATTTTATACATTTATTCTAAAACATTATTTTCTATCTTAAACAGTTTCACATACTTTAGAGAATACTTAATTTCTTCTGTATTTAGGCATCAAATAATTATTTAACTAATAGCCATTTGATATAACTTAGGTTTGGAACAAATTATTTATAATTTAAAATATGTATTGCCTAAGGAGCAAATTAATAACTAAACACGATAACATTTTATTTTTGTAATTTTTTTCTAAAGAAAACTAATCTAGCAATAAAAGTATTACTAACAGAACATTGCCCTTTCAAGCTGTGAACTACTTCAAAACAAAACCAGATCTTTTTAGTCATAATTTATAAAGAAAATTAAACAAAGGTGTCATTAAACTTTTTTCATGTTTGAAATTGTGGGAAGTGAAGCTTTGGGAAGATTGTGAACTCATCCACGGGCATGTTATAACCTTTAATGAGCAAAAAAAGAGAGAGAGATAAGTGTTGGTCATAATTTTGAAATTTTTTTCCTAAGAAATCACCAACATAGAGTAATATTCTTTAAATCTCTGCTAAAGGTTTTTAAAATAATTTATATAAATTAGATCCTTACGGTTCATTACAGAAAAGAAGATCAAATCGACAAATTAAAAGAAAAAAATATGCAGAAGATGCAGAAGGGAAACAATCTGAGGAAGAGGTGAAAGGCACTATGAAAATGAAAAAGAATTCAGCCCCTCTGCCTGGTGAACAGCCTTTACAGTTATTCGTGGTAAGACTACACTTTAAATCACCAAACCAGGAACTCATACTTCTTTGTGCTCTTGATTTCCTTGTCTAAATTATTACTACATGCTCTATATTTTTGCTTTTTAAATTTTTCTCATATGCATTATGAGCCAAATATTTAGCCACTTAGGCAAATATTTATCTTGTGTATTCCTGAGTTTCCTAGTTGGTGCCCTGGAAGTGGTGATAGTGGAGGTGCTAGAGATGAGGAACACACTGAGCTTAGTAAGGACCATGCAGATGCTGGCAAGGGCAGGAACAATGAGACGCATTTGCGTTTCTTTTTTTTTTTTTTTTTTTTTTTTCATTTCTAACATTTCATATAGTGCTCAGTCTTCAATCATTGATGTTTGTTGAGTGGTGATTTTTCTTCTTTTTAAGAGCATATTCCATCATGTTTTCCCTCTTTCTCATAGGAAAACCCAAGTGAAGAAGATGCCGCAATTGTAGACAAAATACTGTCTTCTAGAATTGTAAAAAAGGAAGTAAGTAATGGTACATTATACTTCTCACTTTATATTTGGTGTTCCACTTGAATCACAGTGATTAATTTTAATTTTTTAGATATCACCTGGAGTTATGCTTGATATAGAAGAATTTTTTGTGAAATACAAGAATTAGTAAGTATTTGAATTAAAAATTATGAAATGGTATTTAGCAAAATATGAGTTACAATTAACATATTTTCATTTCATTTGCATTTTAATGAAAAATTTTTATTATTTGTAAATATGAGAACTCTAATTTTAAAAAATAAAAAGGTTGTGTTTGAAAACGTTTTAAGGCCAGGTATAGTGGTGCAAGCTTTTAATCCCAGTCATGGGAGGCAGAGGCAGGCAGTTCTCTGAGTTTGAGGCCAGTTAGTTCCAGGACAGCCAGGGCTACACAGAGAAACCCTGCTTTTAAAAACCAAAACAAACAAAAAATTTTCATGTTAAGATTGAATTTTTGAAATTATATATCAAAATATAAGAATATTATAAAACACGGTTTTACAAGACATAGGTAGTTATCCCTCTTCTGTTTTGAGCTCTTCAGGTTTTATTATTTTTATACACAACAATTGATTGTTGCCATGTCAGATGTATATACATTGATGATTTGACTTTAAGGTTTTAAAGTTTATCTTGATTATGGGTGAATTACATCAATGGAGTCACCAGCTGTAAGAAAATGTATTCCTTTTGTATAGTTTTTCTCTGTGTTTTGATTAAATCTTTCAAAGAAAATTATGTTGGTCTTAATGCATGAAGCTTTGATCATGACAAAATCAATATAATAAAAAATATTACAGAAACAGCTTTTGGTCAGTTTGTCACATGTAAACAGTGACAAACTGTGACTCCTTGGCTACAATTTCTTTAGTATTCGAGGATCAAAATGATTGTTTTAGAATTTTTATAAAATCTTTTGAAGTTGAATGAAATGATTACCTATATGCAAAATCAAAGGTAATATTTTTGTATTGATATTATAATTAAGAATACATATAAACACACAGGTTATTTTAATATAATTCTAATATATTGTTTTTATAAAACTTTTAGCTCTTATCTCCACTGTGAATGGGCCACAGAACAACAGCTTTTGAAAGATAAAAGGATCCAGCAGAAAATCAAACGATTCAAGCTAAGACAAGCACAGAGGGCACATTTTTTGGCAGACGTAAGGAAAAAAACTTTACCACATCTGGTATTATTTATTGAGATTTTAAGGATGGAGCTAGAAATGTAGTTCAATTGTAGACTACCTGCATAGCTACAGAGAACCCTGAGGTCTAGTTTGAGAACCACAGAACAAAACACTAATTCTTCACACTTCCAGTGTTAATAGTTGATTATAAATGTTATCTACATATAGTATTTTTCCCTTACCAAATTAGCTTGGAAAATTCCTGAAATAAGAGCCCTAATAGGTAGGCATAGTGGCACATGTCTTTAATCTTAGGAGTTAGGGACATATAGCTTTCTGTGGGTTTGTGGCCAGCCTGGTCTCTATAGCAGTTCCAGGCTAGCCATGGCTACGATTAAAAATCAAACAAACAAAAAAAAAACAAAACAAAAAAACCACTGATAATTTAGTGGCAATTAATGCTTATATTTTAAATTAGCATGTGTTTATTGATTAGAGTTGAATGTGGATCAGTTAATATCATGAGGCATTTTTCAGTGTGATCTTCAAGTAATGGAATTGATAATGTATCGAATAAGTGGGAAGCATAATTTTTAGTACATGAAACATTCCATATTTATCATGAACTTTGGTATAAGTATACAGAATCATTGAAAAGGGTTTGTTCACTCCTAGGCCTTGCTGAATGGCCTGATGTCCTTCACTAACTTTTTTTTTTTTTTCTGTCTCTTTGATATATTTATTTTTGGTCAGGTCTCACTATGTTGCCCAGCTGGCCTGGAATTCACTAGGTATAGATGGAGTTATGAGTAGATGGGATGGCCCTGAACTTGCTTTGGTCACCCTACCCTTGTGTCTACCTTATAGCCTTGTGATATATATAATTCATATTTAATTGTTTGTTTGTTTTTAGAGTTTGTGACATTTTAAACTTTATCTTGAACAAGATAGTTATCAAAATAACAAATTTTCACATTCATTTTAACTGGATTTTTAAATTTACCATATTTGCTTTAATTTCAGTCATTGTCTCAGCATTTTTTCTATCACACATGTAAATTTTTCGGGCACATTTGAATATACTCATAGTATTTGTTCTCTCACACTAGCATATTACAATTATTATTTCATTAGTAAGTCTTACTTGCATTTTACAGTTCAAACAGTATTTTTATAGTGGGACTGTTTAAGTATCCATCTTATACTACATGCTACATTTAGCTATTATGCTTCCTTTAATTCAGGTTTGTTTTTCATTCTTGAACTCGTTTCCCATATCTTTCTTTTCACTTTTTTGAGGCAGGGTTTCTCTGTATAGCTCCAGTTGTCCTGGAACTCACTCTGTAGACCAGGCTGGCCTAGAATTCAGAGATCCACCTGCCTCTGCTCCCATGTGCTGGGATTGAAGGCTGGTGCCACCACACACAGTTCTTTCTTGGACATGTTTAAAGAGTTTTGTTCTTATCCTTTATTCTTCACTTCTTTTTTTTCTTTCTTTTTTTTATTAATTTTTATTTTTTTAATATTAATCACAGGTTATTTACTTTGTATCCCAGCCATAGCCCCCTCCCTCATTCCCTCCCACTCCCGCCCTTTCTCCCTCATCTCCTCCTTGTCCGTTTCCAAGACCACTGCTAGGGGAGGTCCTCCTCCTCTTTCATCTGACCCTAGCTTATCATGTATCTTCAGGACTGGCTGCAATGTCCTCCTCTGTGGCCTAGCAAGGCTGTTCCTCCCTCAGGGGTCAAGGGGAGGTAAAGGAGCCCATCATTGAGTTCATGTCAGAAATAGTCCCTGTTCCCCTTACTAGGGTACCCACTTGGATACTGAGCTGCCATGGGCTACATCCGAGTAGGGGTTCTAGGTTATATCCATACATGGTCCTTGGTCGGAGAATCAGTCTCATAGAGGAACCTCGTGCCCTGATATGTTTTATCCTTGTGGAGCTCCTGTCCTCTCCCGGTCATATTACCTCCCCTTTTATCATATGATTCCCTGCACTCTACCAAAGGTTTGGTTATGAGTCTCTACATCTGCTTTGGTACGCTGCTAGGTAGAGTCTTTCAGAGGCCCACTGCAGCAGGCTCTTGTCCTGTTTCTTGTTTTCTCCTATTTCCCATGTCCATCCCATTTGTCTTTCTAAGTGAGAATTGATCATCTTACCCCGGGTCCTGTTTCTTGTTTATTTTTAGGTGCACATATTTTAGTATATATTTATCCTATCTTATAGGACTATATAAGTGAGTATATACCATGTGTGTCTTTCTGCTCCTGGGATACCTCACTCAGGATAATCTTTTTTAGATCCTACCATTTGCCTACAAATTTCATGATTTCCTTGTTTTTAATTGCTGAGTAGTATTCCATTTTGTAAAAGTACCACAATTTCTGTATCCATTCCTCTGTTGATGGACATCTGGGTTAAAAAATGATTGATTTTCTTCTTCATGGATTGTATTACATAGTGTATGATAGCTATTTGTCCTATGTTATACCTGGGCAGGGGGTGGCTTGATCACTGGTTAACAGTAGTACCTTTCAGATTTGATCTATGTAGCCTGGCTGCCATGGAGCTTGCTTTGTAGACCAGGCAGGGCAAGACCCACTTGCTTTTACCTCTCCCTTTGGAATGCTGAGGTTAGGGTTAGCCCTCACACCCAGCTTATGTCACTCTTTCTTTGCAATCATTAAAATTATCTAACAATTTGCTTACTATGAAGACATATAACATTTTATATGTACTGGGAGTTCTTTCTATTCCTCCAGAATCTCTGACCTCTTCAATCTCGAAATTTCAATGACTGGCACTCTTACAAGTACTTAAATTCCATTGAGTTTTTACCAAGGTTTGTTGTTACTGTTTTTGTTTTTAGTTTTTTACTTTTCCTGACTCAGGTGTATAATGAGTAAGACCTATGTGATTTTTTTTCTTTTAAGCATTGAAATTTCTTCTTATTTTTGAATGACATTTGACAAAGATTGCACGTATTTAATGTCCACAATTTGATGTAAACATCATGAATCACCTCGAATATATACCACCAAAAATAATTACCACTTTCTCTTTTCTTTTCTTTTCTTTTCTTTTTTTTTTCATCCTGAAAATACCATTCTCGTGTTGGGTTATGCACTTTGTTATCAGTTAAATCCAGCATCAGGAGTGGTTTGCTGTTAAGTTAAGGCATAGCACACTGCTGAGAGGCAATTACAGCTAAGCTAGCTGTGGAAAACAGGCTTTCAAAGATGTGTAGGATATGCTCAAGCAGATGAAAGAAACAGCAACAGTTTAGTCAGCAGAGAGGAAGCTGAAGATAAAATTATAAAGCTGTGATAGAATATGGAGTGCTTTGTGTTCTCAGAAGACATTGTGTTGTACTCAGGAGCACGGAATTTGGTTAATGTTGTGTTAAGCTTTAGGAAATGATGCTTCAGGAAAAGGAAGAATTTTGTTTATTCCTCAAAAATGAATGTGGACCTCATCCTCTAATAGGAAAAATCAATGAGGGCTTTCAAGCAAGGGAGCCAAAGTAAAATGCATGAATCTTTAAATGCTTCACGTAAGAAGTGACTCAGTAAGGATGAGAAAGAAGGTCCCAATTTGAGCTAGTTATTAAAGGAGAGACTGAAGCCAGGTGGTGGTACATTCCTTTAATCCCAGCACTCAGGAAGCAAAGGCATGCAGATCTCTGAGTTTGAGGCCAGCCTGGTCTACAAAATGAGGTCCAGGACAGCCAGGAGTACACAGGGAAACTCTGTCTTGGGAAGAAAAAAAAGTAAAAGTTCAGTGGTAAAGTATGTATACTGCGTGTCCAAGCCCTGAGTTTGATCTGTAGCACTACATACACATGTACAGAATGTATACAAAACATGACACATTGGCACATGTCAGTAATACCAGTTATTTCAAGAGGATCAAGAGTTTGAATTCAGTTTGGGCAATATAACAAAACCCAGTTTTACACGTGCATGCATATATACATGTGTGTGCTCACATATGTGCAGGCTTGCACATTCAAATAGAATGTACAAATTGCCAATGTATTGATTTATTCATTTTGGTTTGCTTTTTTATTTGTTTGTTTGTTTGTTTGTTTTGTGTTATGTGCATCAATGTTTTGCCTATGTGTATATCTATTTGAGTGTATTGGATCCTCTGGAACTTGAGTTACAATGTTTGTGTGCTGCCATGTGGACACTGGGAATAGGACCATTAAGCCATCTCCCCAGCCACCTATTTTGTTTTTTTGAGACAGGATTTCTCTGTGTATTCCTGGCTGTCCTGGAACTCTCACTAGACCAAGCTGGCCTTGAACTCAGAGATGGACCTACCTCTGCCTCCCAAGTGCTAGGATAAAAGGCATGCATCATCATACCTAGATCCAAATCGCCAATTTATTAGCTATCACAGGGTAAGGGAAGGAAAAGAAATCTAATATCACTTCTTCATTTTGGTAACTGTGAGTGTGGAGCAGAGTCAGATGTGTTTCCAGTTAGAGAATATAATACCCTCACAGAAGAGAAAATGGGTATAGAGTTTGAAGTAGCCACATATGTAGTTGCTGTTCAGCTAGATAAGTGCATATTAAGAAAAGCCCATGAATAAAGCTGAAGAGCATGATAAAACTGACAGCTGCAATGTGAGACAGTATGTGGCATCATTGGTTTTCATGTCTTACTACCAAAGCAGAGTTGCAAGGGAAAGCTGCACAGACCGCTGTTAGAGCTTTAAACATACCTGCTCCTACTATGTTACTTACCTGGAATATATTACTGTGTACTTCTGTTATTTTGCTTGTATTACTTACAACATGGTACTTCATAATATCCTTTATAGCCTTTAGAAACTTTTGTGTATTAGAAATGTAATTGCAGTTAAACTGATATATTTACTTTTATGTCTTTCTACTTTTTCATCAGATACCATTAAACTTGCTTTTTAATTTTAGATCGAAGAAGAGCCCTTTAACCCAGACTATGTTGAAGTAGACAGAATATTGGAAGTTTCTTTTTGTGAAGACAAGGATACTGGTGAGGTAATTATTCAGTAAAAATAGTTTCTAGGGGCTTAGAGTTCAATTCTCAGCACCCCCATGGCATTTGTGGCTCCCAGTGTCTATACCTCCAGTTTTAAGGGCTCCAACACCCTTTTCTGGCCTCCAAGGGCACCAGAAAACACACTAGTACACAGACATAACTGCAGACAAAAATGTACGTTAAAATAAATAAAAACTGGGGGAAAAGTTTCTAAGGCCTGGAGATAATAAGGTTGGTAATTAAGAACACTGGCTGCTCTTTCAAAGGACTCTGGCTCAATTTCCAGAATCACATGGCAGCTCACAACCACCTGTAACTCAAGTTATAGGGAATCCAGTGCCATTTTCTGGCTTCCATGGGTACCAATTGTGTACTTGGAACACATGCATATATGCAAACAATCACTCGTGTACATACAATAATTCTGTAAAAAATTCTGAAAAATACTTTAAAATCTCTAAATATAGTACACTTGTTTAAAAAAAACCTCATATTTTAGAGGACAGGGGTCAGTTCCCAGCACACACATGGTGTGCCTCACTGCTACCTCACTGCAGTGTCAGAGCATCTGGCACTGCTTCTGGTCCCTGGAGATACCTGGCATACACATGGTGCTCAGACATACACACAGGCACCCAAACTTACACATTCAATCTTTCCTAAAAAAAATTGTTACTTTGTTTTTATTGATGGATGTTAGTATGTATTTAAGTTATTTTATAAACATTTTCTAATGAAGCAACTTCTTTACAAGTAGCTAAATGAAAAACAATTTCTTTTTTAGTCTGTTATTTACTACTTGGTAAAATGGTGCTCATTGCCATATGAAGATAGCACCTGGGAATTAAAAGAAGATGTAGATCTTGCAAAAATTGAAGAGTTTGAACAACTGCAAGCTTCAAGGCCTGACACAAGACATTTGGTGAGAGGTCTTCCTTAGACCATTTCTTAAGATCTTGGCACTTTGTATTTAACAGGTTTAAGGTTTTCTTCAATTTTTGTATTTGTGGGGTCTATGGATTCACAATGAAAGCTTTTTGCATCTAAGCACACACAGATCCACAGCCCTAACTTTCAGATAATATAGCCCTTGGTGTACAACTGATAACAGATTTCTTATAAATTGCTACATAATATTCCATGCAACTAATGTAGCTTCTTCTCCATTGATACCTAATCCTGGTTTGTTTTTATATTATAAATAATGCTTCACTGACTATTAAAGTCCTTGTATCATTTTTGAGAGATTAGAATTATAATTTATTTGAGTAAATGTACACTTAAGATTTCATTAAGCATCTACAAATTCTATTCCTACGAAGATGTTCCAGTTAACAGTTCTCCCTGGCTGGGTGGTGGTGGCACACATCTTTAATCCTAGTAGTTCGGAGGCACAGGCAGGTGGATCTCTGAGTTTGAGTCTAGCCTAGTCTACATAGTGAGTTCCAGGGCAACGAGGGCTACACAGAATAACCCTGTCTCGAAAAACAAAAGACTCAGTTCTTTCTGTCTCTGAATTTGTTTCCTATTTTTCTCTTTCAGGTAATTTATATAAAATTTACTCTCAGTTCCTTTTCTAACA
Source organism: Psammomys obesus (assembly GCF_907164565.1). Taxonomy (NCBI): domain Eukaryota; kingdom Metazoa; phylum Chordata; class Mammalia; order Rodentia; family Muridae; genus Psammomys; species Psammomys obesus. The sequence goes on from NW_026596034.1 coordinate 7,553,129, forward strand.
TTCTTAATTCTCCATTAAATGATGAATTCAAATAAACCTTCTTTTTCATTATTTTCTCTAAACCACTTACTACTCATAACTATACAGTTGATGTATTTCCATGCTAACTTTATTTTTGTTTTAAGAATTTAGATTTTTTTTTTGTATGGATTAATTGGATCAACTATGTTATTTCTCTGTTATAAATGGTGGAGCCAAGGCTGGAATATTGCTTACATTGCCATTATTGCTAAAGTGTAATTTTATTCAGGAGCCATACACATTATTCTCTGGTAGTCTGCTTTCTTCTTTACCCTCCGCTCACACACTTAGTAGCTGAGGCATCTTGGCAGTGCAGCACTGAGGGGGAGCTCTTGCCTGACTTTGTTAGGTCTTGGAAGCAGTCACAGAACTGTATGTAGGCCAGCTATTCAGCATTCTGTAATGCCAATCTTGATGACATTTTTTCTTTTCCTTGCTTGATTATACTTACTTGAGCCTACAATAATACAGTGTTGATAATAGTTTTGCTACAAAAGATCACTTACTTTTTTCAAATGCCTTTTTCCATATCTAATAAAATCTTTTATTTTCTTGATCTGAAAATAACTATCACATGACTTACATCAGGGCTTCACAGAATAGTTTGAATCCGAGCCTTGCTGTTATAGTTTCTGGAGGAGTCTGAGTAGAATTAACTTGATGTTTAAATATTAGGAAAATTTTATCAAATACTGTATGCTTCGGCTTTTAGGTTCTTTTAAAAGCAAGGTTTCTTGCCATGAGTAAGTTGTATGGAAGATAGCATCTGAAATACATCATTCATTTTATTTTTTGTTCACAAAGGATCGTCCTCCCTCTAATATTTGGAAGAAAATAGATCAATCCAGGGACTATAAAAATGGTAATCAACTCAGGGAATATCAACTAGAAGGACTCAACTGGCTTTTGTTCAATTGGTATAATAGGTATGTAGTTTATGGTAAGAAGATTTCAGTGCATTCATTTTTTGTATATGCCAAAATATGCTAGTTAAAATGGGTAATCACATTTCTATTCTGTCAGTGCCAGGAAGTCTTTATTATTTAAAGTGAAGATACCTCAGAAAAAGAATGTAAATTATAAACTTGAATGCCAATTTTAACATTGTTTCCTTTAAGTATGTGTCACTCACATATTTGTTGATTAATAGTTAAATTTGAAATAACTTTCTTATAGTATCAAAAGTTCCACTATTTTATCTTTTCAACAATTTATGTCAATTATATCTGTAGAGTGGGCTGTATGTTAACACACCAGTAAAAATTAAATAGAGCTCTAATATTTAATGTAAATCCTAAATGACATAGAATATAAGCAGTTAATTAATTGAACATAAAATTATGGGAATATAACAGTGAATTTTCCTTGGCTATTTTTCATTTTTTAAGTTGTTCAAAATGCTTTATAGATCATATCTCAAGTAATTTATTAAGGTAAAAAGATAATTTCAAATGTGTTAAAAGATGGTACCATAAATGAGAATAAAGTATAAGTATATGCAGTTATCAAATGAAATTGCTACTACTAGATATGATAGCAAAAATTCAGTGGTACTTTTTGAAAATCATTTTTTTTTTAATTCTCATCATTCTTCTGAGTTGTTACATTTAGTTATGTTATGTGGTTCAATTAGATGGACTGATAATGACCTGTTAGCCCATAAATTGTTCTTTTCTCTGATTTATTCTTTATAAATATTAATCATTATTTCCTTCAAGAGAATCATACAGGTATAATAATAATACATCTTAAAAATTGTCTTCACTGGTTAGTGCCTCTTTGCATTTTTTATATTGCCTGCTTTAAACCATCACCATTTCTTTCTCACCCCTTACCCTAACTGTCCTGGTCACTCTCTGAATGACTGCTTCCTAAGGAAACCAGGGACAACAGGCTTCAATCTTCAGAGTTTCTTCAAAACTGTCAATCTTGCCTGCCTTCATGTCCCGTCCTTCTAGCACTTCTCTAAATTCATAGCTCTAACCTCATATGTCACAGCCATGACTAAATCATGCTACCTCGACTCTACAGGCTGTCTTGTGTCCAGTCTTCAGTCAACTCTCCTCTTACATCTTCATACCAAGCTGGAAGACTTCTTTGCCTAAATCTTTAAACAATTTGGGTGTTTATTTATAAAAGCGAAATAGTAAACTGGGAGTATTTTGACTTTACTTTTCCTTCTACCTCCCTCAAGCCCACTTTGTAAACTTGTATGCAAAATTAGAGCTCCCCATTTGCTTCCTCATCCCGTTTTCTTTTCAGTCTGTTACAATCTACATTTCTGCTGTTTATGTTGTTTATGTTAGGTCTAGTGTTCACTGAGTAGACCAGGCTAGCTTCAAACTCATGACAGTTCCTTTGTGTTAGTCTCATCAGGATTACAAGCATATGACTCTATATCCAGCGTTGGTCTTTCTCTGTTGCTTCTCTGAAATTTATTTTCCAATTAATGTAATATTCTTTGCCTTCAATTCATCTCCTCTGCGTTGAATATATACAAATTGCCATTTCTTCCTTTAAGCTTTCTTCCCATCCTTATTTCCAACACCTCTACAGTGTGACTCTCTCTAAGATCTTTAGCATCTCTGTGATTATTACTTTCAGCTGTTTGCTGGTTCCTCTTCTTCTATATTTAAGCTGTTACTTTTTCCCTCCTGCCCTAGATTTTATCTTTAATTCATTTCTTAGAGTCCACATTGTTTATCCTTTAGACATCTCAACAACCTACCCACTCCCCATTTAGACTAGCCAACATTTTAATGGCTCCATAACTTTATCCCTAAAGCTTTGAATTATAATTCCATATTTTTATCTTTATCTGCCTGAATGTGATTCAACAGTGTGTGTGTGTGTGTGTGTGTGTGTGTGTGTGTGTGTGTGTGTACTAGATTCAAAATTAATCTTACTTTCTATTTTCTATATATCAAACTTGTTCTTTCCCATATTTCTCATGTGGTTAATAATAACACAATTTACTCACCCAAACTAAATTCTGGCTGTTACCCCATATGTGTAGTTGGTGAACAGGCCCAAGTTGTCATAACTCTGGCATGGTCTGCCTTCTTAACTTGTTTAGTCCCTGTGCCTGCACTCTCTTCCTTGACTACTATACCAGCGAGTGCCCGAACTTCTAGTCCTTCACTCTCTATTATCTCTACTGTAGCACTAGAGGAAAGCTTACAGTGCAAACCTAATATTGTTGTATTTTTAAAAGATTTTTAGTGCCTGACTCCATGTAGCAGAATGATGTCTAATCTCTTTTATTCATGGCTCTCACTTATCTTACTACTCTCCCCTCCCTTCTCTCTTTCTTATTGATCATATTAAGCAACTTTTGCTCCTGTACTTCATACATTTGTTTGTGCGTGTGTGTGCTTCTGATCCTCTGCTTTGCCCTTTAAAAAAAATCTTACCAACAACCTGAAGCATTCTCCTTTGTTCTAGCTAGTTTTTTTAAATTTATTTATTTATTGTCATGTCCCTCTGGTCTTCCATAAGAACATTTACTCTATTTATTCTTCAGTGGCCATAGTAGAGGGAAGATCAAGTTATTTGTTTGTTTCTTAAGCTCTATAGGCTCTTCTAATGCAAAGCCACAGGTGAATGTCAGTGCTAAACTTGCTCTTCTACAGTAGCACATTGCATGACTACTTATTTATGTACTTGCATGTCCGCCTCTAATAGATACAAGCCCCTGGAAGGCAGAGAGCATGTTCTATTTCTTTTCATCTTCTCATAGTAGCCTGAGATAATAGAAGGTATTTAATAAATGCTTCCTGAATATTTGACATGTTTTACTCTCTCCTTTTTTTTCACTCTTAAGATGAAACACTTACTAGACAATATCTTTTTTTTGAAGCTATAAAAATATTTAGTGTCCCTTACAGTATTATAGTATAATTATAATCGTGAACTTACTCTGCATCTCAGCAACTTTTTATGTTTTTATAAGTGCAAGTATTTTAATTGGGTCTTTGCTTCTTTTTGTATATCTATCTTTAAAAACAATAGTATTCAGAAAAGCATGATATGTGTACGCATGGATAATATATTTATTTATTTCAGACGTAACTGCATTTTAGCAGATGAAATGGGGCTTGGCAAAACCATTCAGTCAATTACATTCCTCTACGAAATCCTTCTGACTGGTATAAAAGGACCTTTCCTGATTATTGCGCCACTTTCTACCATTGCAAACTGGGAAAGAGAATTCCGCACATGGACTGATATTAATGTTGTGGTTTATCATGGGAGCCTGATTAGCAGACAGATGATTCAGCAATACGAGATGTACTTCAGGGATTCACAGGTGTGCTATTACTGATACAATTAAAAAAAAAAAAAAAAAAAAAAAAAAAAACACCATGGCTGAATAAGATACTATTACATGTCAACAATTTACAGTTTGATATAGATTTTAATTGCAAACTTAACTGTTATGTTAAGCTCATTAGTATGTATATTGTGATATATTTATTAGCTGTAAAGCAGTGACTTTTTATTGTGATAGATTTAGTAGCTGAAAAGCAATGATTAAAGCAATAATTAATATTTGTAGTTCACTATAGTATAGTATATTGGTTTATACAAATGTATAAATTGATTGTAGTCTGTAATTTTCTAACTAGAATAACTTATTTTTATTTTTCTAACTCCTTTTAAATATACATTATTTCTTGATATAAATGTCTTTGATCATCCTCTTGTTCCTCCTTTATCCTCTTTTCAACACTTAGTCTTCAGTGACTAGGATGACATTAAATGCATATTGAAGTGAGACTAAGGTTCTGTTTCATGTTGAATGTATTTTGATTTTAGAATTGTTTGTTTGCTAGCTTTTTAATTTGGTTTGTGGGCTGGCAGGGATAGCTCCACAGTAAAGCACCTGTGTAGCATAAATGATTCCCTCTGACCATGAGAGATACAGAGACAGAGAGAGATTGAGAGAGAAGGAGGGAAGAAGGGAGGGAAAGAGTGGAAAAGACAGAGAGAGAATGAATAAAGTGATAAAACAAAATTCCAAGTTGTGGTCTTGAATGTTAATATGCCTTTTCTGATTTAAAAAAAAATCTTTAATCAGAAATAAAAAGCAAAATTAATAAACACAATCCAGATAGAATTATACTATTTAATTGCAAAGGGCTTATTCTCTGACTGGCTACATCAGTAGCACCTAAATATCTTTTCTTTCATTCATTGCTTCAACCTAAAATAATCCCTATGCAGTATGGCTGTATGAGGACAGTAGATACCAAAGCAAGGCAGTGTACATAGTATTGTGCTTTTGTTTCTAATCATGATTTTCTGTTATAGTTCCTGCTGAGAATGTGTGGCATAGCTGTATTTGTTTACATAACATCACTCTCCCTTATGCTTCCAAAGTTGAAACTATTGCGTGGTCTATGGCCATATAGAAAAACTACCTCTGCACCTTTACAGTTGATGGTGTCCTGGATTCCAGTTTGAGTCCCTCACATAGTATATTATTCCTTAGCAGACATTTTCAGAATTTTAAAGCTCTATGGCATCATAAAAATAATTATGCAACTTTTTTTTTTTTTTTTTTTTTTAAAGATAGGAGTCTTGTTGTATAGCTCAGGCTGACCTTAAACTCATGCCAATCTTCCAAATTCCAAGTACTGGGATTACAGGCATGGGCTCCCATGTGTAGCTTCCAAATTTACTTTTTATAGAAAATTTACCTAAGCTGTAACGTTAATATAAATATCATAGTTTGGTATAAATGATAGTCCAAAGCCAAAAGATTCTTGATGTATAATACACTAAATACTATATATCAACTATTATATTTTATTAGTAATAAAGTTTCTAAGCAATTAGCTAAAGAGATTTTTAATTTCAAAATAACTCCTAATAAACAAAATATATCTATACTATAAGTAAATACAAGTACCATATTCAGAGTTGTCTTACAAATATATTTTAATAAGTTGGACATTTCCTTCTGTGTTTTCAAGTTACTGAATAATTTCATAATTATAGTAGTAACAAAACCCTGCTAAATTTTTTTACTCAGGAAAGAGTAACATAAAGAAATAATACCCATAAACAATTATTTACTGTGTTCCAAGTGTTCTTTTAAACAGTTTATATATATTATTTTACTTAATCTTTATAATTACAACCCTGAAAATAGATTTTATTAAATTAACTGTATACTTGAGTAAACTGAGCTATTAAGAAATCTGTGGATTACAGTAAAAGAGCAGAGCAAAACTATTATAAACCAGACTCAAGAGCCCTGGTTATAATATGCATCCTGTTTCCAAAGCCTTGTACTTTGTACCTATGGCAATAATAGTCTACTAGCGTTGCTTTGTAACTTAGTGGACAGTATGTGAAACCAGTATGTGGTAATGTAAAAACAAACCAAAAACTAAGATAAATAAGAAAGCACAATCATTCTCAGCTTTTCTTCCTCTTAATACCCAAGGTGCTCACTTGCACTTAGGGTTATTGGCTCCTTAAACTTGGTGCTACTTTCTATCAGCCCTTCCTCTACACTTCCAGGAAAGCTGTTCAGTCTGTTCATCCTCTCAGAGATCTCATTCATTCATTCATTCATTCATTCATTCATTCAAACTACTTCTATGCTGACAGAAACTCCCCAAAACTGTATCAACTCTAAATTTTTTCCTAAATTTCAGAGTCCTGTAAAATGTCTAGTTGACATCTCCACTTGCATATAGCATATCGCAATCTTAACACTTACAGGACAATATGTTAGTCAACAGCAGCTCTACAATTCAGTTGTTCAAACCAAGATTATAGGCCAGTGGTTCTCAACCTACTTGATTCTGTGACCCTTTAATACAGTTCCTCATGTTGTGACCCCAACCATAAAATTATTTTGTTGTTACTTTATAACCATAAGTTTGTGACTATTATGGATCATAATGTAAATATCTGATATACAAGATATCTGGAATATAATCCCTGTTGGGGTTGTGAACCACAGGTTGAGAACCACTATTCTAAAGTTGTGTTTTCTCTGTCTCATTCACATCTGTAACTTAAGAGACCTGTTGTCACAACCTTCAAGATGTATCACACCTGGCCACTTCTGACAACACTTCAATGGTTCCTATGACCGTGTCCTTAGCATTTTTACAGTTTTTTAAATAGATTTTTAATTAATTTTTATATTGATTTGCAGCTTATTCATTTTGAATCCCAGCTGTAGCCCCCTCCCTCCCTTCCTTTCTCCCTCCCTCCGCCCCTCCCTCCCAATCCTACCCTCCTTCCGTCATCTCCTCCCTTGCCTCTCTCCAAATCCACTGCTAGGGGAGGTCCTCCTCCCCTTCCATCTGACCCTAGCTTATCAGGTCTCATCAGGACTGGCTGCATTGTCCTCCTTTGTGGCCTGGCAAGGTTGTTTCCCCCTCAGGGGGAGATGATCAAAGAGCTAGCCACTGAGTTCATATCAGAGACAGTCCTTGTTCCCCTTACTAGGGAACCTAGACTACAGTTTTAATCTCATCAAATCCTCGTACTAGCTTCTTGTTGTAAGATTTTTACTTCTGGTTTTCTGATGCTTTAGTGTCTACTCTGTGCCCTCACCCTCTTTCACTGGTTTCGCAACTCTGTCTTTCTTTATGTCTTCTGAATATATTTAAACATACCTTTGGTCTTTTGTGTGGCTAATTTTACCAGGGATTTATTCTCTCTCAGATATGTAGATATCAACACAGGTCTTTGCTTATATCACCTCTCAGTAATACTCTTTCAGTCATCATTTGCAAGATTGCAATGGCCATACTTTTATTCCTACCCTTGTTTTGTGTCACAGTGCTTACTGCTTTTCTTACTAGAAGTATCTTGCATTAGCATTAACATGTAGGTTTCACTTGGGTAACACTTTACTTTGTTTTACTTCCCTTTATATTCCCAGCAACTAGAACAAGACAAGTACACAAAGCCGTGCACGCACGCGTGCGCGTGCGTGTGCGTGTGCGTGTGTGTGTGTGTGTGTGTGTGTGTGTGTCTGTGTGTCTGTGTGTCTGTGTGTCTGTGTGCGTGTGTGCATATGTGGTATGGAGAGGTTGAAGAGCAATCTTGGGAGTTTCTTCCTCAGGAACTCTTATCAACCTTTCTGGAGAAGGTGTCTTTCTTTGTCCTGTAGATGATCAGGCTAGACTGCTTTGTCTTCTGACCCCAGGCCACCTGCTGACTCCACTTGTCTGGAGAAACCACACTGAGCTTGCTTTTTACATAGGTGCTAGGAATTGAACTGAGGTTCTCAAGATTATACAGCAAACCCCTTTACTGGCTGAGCTATCCTTCCAGCCCCATAGGTATGGTTTTTTTGGCAGTGTTTTTGAATAGCCAATATATTTCTAATAATGAAATTCTTTTTAAAGGTCTGTGTATATAAAAATGTCAATGAAAATGGCTTATAAAAATGTTTTTAATATAATTTTATGCCATTTAACAGGAATAAAAAGTGAAATTAGGACATTCTACCACTGTATTGTATTTGGTAATTTCTAGGGGCGCATCATTCGAGGAGCTTACCGATTCCAAGCCATCATCACTACCTTTGAAATGATTCTTGGGGGCTGTGGTGAACTTAATGCAATTGACTGGCGATGTGTGATTATTGATGAAGCACACAGGTTAAAAAATAAAAACTGTAAACTCCTGGAGGGTCTGAAACTTATGAATCTGGTAAGCAACTTATAGTATCATTTTGACTTAGTTTCCTAACTAGATAGTAAAGGACCATGGAGATTCAAAACTAGTGCTAAAACATTGTTTTAAAATTTTATAGAATTGGAATTTTTAATCATATCTTGCTAATTGAGGTATTTTGTTTATTTGGACTTAATTAGCAGATGTTATAAAACCATTCCATGTTCTAAGATCAGATTTACTTATTTATAAATTTAAAAGAAGATGGCCTGGAGAGATGGCTGAACAGTTGAGAGCACTTGTTGCTCTTGCAGAGGACCTGTGTTTGGTTAACAGCATCTACATAGGCTCACAACCATCAGCAACTCTAGTTTTAGCGCATCTTTCATCCTGTTGTAGCCTCTGTAGCATAGGCATGCTTTTTGTGTACATACATTCAGGCAAAACACCCACACATAGAAAATAAGAATAAAGAGAGAAAAGCTGTAGATATGTACTACTGAAAAAACAATAAGACCACAAAATTTTAAACCTTAAATTCCTTTCTAAGAAGCCATTTCTATATCAAGGAAACTTCTCTTTGTAACAGATGGAGACCATTACAGAAAACCACAACCAATCAAAATGCAGAGTTGTGGAGCCCTAACAAAGATACATCTACAATAGAACTTCTGAACCTGAGGCTCAGGGATCAGTGTGGAAGAGGGGTTGGAAAAATTATAAGAGCCAGAGGAACAGGCGTTTGCTCTAAGGTTGTATCTCCTAGGAATGTCAGAAGCTGCACCCATAAAGCATGTCAACATGACTACCTAACCGTAAGCTGAACAAGGACAACAGCAGTAGACATGTTAAAGTGGATGGGGAAGGACCCCAGGCCTTAGCCTTATGCAAATAATACAGGCAACTAAAGAATGCTAAAGGTGGGAGAAATAGTTTTCCCCGGGAAACTATGTAGCAATTTTTTTCCACTATCAAATAGTCTAGCCCTGAAAACATGCACATAAGAACCTTTATTTAGACTGAGCAAGTTGTACTCATGTATAATGAAAAAAGAGGACATGAATTTGAAAATGAGCATGGAAGGATTTTGAGAGATAAAAGGGAATGGGGAAATGGTATAATTATTACTTAATCTCAAAAAATAAAAGAAATAATTTTAAAAGAAGCCATTTCACCAAACTTCTCATGTCATTTGTGATAGAAAACCCAAGCATATGTTTCTTCATGACACACATGTAGAGCCAGAGGGCAACCTGGATGAGTTAGTTCTCTTCTTCCACCCTGTGGATTCTGGGGATCAAACTAAGGTTGACCAGCTTGACTGCAAACATTTTCAACCCCTGAGCCATCTCACCAACCTAAAAACCCAATTATATGTTCATAGTGTTTGCTCTAATTAATAATACAGGTTCTTAAAATCATATTGTTTGTATACTTGCTTCTTTTAAATGCAGATGTTTGTGACATTTTTAGTTACTGTCACATAATTAAAATACATCAATACTTGAACAAATCCATAGAACGACATACAATAAAAACTAAAGTTCTCCTTTTTTTCCCTTATGTATGTGTATACCCAGTTCAGCTCCTCACTCCAGTATTTACATTTATTTGTTTGTCTTTTGAGACCAATTCTTATCATATATGTATGAAGATATAAAGATATATTGTAAATTTTAAATTATCAACTAAAATGTTAATAATTATGTCATTAAAATATTCTTATTTCCTCTTAAAGCTTGATGGAGTCCTATAATTAGAAGCATATTCCAGTCAGCCATTTACTTATTTGGATCATAAAACCTCAGTTATTCAACAGTTTTCTTTTCTGTGATGAGCTGAATACCATTCCAAATTTCAAAACTGAAATTCTTTGATTCACAAATTCCCACACTGATGATTGAGTTCAAAGAGACAAATAACCTCTTTGTTCTTAAAAACACCTAAAATATAGTTCTTTAAATGTTTAGAACTTTTACAGGCATGCATAGGTAAAAATAACATAGAAAGTGATAGGATGCAAGATTGATTAAAGAGATTTTTTTAATTGACTGGATTTAATTGCTGAATATCATGGGAATATTATTGCATTTGATTCAGTTTTCCCACAGTGTGGTCAGAGTCTACTTGCTTGTAGTACATTGAGCATGGAATAAACCTATATAAGTTTCCATTCAGTTTTAGTACCAAGGTCTTTATTCAGTTGTCCTTGTTTTCTGTAGGAACACAAGGTGCTCTTGACTGGGACTCCTCTCCAAAACACAGTTGAAGAACTTTTCAGCCTTCTTCACTTTCTTGAACCCTTAAGGTTTCCTTCTGAATCAACATTTATGCAAGAATTTGGAGATCTAAAAACAGAGGAACAGGTATTCTTTTTTTTTAAATAAGCACATCACATCTCTTGTTATTAATACTTTCTGTCATAATTGAATGTGTACATATTTCTATTATGCCTTCTTCAGGTACAAAAACTTCAGGCTATCCTTAAGCCAATGATGCTGAGACGATTAAAAGAAGATGTGGAAAAGAAACTGGCACCTAAGGAAGAGACTATTATTGAAGTAGAGCTTACCAACATTCAGAAGAAATACTATAGGGCTATTTTAGAGAAGAACTTCTCATTTCTATCCAAAGGAGCTGGACAGACGAACGTACCTAACTTGGTCAATACCATGATGGAACTCAGGAAGTGCTGTAATCATCCTTATCTTATCAAAGGTAGCTAAAAGGAATTGCAACAGACATCTTCCTCTCCAGCAAATAGTAACCAGTGAATTAGCCAGGCACCGCTGTTTGCAGTTGTCCTGGTGTTTTTACTTTCTTAGGCAGTTCAGAGGGCTTACAAGCATCTCAGTGTCAGAGGCACTGTCACTCTTTCACTGTTACTTTGAACACTGAGTCACAAGACTAAGAGTTCAGACTATCTTGGAGAATTCTGTGATTTATTACTCACAAAGACAATGAAACACATCTTTTTTAAGTATCTGCATTTATGTTTTCCTAGTTTCTTTCCAGTCTACATACTCTACTTAGTGTTTCAGAGTTTGTCCTAATAATGGTGCTTTGTAAGGTCTTATTAGGTTTGTACATGTTTGCGTTTGTTCACTTATCCAGAATGACAGATAACGTTCTAAAATCCTTATGCTATCATGCCTAGAAAGGCTGGTGAAGGAACACAGAAAGCTTCATTAATTCTTGTCCAGCGTCTCTGAATGATGTGCCACAAGGACCTAATATGGCTTTCTTTTGATTGTTTCTTGTTTTCTTATTTTAAATGCTAATAATCACATCCAGATCAATTATAATCATCTTTTGGTTATAACCAAACTTAAGGGGTTTTTTGTTTTTGTTTTTTTAAATTATTATTATTATTATTATTATTATTGTTATTATTATTATTTGGCTTTAGAGTGATTTGGGGTGGGTTAGAAGGACATGGTAAGGTCTTGCTGGATAGTGCCTGGCTGAGATCAAGCTCACAGCAATCTTCCTGCATCAGCTTTCCATGAGCCACTGTGTCCTGCAGGCCCGTAGTTTTGGTCATTCTTTGCTAAAAGTACTCATTTACTATTTAGCAAGCAAAAATGTACTCTTTAGATCTATCTATATTTTTAGTGAAGATAACAGTGCCATGTTGCTGGAGAGTTAGACACAAACTGAAATAATTCTGATAAAAGCAATGTAGTTGCCACTAGAGAGCTGTGTATTACAGAAGTATAGAAGAGCACCAGTTCTGATTTACACTACAACAGCTGGAAATTGTCTGAATTTTTTTCATTGCTCCTAACACATCATATTTTTTGGGTAGGTGCTGAGGAGAAAATTCTTGGAGAATTTAGAGATACATACAATCCATCTGCATCTGATTTTCATCTACAAGCAATGATCCAGTCTGCTGGCAAATTGGTCCTCATTGATAAGTTACTTCCTAAAATGAAAGCAGGAGGTCATAAAGTGCTTATTTTCTCTCAGATGGTACGCTGCCTTGACATCCTTGAAGACTATCTTATCCATAAAAGGTACAAAGCACACTGTGTATTTCATAAACCTTGGTATAATATTCTTATGTCTGTTTTATTTCATTGCTACAATTAGAAATTGTAAATTATTGCTCTTATATGCACTGTAAAATTTGCTTATACTTTTAATCTTTTCTGGTTTGTTTAATATGGGTTTGTTATTGTTTTTCAGTTTTTCATTCATGACAATAAAACAGTATTGGGTTTAACTTGATCAGTATTTATATAAATAAACAAATAGAGCATATGTAGGATATTTTAAGAGAATATTAGAGATTCAGTTTCATATCAATATATTACAAAATACAAAATCAGAAATTTCAGCTGTTGATTTTTGTTTTTTGTTTTTCTGCTCTGTAGACCAGACTGTCCTTGAACTCAGAGATCTGCCTGCCTCTGCCTCCCTAGTGTTGGGATTAAAGGCTTGCAATGCCATTGCCACCGCCACCACCTGGCTTCAAGTGTTGATTTTAACATGAAAAATTTTGATCACTTAAGTAAAAGTTTTTATTAGTTCATATTATATGACTATGTAGTTCATTTTTATTGCCAGTTAACTTTGTGTAGTACGTGAATTATGTGTGTGTGCTTAGCAGCGGGGGGGAGGGGAGATATCTGGAGCTCACTAATTATCTACAGTGGCTGGTTTGTCAACCCTAACAATCCTCCTGTCTTCTCATCCCAGCCCTGATCACAGGTTCCTGCCACTATTCCTGGATTTCACTTGTACATAGATACTTGGGATCGAAACTCAGGTCCTCATGTATGCACATCAAACACTTTCCCAAATGAAAAAATTTTTCCAAGCTCCATTGTGACTTTATTTTCTCCTTTGCGGTAGTGTTGTCTGAAACTGCGGCCTTGCTTTTCTGAGCAGTATTTCAGCTTACATGAATTCATACTAAAATGTGTAATTCTTTCAATTTTATAGCATATAAGATCATTGCATCACAATATTGCCTTAAAAATTCTTATATTTTTTTGAATATTTATTATTCATGTGCATACATCTGTGTCTGTGAGTTTATGTGCACTACAGAAGCATGAAATATAAGTACCATTTAAATCTCTGTGATACTTTCCCAAATTATATATGTGTGTGTGTGTGTGTGTGTGTGTGTGTGTGTGTGTGTGTGTGTGTATAGATGTATGTATATATGAGGTCTTGCAATTAATAAATTGAAAGTTGGCCTGGTGGCGGTGGTGCACACTTTTAATCCTGGCACTTAGGAAGCAGAGGCAGGTAGATCTTTGTGATTTAGAGGCCAGTCTGGTCTACAGAGAGAGTTTCAGGACAGCCAAGGCAACACAGAAAAACCCTGCCTCAAAAAAAAAAAAAAAATCAAAAACAAACAAACAAAAAAATTGAATGTTAAATGGGAAAGAATAAAAGTTGTTAAAAATTATTGCTTTGTGTAATGACTATAAGACTTGTATAATATTCCAGCTCGCCCTCCACAGGTGTTGCTGAGAGGATTCATGGGAGAAACCTTCACAGCTTTTTGTGTAGTCCTGTCAACCTTATTATTTAAGATGACATCAGCAGCAGAGTTTTTTTTAGTGGTGTTTCACTATTCAAATTTTCCCCTCCTATTTTTGTTTGTTTTTGCAGCAGTGTAAGTCAAACCAGGGCCTATGCAACACTGCAAGTATTCCATCACTGAGTTACATTCCCTAGATTCCAAAATGGGATTTTAGCAAGAGTATTTTATAATATGTGTATCTAGGAATCCGTTATTTGTATCTCTTTGCTTCCTTGGGTTTCAAATGTAGAAAATATTTGTGATGCTGTTGCTTTTTAATTTTATAGCAGACTAGTGGGATACAGGGAAGTTGACTTTGCCACTGATAGACCATATCTTTACTTTCTCTATGTTCAACATTTAAACTTAATGCTTTTTATTTAAATAGATATTTATATGAGCGGATTGACGGTAGAGTCAGAGGAAATCTTCGACAAGCAGCTATAGATCGATTTAGTAAACCTGACTCAGATCGATTCGTTTTCCTCCTATGTACCCGAGCTGGTGGTCTGGGCATCAATTTAACTGCAGCTGATACATGCATAATTTTTGATTCTGATTGGAATCCTCAAAATGACCTTCAGGTAATAAATTTCTTGGCTAACAAGGAATACAATTTTTAAAAAATTCACGCTACTTTTTTTTTTTTTTTTTTTTGGTGATCCTCATCTTTTCTTTTTATACAGACATATTAATATGTGGTTTCTCCAAGAAACACCTGTGCATACTGAAATTATTTTAGTTATCATTTAATAATAAAATATAGTCAAGTACACTTTTTAGTGTTTCTTACTAAGTTATGAAATATACAAATAATTGAATACAGTATATGTCTTTTTTTAAAATAAGGGGCTAGGCCAGGCATGATTGTACATTTTCTTTAATCCCAGCACTCCTGAGGCCAAAATAGGCAGATCTCTGAATCTGAGGCCAGTTCTGTCTATATAGCCTGCTCCAGGCCAGCCAAGGCTATCTAGAGACTTTGCCTCAAAACAAAACAAAAAGAAACAAAAACACTAAAATATTATAATAAAAATAATATATGTGGGAAGAGTGAAATATGAGGTATGGTCACCTAGCTCAGTGGAAGAATGATTTCCTATAAAAGGTGATATCCTAGGCTTGATTTTCATCTCTGCCTCCCCAAAAAGATCATATCAACTTAAGAGACTTTAGCTCTACCTTAATTGTAACTTACTCATAATAAAATTTAAATTTCAGAATTTATGTTTGTCCTAATGTAATCTAAGCATCATATATTATATGTAAAATTGAGCCATAATACACCTGTGTCTAAAATACTGTAGAGAATGAAGACATGAAAGTCAGTTAAGCCTTTCTGTGGACTTCATAGAAACAAGAATATTAAGAGTGATTAGGGGTGGGGAGATAGCCCACTGGTTAAGATCACTGACTGTTCTTCCAGAGGACATATGGTTAATTTCCATCACCCATATGGCAGCTTGCAGTTAATGGTTCCAGAGGAACTGATACTCTCTTCTGGCCTCTGGGGCTAGCTAGACATATAAATGGTGCACATATATACATGCAGGCAAAAAGTCTACACACATAAATAAAATAAACAGTATTAGTAAGAGTGATGTAAACAGCTGGACGTGGTGGTGCATGCGTTTCATCCCAGCACTCAGGGAGACAGAGACAGGTGGATTGTTGTGAGTTGAACTGGTCTACAAAGCAAGTCCAGGGTAGCCAAGGCTACACAAAGAAACCCTGTGTCGAGAGTGATGAGAGGCTGAATGTGGAGACATGCCCTTCATCCCAGCACTATGAGGTGGAGGCAGGTAGAACTTTGGGAGTTAAAGGCTAACTGGTCTACACACCAAGTTACAAAACAGCCAGGGATACATAGAAAACACCGTCTCAACAACAACAAAGAGTGATCAGTAAGGCTCAAAATTTGCAGAAGATACATATTTGGATGGAATATAAAAGGAGAACAAATTATAAGTGAAATTTGTTTTTTTATTCATGATAGTTTTAATTATACTGTAATTTTTAGTAATACTTTGAATAGCTATGAAATACAATAAATTATTAAGAATATACTAAGCATAATAAAAGAGAACTGTTGTAGATCTGTATATTATGTGAGTGAATGTTTGCCTGTGTATGTAGGCATACCACTTGGGGATCTGTGCCCTCAGGAGAGAGTGTGGGATCCTATGGGACTGGAATTAGGGATGAGTGTGGACCATCATGGGACCTTGGAAGGTCCTCTGCAGGGGCAACAAGTGCTCTTAACCACAGAACTATCTCTTCAGCACAAAGATAACCTTTTCAGTTGTTTGTTTTTTGTATAATCTAATTAAAAATATGAGAAGTTTATCCAAGATTAATGCATAGATTAAATCATTCTCTTCGGGCTGGAGAGATGGCTCAGCGGTTAGGAGCGCTGGCTGTTCTTCCAGAGGTCATGAGTTCAATTCCCAGTAACCACATGGTGGCTCACAACCATCTATAATGAGATCTGGTGCCCTCTTCTGGCGTGCAGGCAGAACACTGTATATGTAATTAATAAAAATTAAAAAAAAATTATTCTCTTCATATAGAAGGACACAGTATTTTTCACTTTATAGGCTAAATAGTATCTCCCTAACACTCATATTTTTAATTAGCATACATTATACATATTGGGCTTCTTATGGCAGTTTCATGGATGGGAATATAAACTGTATTTTGTGTTTTGGTTGTATTCATCCCACAGTGCTCTCTGTTGCCTTTCTCCTACACTGGTACCTTTCTCTTCCCAGTCAGACCCCTGTATCGTCACATTTTTGTTGTTGTTGTTTTGTTTTTGTTGATCCAGTAGGTTTAATGGGTCTGGAGTCATCTACAGAATCATAAAGAACTTGTCGTTAACTACATCAGAAGGAAATGTGTCCTCCTTCCCTAGCAACCTCCACTGGCTAGGATTGTCAGGAAAGGGTGGGGTCCTCAGTGAATTCCCTCTTCCAAACAACTTTGTTTGCCTATAACTCTAGGTACAAATATTGAATTATTTCTATTTCAAGTACACCCTATAACACAACTCGAAGGTAATTTTACACAGTATGTAAGTGTTAGTTTCGACTGGCCTGTTACCAGGTTTCTACTTACATGTCATGTTTATGCTCAAAATTTTCCAGTTTTTTAGATTTGTTGTTATATTTTTATTTATTATCATTGTTTTTAAATATTTTCTTTTATTTTATTTTGAGTCATTATTTACCCCTGGTTGGTCTGGAACTCACTGTATAGTCTAAGCTAGCCTTAAGCTCACAGAGGTTTTCCTGCTCCACTTCCCAAGTGCTGGAATCAAAGGCATACGCCACCATACCAAGCATTAGTTCTTGTTTATTTTGATTTTGGGGGGGAGGCAGGGGTCAGTGGCAGATGTGGGTTGAGAGTGAGCATGGTCAGACTGATCTAAAATTCACTATGTAGCACAGACAGATTTCAAACCCAAAGTACCTCTCCTACTTCAGCCTCCCAAATGCAGAGATTACAGACATGAGCTACCATATTCAGCAAGGATTTTGGATTTCTGATAAGGGTTGCCAAACCATATCCCCATTAAAATACAATAATCTATGCTGGCAAAATGGTGCAGCAGATAAGGACACTTGCTGCCAACTTAGAAGCTCAAGTTTAAACCTCAGGACCTACACAGTAAGAGAGAACTAATTTTCAAAAGTCCTCTGACCTCTATATTTGATCGTTGGCACACTCTTTCCCACATACATACAAACAAACAAATACATTGATTAATGTAGCTTAATTTAAAAACATAACCTTTAAGGAATTTATAAGGATAACCTTAAAATGTTATTTACTGCCAATTGTGGGATTATTCCTCATCATATAAAAAAAATCCTCATGTACTTTCTTGTTCTAGATATACTTTACTATGACATGTTTTGTGAAAGGTGATCTGTAGCTTTTCATTTTCTGTAGGCCCAAGCTCGTTGCCACAGAATTGGTCAGAACAAAGCAGTTAAAGTCTACAGATTAGTAACTCGGAACTCATATGAGAGGGAGATGTTTGATCGAGCCAGCTTGAAACTGGGCCTAGATAAAGCTGTGTTACAGAGCATGAGCGGAAGAGACAGTAACGTCAGTGGCGTATGTACACCTTCTTTCTACCTGGTGCTTCGTGTTACTTTTACTTAATTTTACCTCCAGAACCGTATTGTTCATGTTCTGTGCACAAGGTTGTTTTCAGAATGGAGAAGTGTCTAGTACTTTGAGCGCCTTTTGTTTTGTGCACGTTGCTTCAGAACTGCTGGACCTTAGGAAGGTCATCTTGCCAAGACAGAAATGTTCTACCATCTCCGTTAGAGATCTGTATCATGATATAACATACTAGAATTCTCAGAAGTTTTTTGGTTTTTAAAAATTACCAACTTGTAAAAAAAAAAAAAAGTACCAACTTCTAACATTGGCTTTGTCTTGCTACAGATTATGGTTGTGGGTTTGTTTGTTGTTGTTGTGGGGTTTTTGCCTTAAGTATTTTGCTTGATATGAATCATAGTACCAAAATGGAGATTACTTGGCCCTTACACTTTGGTGTAATTGAAACCATTTTAGTTAGGTGGTAATTCCTATTTTTAAAAAAATAAAAATTAGTCAATATCTTCAATATATTATTTTAGTGAATTCTTTCTCATATATGGACCAAGCCCAAAATAAGACGTTGCATGCTTTTACCATTGTATAAAGGTAGTTTCCATATTTTGTGACCTTTAAAATACTATAACTTCTAAAATTACTTTCCTATTTAGATTCAGCAGCTTTCCAAAAAGGAAATAGAAGACCTGCTTCGAAGAGGTGCATACGGAGCCATCATGGAGGAAGAAGATGAGGGCTCTAAGTTCTGTGAAGAAGATATCGACCAGATTTTACTCCGTCGTACGAAAACTATTACAATTGAATCAGAAGGACGTGGGTCAACATTTGCTAAGGTAACATACAGTAATGGTCTGTCAGGGCTCTCTAGAGCAATGGATCCACAGAGGTCACATAACAGATATCCTGCATTTACATTACAATTTATAACAGTAGCAAAATTATAGATGAAATAGCAATGAAATAATGTTATGGTTGGGGTCACTACAATGTGAGGGTTACAGATTAGGAAGGTTGAGACTGCTGCTTTAGAGTAACCACACTTGCAGAATTAGTCTCTCAATATATATAGAAAGAACATTATTAGAGTTACCTACAGGCTGTGGTCCAGCTAATTCAACAGTGGCCAAGAATCCAATAGTTGTTCAGACCATGACGCTGGATGTCTCAACTGTTCTTTAGCATATGCAGGAATCCCAAAGAAGTAGGCTATAATGCCAATGAAGAAATGGACTTGCAATAAAGGATGAAAGCAAACAGGTTAAAAGAGCTTCTTTCTTCCGTGTCCTTTATGTAGGCTTCCACAAAATGTGTGGCCCAGGTTTAAAATGGGTCTTCCCACCTCTACGATCCATATTAAAAGTGATATTCCCACTTCAAATGCTTTAATTAAGAGAAAAATCCCTCACACTTGCTCCCAGCAAGCAATTTGGGTTTTCGTTAACTCATGATATAGTTAAGTTGACAACTAGAGCAGCCACCATAGGTTCCTAATTTATAAGGTGGCAGTGATGTTCACATCTTACTTTCTAAAAATATTTATTTTTTGTTTCATCTTTGAACATACTAAATTAAGTCAAATAACCACTTGTGGTTTTTGTTTTGTTTTGCTTTGTTCTGAGAGAGGCTGTCCTGTAATCCAGGCTGCCTTCAAACTTGCAGTGGATCCAAGGATAGCATTGAGCATCTGATTTTGCTGCTTTGCCTTGTAGAGAGCTGTGATCACAATGGTGTGCCACCTTCCATAGCCAGTTTTATGATGTGCTAGGTATCAAACCCAGGCATTTCTGCATGCTAGGCAAGTGCTCTACCAACTGAGCCAAGTCTCCACCCTGATAATTGATAATCTTTACTCCATTTGTACTGATCTCATACCAAGTTTTATATGTACTCTTCTCATGTTCATAAAATGGAATACATGTAATAACCAGAAACAGCTGTACCCATTAATCAGAAAAATATTGGAAACAAAAGGAGTTTAGAGACTAAAGATTACATCATGTAATAGAAGGTTGGATAGAGGAATGGCCCAGTCGATATAATACCAACCTTGTAAGCACAAGGACATGAGTTTAATCATCAGAACCCACACAAATGTGCTTGTCACCTTGGTAGGGAGAGACAGGTAAGAACATATGAGACAATTTGAGGAGATTTGCTCAGTCGTTAAAGTGCCTGCTATACAAGCATGAGGACCTGAGTTCGGGTTTCCATCTACTAGGTTAAAAATACACAGTAACAAAGCAGGGCTACATGGCACACAGCTGCACGCTTAGCACAAGAGAAGCCCTGAAGCTAGCTGGTCAGGCTGCCTAGCTAATCAATGAGTTCTGAGTGGAAGGTGAAAGTGACCTCTCTCCTCCACATTTACACAGTACGCACATACACTATATACACATAACACACAAACACAAGTATATGATTTAAAATTTTAATTATTTATTTGCTACATGGGGAGCACAAGTGCTGTCCGGGAGCCATAGATTAAGTTCTACCATAACTTCTTTTTTTCTTCTTTGTTGTGTTTTGTTTTGTTTTGTTTTGTTTCTTTGACACAGGGTCTCTCTACCTAGTTCTGGCTGTCCTGGAACTTAGACCAGGCTGGCCTAAAACTCAGAAAAATCTGTTGCCTCTGCCTCCTGAGTGCTGTGATTAAAGGCATGTGCAACCATACCTGGATAATTCTATCATAATTTCTTAATGCTCTCTTAGTATTTTAGAGAGTATACTTCTGTCTTATGTAATTTGGTGCTAAAAAGAAGATATTATCTTTGTTTATTGGATGCTTTCAAGTTGACCCACAATAGTAACTTATTTCTCCTCCTAAACTGTAGCCTGTATTGGTATTGAAAATTATTTGTCTTAAACAAATGCTCTTACATTTCAGATCACTGTATTGGAACATGTCTTGAGTGTTTATATGCCAAATTCACATTCTGTGTACAGTAAATGCAAAGAGATAATGGTTTATTTTCAAAGGTTTTTTTCTTCTCAAAGTCTAAGTATTTTAAAAACTTTATTATATATTTCAGGCAAGTTTTGTAGCATCTGGAAACCGGACAGATATTTCTTTAGATGATCCCAACTTCTGGCAAAAATGGGCCAAGAAAGCAGAAATAGATATAGATACCATCAGTGGCAGAGTAAGTGTTTATGAAAATGTCATTAGAGTGATTATTGCTTATAGCAGATGTACATATGAAAGTATATTTCTGTCATATAAAAAGTCATCAAAATCTTAAAAGAAGATGAGCAGAATACATCTGAATAAGTATTCAGATACAAATCATTAAAGAAAAGGAAAGAAAGAAGAAAAAAACTTGGGAAAAGGAAAACAGACAATTCTTCCTTATAAAAAGTCCAATTAATAATTGTAGAAGAAATGAGGAAAATATAAAATCATCTCTACTCCACTATGATAATAATTATAGCAGATAAGTCCTTTAATGAGTTTTAAAATTAATGAGTTGTTTAAGGAGGGGAGGAGTGACTAGAGAAATGGCTCAGTGTTTGAGAACATTAGCTATTCCTCCAGAGGTCTGGAGTTCAGTTCCCAGCAAATACATGGTAGCTCTCACCCATCTGCAATGGGATTAGATTCCCCCTGGTATGCAAGTGTACATACAGACACACCTCTCATATACATAAATAAATCTTTAAAAAAACAAACAGGATATTTCTGTGTTCTCTATGTATACTTTCTATAATATGTTAATTAGACAAGCAAAACTAGCAGCTTTCTACCAGAGAAACTTAGCAAAGATTACTTGTCTATAATAAGAGACATCAACATTATATATGTCTCCTTTAAGTACAGTGTACTGTGTACAAAATAAAATACACCAGGACTTTATCCTTTGATCCTGGCTTCCTCTGCCACTGTGTACCCTTTTCTGCTCTAAGGCTTTCCTAAGTATCTGGTGCCATTTGGGTTCCCTTGTTTCCTTGCTTGTAATGATAGCGCCTACCTTAAAAAATTCCAATTCTTTAAAAACTCTTTATACCTTAACTCCCAGCCCGCGTTTATACTTTTCTTGTCTTGTAAAACATTGTATCCTGAATAGTATTTATTTTTAACACATATATTTGACTGCCAAAACTTTGGATTCCTTTTAAGCAGAAACGATCTTAATGATCTTTGTATCAATAGTACCTAATTTGAGAAGCAGACACATGAGTTACACTGAATGAGTTAAACTGAATTGGTCATGAGGGATTGAGACATTGCCTTGCCTTTATATATTAGCATAATTATTTTGTAAAGAACTAAACATTTCTAGCTATGCAAAATATTCATAACATTTGAATAGCATTTCAATTCCTCCACATTTTATTTTCCTTTTGTCTTTAAGATAAACTTAGATCAAAAATGATTTTCTTTAGCATTATTTATTCTGAAGTTGTAAGGAACCCAAATTAAGTCATTAATTAGTTTTAGGTAAAACAAATTGTAAAGTTGAAATCGAGCCTAAAATATATTATTGTTATTATAGAAGCACAGTAATTTTTATACTAATGATAGAAAATGCCAATTGTTTTTAGTCCATGTATTATATGATATAAATTATACATTTATCACAACACTTTTAAAAGAAAGTATTTTATTTATTAATTATATATATAGTGTTATACTCGCATGTACGCCTCTGCACCAGATCTTACTATAGATGGTCATGAGCCACCATGTGGTTGCTGGGAATTGAACTCAGGACCTCTGGAAGAGCAGCCAGTGCTCTTAACCTCTGAGCCATCTCTCCAGCCCGAAAGTATGACTTGATAGGGTAGTTGATCTGTTAGTTACCAATTTTTTTTTTCTATAACTATTGTTTTTGTAATTTAAAAGTTGAACAATGTAGCCAGTCCTGATGAGACTTGATAGGCGAGGCCCTTCCCCCCTTTCCTCTGACCCTAGCCTATCAGTGGACTTGGGGAGGGGCAAGGGAGGAGATGAGGAAGGAAGGGTAGGATTGGGAGGGGATGAGGGAGGGGCTACAGTGGGGCTACAAAGTGAATAAACTATAATTTATAAAAATATGAATGAATTTTAAAAAGTGAAAAAAGTTGAAAGTTTTTTTGTAAATAGTTAAAGCACCTTCCTTAAATGTGACATTAAATTTTACAGAATAGTTTAGTTATCGACACCCCAAGAATTAGGAAGCAAACGAGACCCTTTAGTGCCACAAAAGATGAATTGGCTGAATTATCTGAAGCTGAAAGTGAAGGAGAAGAAAAACCCAAACTCCGGAGACCCTGTGACCGGTCCAATGGCTACGGAAGAACTGAATGCTTTAGAGTTGAGAAAAACCTGCTGGTTTATGGGTAAGAATGTTATGCTTAGTATTTGTCATAATTAATTATATACAAACTTAAATACTATTTTCAATATTATTAGAATCAATAAAATCTATTTTAAAATATCCTAAGTTTCCATGTTTAGTATGTATTGTACTGTCTTCACAATGTTTTGAGTGAGTCACGTCATGCTCCTCACTCAATTTAGTAATACAAAGCAGTGTCAATTTATCTCATTTTTCTTTGCTCTATGCTCAAGAGAAAGCATTAGTAAAACTTTATAATGACATAATTTTACCTTTTTATGGCTTTTATGCATGAGTTATATTTTTTGCCCAGACTGAAGCCAGTATTTCTGTGATGGTCCCTTTTTTAACCAGGTGGGGCCGATGGAGAGAGATTCTATCTCATGGACGTTTTAAACGGCAGCTGAACGAACATGATGTAGAAATCATTTGCCGAGCTCTTTTGGCCTATTGCCTCATTCACTATCGAGGTGATGAGAAAATTAAAGGTTTTATATGGGATCTCATCACTCCCACTGAAGATGGCCAAACACGGGAGCTACAAAATCACTTAGGCAAGTATATGTTTCTTTAAAAATAATCTTGTATCAATAATACTTAATGTATCTCATGTAAAAATTTAAAGTAATATGGATAGTATTAAAGACCTTAACCTTTACTCTCAAAAGTCGAGCTTCAGAAAATTCCAATATTGTAGATTGGGGCAGGGGATGTTTTATGTTACTGGTAAATTTGTATCACTTTGCAAACTGTTGAACTCACTGTATATCAAGATAAGTCTATGTAGTTGTGTCTCATTTCTTATCTTTTTCTTGGTACTCCATGGTATGGGTGTTTGACTTGTAGTTTCTTAAGTGGTAGGCATTCTGTTCCAGTTTGGCACAGTCGAAAACAAGTGCAGGAAGGAGCTCTGCATACTCCTCATACCTGTGGGTAAATCGTTCTCTATTGAGGGTCTTTGTGTCGTTAGTACCTTAAATGGTCTTTGGGTCAATCATATCATCTCCTGGGATCTTATAAGCACAGAACTTTAAGGCCTTAGACTTTGAATCATAATCTGTTTTTTAATAGAGTCCCCAGGATCGGTATGTCTGTTGGAGTATGTGAAACAGTAATACTTTGCTGTCTAAAGTAACTAGTTTGTAATACTATCATTGGTATATCAAGTGTTTTTCTTCACAGCTTTGATAACAGAATGTTCCTTTGTATATATAATAAAATCTTACCATAAAAACAATTTCACTTTCTATAAAAAGGAAAAATTTCTATGCTTGTAAAATTATGCTATAGTCTCACTTTATTTTGTTCTTTTGAGACAGGGTTTCTCCATGTAGCCCTGGCTGTCCTGGACTCCAGGCTGTATGTTATAGTTTTGTTCTTCTGAATCACAAAATATTTAATCCTTGTCTAGAATATATTCTTGTATAATGTATGTGTTGTATTTAAAGAGAGAGAGAGAAGATTCCTAAGCTCTACAACCTTTCATTTAAGCTAGGAGGATAGACATAGGATATATATAAATTAACTAAAGCTACAGGTTGTAATAAACTCTTTGAAGTACTGCTGTAACCATTATATTCTTCCAGAATAGCACAGCAGCAAGCATTTGTTTTGGATGGGATGGTCAGTTTAGGAGATAAATTATTGATTTGAAGAACTAGCATTTTGGTAATGGTGAAAAAAAAAATCACACAAACATGATTACACTCTTCCCTAAAAACTCATGTATAAAATAAAGGAGGAAATATAAGGTTGATCATCTCTATAGAACAGAAGACTTCACTTTTTCAACAAATTAATTGCAGGACTGGGAATGGTTGAGGGAGACAATCTGTACACCAGTAGGTCTCAACTGGAGATAATCCTGTGCCCCAGCCCTCCCACCCACTATTAAACATCTTGTCTTTAAGCATGTTGTAGGTATCTAATGGGAATTCTAGGCGTACATAGACAGTTCCTACCAGCAACGAACTATCTGTCCCCAGTATTAGGAGCACTAAGAAAACTCACTGTAACTTAAAAGAGATGTGTCTTAGCAACCTGTTACATTTAGGAGCCTTAATTTATATCATGACTGAGACAAACAACCCAGGGAAAATTTATTATCTTTATTAGATGATTGTACATTAAAATATACAATATTAAAAGTATTTATTACTCCATTTCCAGACGTGTTTAGTGACACCTAGTCTTTTAGATAAAGGTAACAAATAGATTAATGAATTAAATGAAAGCTACCTTTGATTTATGAGGGGTTGGAGAAAGTATAGATTAAACAAATTGTCCAGGCATTAATGGTTATTGAAATTGGATAGTAGAATATGAGGATTCCATCATACTGTTCCATCTGCTTTTGTATATGCTTGTAGTCCACATTTTAAAAATAGGCATAAACCTTCAAAAATAGGGAGAGTGGGAGGAGAAATAGCAATAAGATTTTAGGAACATGGAAGCAAATAGAGGTGCTGGCAATTTTATTAACATTGAAAGAATTGAAAAAATCTTAGCTCACTGGTTGAAAAAGGAAAAAACTCTGATGTGTTTCACACAAGAATTTGTGACATCAGGAACCTCTAAAAATGGACATGAAAAGATAAGGGCTGTGAAGACAGCTGCTTAAAGGAGGTCAGGTCCCTAGCACCCTAGTCACTTATAGCCAGATTCTAGGCGGTCTGATGCTTTTTTCTGGAGAGAGTAAAGAGTGTTTGTATGAGGTGTGAAGGTTGGAAATAAGTATATGCACTGCTAGGGCAATCCTAAAGGAAGAAGACTAAAGACCAGGTGCAAAACTAAATATAATAGCTGCCAAACTCCCACAAAATTAACCTCTTGATCCTATAGTCACAAGCTCTACCCATTCCTTCATAATGAAGTGTATTCTTTTGAGTTTCTTTTATTTATTTGTTTATCTATTTTTCACAATTTATTCATTGAATATCCTGATTGTAGCCCGCTCTCTCAACTCCTCCCAGTCCCACCCTCCTTCTCTCTTTTCCCCCATTCTCTTCTACTAGTCTACTGAAAGGGGCAGTTCTCCTCCCCTACCACCTGTCTATAGCTTAAAAGATAATTTTTAAAAATGAAAAGAAACTTTCTTTTAATTTACTGGTTCTATTTACCAATAAGGTAAAAATCAAATGGCATAGTCAAAATGGCATCATTAATTGTCAAGAATTAAGAGTGAAACAAATCAGCCATCTTGGAGGTTAATAAAATGAGCCCCCTGATCACACTGTAAATTACTACAGTACAGTTAAAGCTGCTGAACTAAGTCCTCACGAGTTAGCGCGAATACATCCTACAGCTTCTATGCTTCATAAGTAAGTGGCAAGACATAAGACCTAGAAGCAACATCATACAACAAATACCAAACATTTCATAAGCGTATGTAGTATGATACATAAGGAATAAGCATGAATTCATTTATTGCTGGTTCCTGGGATAGAACCAAAAGGACTGTATGGACTTCAGTTGTAGTTGATTTCATTTTCTGGAAAACTGAGTGAGTGTGGCACATGTGATAACTTGAACAGTGATAATCTTTCATTCTTTAAAGAAATTCACATAAAACTCTCAAGGACATAAAAATGACCTGAGCTGTCTCAAAGCTGGACTGTTCCATGTTATGAATAAAGCAAATTCTGGAAAACAAGAGGAGAAATTTTACAACTAGTGAATCTACAGTAAAAGAGAGGGTTTGGTTATGAAGCCAGACAAAACCAAAATGAGCATTGACTCTATTTGTGAAATTTGACTTAATCTTATAAAACCATGTGAATTGTGTTTGACTTGAGACCATGTCAGTACTATTACCATTACTGTTCTAAAGACCTCTGCATAATATGCAGGGACTCCAGAAAGTCTCTAGCACTCTCTTGCATTGGGGGGAAAAATCTTTCAAGTCAGAGCTTTTTATTCAAGTTATTTCTGATTTCAGTTGTACTTTTCATCTTAACAGGCCTCTCAGCTCCTGTGCCCAGGGGCCGAAAGGGGAAGAAAGTAAAGACTCAGACAAGCTCGTTTGATATACAGAAAGCAGAGTGGCTTCGAAAGTATAATCCTGAGCAGCTCCTTCAAGACGAGGGTTACAAGAAACATGTAAAGCACCACTGCAACAAGTAGGTGGAGGGTAGCCTTGAAATTGTTTGTTAAACATTTACTTTCTTTAATGTACTGATATAAAACCTATATATAAAGTCTAGTGATAGCATGTCTAAGGTCTTAGCTGCATATGGTACCTTCAGTAATCATGAAACATCTTATATATATCAGCAAAAAAATATTAATCTCCAGATAAAATTGTCTCTTCCCTGCAGTTTCTTTTGGGTAGCATTGGTAATGAGGGTCTTTTGATCATACATAATCATTACCTTAATATTAAAAGACTATATAGTCAAGGAGTAGTGCACACACCTGTTTTCTGGTAGTGGGAAAGTGGTGGAAGGCAACTTCATCTATAGTTCTACTCAGCAAGTTCCAGGCCACCTAAAGCTGCATAGCAAATCCTCTCTCAAACAAACAAACAAAACAAAAAATTATCCAAAGTCTATAGATACCTCCCCCCCCCCCCCTTTTTTTTTTTTTTTAGTTAATAATATCTTTGTCTCCTTTGGCTCTTTTATTCATTTATATGTGTATTTATTTGTTTATTTACTTACTTACTTATAGAGTCTTGCTTCGTGTAAGGATGCTGTACTACCTAAAGCAAGAAGTCATTGGAAATGAGTGTCAAAAAGTATTTGACGGAGTTGATGCAAGGTAATTTAAATGTTTTAGTAACACAATAAAGCAAAAATTATACAGGGACAGAAAATTGCATGGCTCTTTCATTCAGTGGAGGAAAATCCCCTAGCTATAGAGAATCCCCTTGCCTTTTTTCTATTACTCTCATTGTTGGCTTTGTTATAAAATGCCACAAGAAAAATGGTAGTACTAACTTGAAGAATTGTATGTAGCCAAATGCCATTCAGGCAGTGACCCATGAAATAGGTGATTGGTTCTTTTCTTCAGAAACTGCTGGGCTGTGTGTGTACGTGTGTGTTTCTGCGATCAAACCCAGGGTGTTGTGTATGCTGCGCGAGTGCTTTACCACCCGTCTGTGCCTCTGGCCCAGGACCAATTCTGGGTACTTTCAGGCACTGTGAAACACTGAAGATAAAGAAAAATGAATATTCATCCATAAGCAGCTTATGGTATCAGTGAACAGAAATGAGACTACGCTTTGATGCGTGCTTAGATAAGTCGCCAAGGAGGTGCTAGTAGGAATTTTCCATTTCTTGTTTCATCTTGCTTCTTAACTATGAGCAGTGTGTTGGTTTCTCCTCTGCTCTCTGCAGCATCTGTTTTAAGCTTGTACTAGTACACACCTCGACCACCTATTTATTTAACCCCTTCTCAGGAACTAAGTGTAAGGAAGCCATCAAGCAGAATAACCTCAGCTTCCAGCAACAAATAGAAACTTAACTATCCTGTGCTCATTCTTTTCTTGTTTTCTTCTAATACAGTGGCTACCTGAGACCCTAGCAGCACCCTGGGCTCCTGGGCTCTTGACCTGTTTCTGTTGTACAGACAGTCATCTTTCTCTGTCACATGTATGCTTGTACACTCTATCCCACTGAGGGTGACTTTTGACCATTGCTTCTTTCTTTCCAACTCTCTTAAGACTTGGGTACTTAGCCAGGTGCAGTGAAACAAGCCTTTAATTCCAGCACTTGGAAAGTAGGGACAGGTTTATCTGTGAGTTTGAGGCCAGCCTGGTCTACAAAGTGAGTCTAGGATAGCCAGAGCTACACAGAGAACCCTGTCTGGCGGAGGGAGCAGGGAAGGAGATGGGTATTTGTCCTTATAACTTTTTAGCCTCATCACAGGATCTTCTCACCACTTAGTCACTATACATTACCTTTCATGTCCCTCTCTTTTCTCTCATAATTTAGTTTTATTCTCCAGGATATTAACTGAATTCCTTAACCCTATTACTTGCCTGTCTCTCTTTTTCATATACCTATTGTAATTTTAGGTTAGGTGAAACTAAATTATTCACCTATTTATTGCCTTTCTCTAAGCAACTGAACATGGCTAGAAAAAAGCCACACATAATGGGAAATAGATTTCCTTCTAATCCATGAGTATTCAAAATCAGATGAAATGAGGTACAGACTATTTAACCACATTGGCTAGTAAACTCCTTTTCTTCGTTTTTAAGAGAATTATTTGTACCTGTCTCTTCAAAGCACCCTTCCAAATCACCAATAATGTCTAATAATATTTCACAGAAAAAAATTAGCAGCCAAGACCTGTGCACATCTGTGTCTCTCTAGCCGTCCCCTCATATAGCAGTAGAAATATCTCTGCTTTGCCAGTTTACTGCCTTGGAGCACATCTTTCCTGTTTTCTTAAGAACCTTGCTTCTGCAGTAATCTTTCTTTTCTGAGCCCTTTCCTTTCTCTCTTGTACCCACATTTTCATATTACTCACTTAACATAAAAAGGGAAAGAACGTCTACAACCATAATATGTATCTTACCGCTCCATTTTTATGCTGCTCTTCTCAACATATTCCTGTGTTTTATGTTTCTACTTCTTTCTTCGAACTTTTTTATTAGCCCATTCTAATTAATCTTTCTTTTCATGATTGCACAAAAGTATTTCTTAGCATAGACAGTGAATACAGCTGTAAATTCTTTCCTTTTTTCTTTCTTTTCTACTTTTTATTTCTTTTTTACTTTTTTCTTTCATTGCTTTTTAAAAATATTATTTTCCATAGGTATTCATTCTACTTCCTATACCCACCAGTTCCTAGTCACTGTCTCCTATTCACTGCTCTGTTGATTGTTCCATACTTTTCTTTTTAAAAACAAATCTATTTCTCTTTGGGTCTTATCAAGTTTATATCTCCCTTATCTTAAATGCAAATTGTATAACAAATGCATCACTTTTGAACACAATATCATGTCTACCATATTCCTCTCTTTAATTTCATAGACTAACTTCTTTTGAAAAGTATATTCATCATGTTGAGGAGGGGAGCACAGCAGGAACTTGAAGCAGCTGGCCATGTGACTGTCTCAGCCAGGAAGCAGAGAGTAATGAGCACCTGTGCTCAGCTCACTTTCCTCTATACAGTTTAGGATCCAAGCTCAGGGAATGGTGCTACTAAGAGTGAACAGCTTTTCCCTCTGCTGGTCATTTAGAATAATCCCCACAAGCTTCTCTCCTGGGTCATCTAGAGCACATCAGCTTGACATTTGAGATTAGCTATCACACATCACCTGCCGCTCAGCTGTAATTATTTGGGGTTTGTCATCTTGGTGGCTTAAGCTTTTATTTCTATCCTAATATGCTCAGATCTCTATCTCAAGCCTGTGTCTATTTCTTACTTCAAAATTACATTTCTCACAGATGCTGTGATTGGATACTTTTACTTAGAATATTTTCCTTCTTTCCTTGTTCTGTTTGACTCCTTCTTTTCCTTAGTCATGTGGACTGTCTTTCTGTCTTTCCAAGTCTGTTGGGGCACATACTCTAATTCTGTATCATGCCATTGATCATAAATTACTGCACCTGTGTTCTTTGGAGAACGCTTCAGGGAGAATCGTCTCACAGGGTAGGAGGGAAGACATGAATTCACCAGCTCTTTCCTACTCATGAAAGCAACCAAATTGCCAAAATAAACAGCAGATGAAAGTCTGTGTTACTTTCCTTTTGCACAGTTTACAAACACCTCATGTTCACGTGGCACTCAAGTTTGAACCATGAACTGTATGTATACTACTGATTGATGTTTTCCTAAGCAGGAACATTTCTGATCTGTTTATCACAGTGGGCTGGACTTACTGCGCCACCTGGTGGTGAACAAGTCAGACTGTCTGCTCCAGTTTTCTGTTTTCTCCTTTGAGTTAGAAACTCCAACAAAAATAAACATACTTTAGCTATGTTTCATTATCTTTTTTAACTTTTGACAAATATTAAGAAAATTATTTTTTTCTCTCTCTCTTTTTCTACTAACCCCCACATTTTCCAGTTTTGGCATGTTTTATAGCAAAGTTATTAAAAAGCATCTGCTTAACTGCTGACAGGTTAGAGGTTGTTTAACCCACAGTTTCACCGCGGACTAAATACTTCTGAAAACAATTGTGAACAACAAAAATGAGCTGCTTGTTCTTTATTTACAAAGCACTTGGAATGCTTTCTTTTCATTGTCCACACCTTCTTTTTCAATGCAATTTCTGATCACATAAAGAGTTCTTTACCTAGTCCAAGAGCACACAGACCATTTGTCAGCTTCATTTTATAGGACAGCCAAATTACAAAAGAACATTTGTCATAGAACTTAATTATTACCAGTTAAGATGGAGATGGCATTAGTTTGTATTATATTATCTCTCTTAATCTTAAAAAATTGATAGTTTTCATGAAATCAAGTAGCAAAATTCTCAGTCTTTTTTTTTATACCCCATTCAGTTTCTACTCTTTGACTACTGAACATCAGGAAATGTGCACACAAACACGGACACACACATGATACTTCCCAATCATCAAATACTAGGAATGTATCTTTTAGCCTATACATGTTTTGAATCACTGATGAAGAAATTAACAGACCTACAGGCCACTTTAGTGTGTCACCTGTGTTGTTTGGAGAACGCTTCAGGGAGAATCGTCTCACAGGGTAGGAGGGAGGACATGAGTTCACCAGCTCTTTCCTACTCATGAAAGCAACCAAATTGCCAAAATTTATGGATTATTATCAGAGTCTGTAATAATCTGACGTTGTCATTTTATATCAGAATACTGGTTATATAAATACAAAAGTAGTGCTTTGTATGGTTTCATTAAATTGTGAATCAAAAGCCTAAAGTTTAAGTGTGATCTTCTTAATACAAACTGATCTTGGATGAGCCATAACTTTGTTTTGCAACACAAAGCAGTTCCTTTGACCCTTTAGAACCTATTTTCTCATATTCAACGTATTTGACCATAAGATTTTTTTACCCAGCTATTCACTACCATAACATTCCGGAGAAGTGCTTTGTGTATGTGGGTGAGAAGAGTGTCTTATGAGAAACCAGATAGTAACGGTGGCTGAAATGTATTTGTTTTGTTGAATGTGATGAATGTTAGTTCATTTCATGGTATCTTTGTTGATGTTGTGTCATTTATACCCTTTGCCTCCTTTATACATATTTATAAATTTCACAATGTTGTGCTGTTTTTAAGTGACATTGATGTGTGGGTACCAGAGCCAGACCATTCAGAGGTTCCTGCTGCGTGGTGGGACTTTGATGCTGATAAGTCACTTCTTATTGGGGTTTTTAAGCATGGTAAGTAAGGTAAGGGGGGATGGGGAAGAGAACTTTCTATGGATGAAGGAATCCCACTGTTTCTTAGTTTATGGTTTTCACTTACAGTTTTGCTCCAGTCACACACACACACACACACACACACACACACACCACATATAATCATTAAGACCATAGACTGTCCTCTGGGCTGTCAGTCTTACACAGTTTCCTCTCTTAGGAAGAGTTATGTGAACTTTGCATATGATCAGTTTATCTTATTGTTTTATATGTATTTGTTGTTTTTTTTACCTGTATTTATTATTTTATATTTGAGTGTTTTGTCTCCATGAATGTATGTGCTCTACATGTGTGCCTGGCACCTTCAGATGCCAGAAGGTGGCACCAGATTTCCTGGAGTCAGAATTAAGGATGGTTGTGAGACTCTGTGTGGGTGCTGGGAACCGAACCTGGGTCTTCAGCAAGAATAACAGCGCTCTGATTGTTGAACCAACTCTGCAGCTCTGTTTTTATTCTTATTGTTTAAGATTTTATTTTTAATGATGTGTGTGTGCCTGTGCATGCAAAGCCCAAGTCATGCAAAAGTGAATGTTGGACCAGCATGAGCAGAAATTAAAGGCTTTTGTTACCAGCCTAACACAGGTGCTAAGACCACTACTGGGCCCTCCCTCTATTTTCCATTGTAACATTTAAAATTTTTATAAGTATTATTAGACTGTGTAATATGATTATTTCAAGACAGCATATTTAACTATATTACTTGAATATAATGTTCCTTCCCAATATATCATTCATTCCACATATAAGGGATCCATCTATTTACACGACTCTTTCTGTCCTCTACACCTGTGTAACTGGTGGTGCTTCCAGGTTATGAAAAATATAACACCATCCGAGCAGACCCAGCGTTGTGCTTCTTGGAAAGAGTGGGAAAGCCTGATGACAAAGCTGTTGCTGCTGAACAGAGAGCAAATGACTTCATGGATGGGTATGTATCTATGTTCATTCTCTGTTTGTGTTTTGTTTCCATCTTTAACATATCTTTGTTAGTGAGGTTTATCTTTTTTTCCTCTAGATTTAATTATTTTATTACTTTATATGTTTTGCTTGCATGTATATATGTATAACATTTGTTTCCCTGGTGCCTTCAAAAGTCAGAATAGGGCTTTGGATCCCCAGGACTTATTGAGACTTGAGAACCACTTTTGTGGGTGATAGAAATCAAACCTGGTTCGCCATAAGAGCAACAAGTGCTCTAAACCACCAAACCTACTTCCAACCTGAGGTTTATCATCATGTGTTTTGTGTTGATTTTCTCTGTGCTTGACCATGTGTATGAGGGCATGGTCAACTTCAAGTATTATTCTTTAGGATTTGCCTACTTTTGTTTGTTTTTGAGAGTGGTCTCTCCTTAGGGCTTCACTGATTAGGCAAAGTTGGTAAGTAGGCAAGCCCCAGAGACCCTTTGTGCCCTCCTACTGTTGGGATCACAAGTATGTACTGCCATACCTGGCTTTTTTAATGGTGTTGGAAATCAATTTGATCTTTAAGACAAGCTGAGAAATCATTAGTCCATCACAATAATTAGAACTTTTGTTATTCTAACAGGGATGTGGAAGACCCAGAATACAAACCTGCCCCAGCTTTCTTTAAAGATGATATAGAGGTATGTTTTAGATCACATTTTAAGTCTCAGTATTAGATATTCCTTATAAATAAGTGATCAACTCAAGTTGACAAACATCACAGATAATCATTTAAGATTGCCTGACATCTCATTCAAGCCAAGATGAAGGCTGGCTTGAACATGTAAACATAATGCGGTTTGCGTGAATTTTACACTTCTTTTTTAAAACTAAGAAGTGTAACATCTTGGGACAAAACCTGAAAACTGAGTAAAAGTAGATACTAAGGTAAACCTGACAACATAGAAATTAAACCTCTATGTAAAGGATTACCATAAAGGATAGAGCCTAGAAGGATCCTAAAATGCCATAGTAATTTAAACAAAGAAAGTTAGTGTAAATGATTACTAGCTGTAAGGGTAGGATTTCAGTAATGAGAATTTGGCTTATAAAGAGTGAAATAAGTATGAGACCATTAGATAAAAGGAGGATGTAGGGCCAGTGAGATGGCTCAGAATATGAGGGTGCTTGCTGCCAACTCTAATTACTGAAACCTCAATGGTGGTGAGAGAGAACAAACTTCTTCAAGTTTTCCTGTGGCTTATACATGTACACCATGATTAACATACATACATGCACATAGTCATAAATAAGTAAAGATAATACATAAATAAATGTGAAAAAATTAAGAGAGTGGTAATCTACCATTCATAATACTCAGAGCCCGCAAGGGTGATTCCCATCCTTGTATGGATGAAATCCAGACCACAATGGGAAGACATGGCCATTGCTCACTAAATAGGCCAACAAGTTACTATGAGTCCACACAGGAGCATCTTACTAGAAATATCACTACAAGTGACTGGAAATATGCCTTAGAGTTGCCAAGAACACTTTTCCCAAGAAAAGTCTTACTATAGACATTCTTCCAGAAAGTACTCAGGTTAGCAATTGGTAGGAAGAGCAGCTTATATAGCAGGAGCTGAGCTCCAGAAGAGGCTGCGCTGGGAGCTGAGCAGTAGAGGACTTCCCCAGCAGTAGGAAGTGTTGCCTTTTCTCCTGTAGCACTGGTCTATAGTTTCTTCTCCTTATAAACCTTAATATCATATTGACTGTCAAAGGAAGAATAAAAGTTGATAGATGGGATAGTATAATGGCTACGTGTCATCTGCCTGCACAAAACGAATGGATGGCTATCATGCAGAAGGGGCACTGTTGGAAAGAGGCATAGTTTGGGCATAGTTTTTAAAAGCTCTTATTTACATTTTTTATATTTCTCCTTATTCCACCCCAGTCTCTTCCAACACCCCAACACCAGGTAGGACAGAGAAATGGTTAGTGCAAGAGGGGCCACAGTTCTCTTAGCTGTTTCCTGCTGATTAGGGTCATCGGGTTCCATGGAGCCAGTCCAACTTCTTGTCTCACTGCATCAACAGCAACCAGGAGCTGCAGAGGAGAAGCAACAGTAGCCTTGCCCTTTCTCAGAGCTCCAACACTCTGAACTCTGGCATTTATTCTCTCGAGAGAGTCCTCAGATTTAAACTATCTGCAGGTGGCAAAGAGCTCCTCTCAGAGCCCACTCGAGGCAAATAGTTTGCTGCTGTGGTCTATCTGCATCAGTCCCACATCCCACACCTAGGATTTAAAACAAAAACATGTTTATATCCACAACAGGTATCAGTTGAAAAGACATGAATCCTCACTATTAGTAATATGAAATCCACTTCCTGATACATGCTCCAAACAAGGCAAGGTTAAAGGCAATCAGAGCAAAAGAGGCTCACCTGCAGTGAGGGGTGGCCATGCTTCTAACTGCAGCCCTTTCTGCAACAGTAGAAACAAGTGGTTATTGGAATAAACTGCAGCAGTGTAAATTTAAGACAGCACTGGGGTGCCCAGTTGAACTGTTCTGTTGGCAGATAAAAGTTGAATCTGTATACAAGCAAGTCAAGCTAAACAAGTTTGGTAAATAAGGATAAGTGTATCTTTTGAGATGATGCATAGAATGTGAAAAGCAGCTCAACAGTAAAACCTAAGGCAGCTCAGAACTAAAGGAGGATTCGAGGAGTGGAAACTCTCTTTGAAGGATTCAGAGAAAAGAAAGTCCTTTCAGTAACTAGTGACTGATTTAAAATATCACAGGCAACAGAGAAATGGTAATTGTAAAAACTCAACCAAGAAACTGTGTTTTGTTTTTGCTAAGTGGATTGATGTAAATTCTTTTGTGGGCTAGGGAGTGTAGTATTATTTCAGTTCCTGGGTTAATTCATAGCTCAGGTTTTTAAAAGTTGTTGAAAGAAAGGTCTCTATTATAAAGAAGAACTTTGATACCTTCTATTTTTTTGATTCAGTTACTTTATTACAAATGTCTGTCTTTTTTTTTTTTTTTTTTTTAAGGATGATGTTTCCTCACCTGGAGATCTTGTCATAGCAGATGGAGGTAGGTTGCATGTTTTCACTTAGCAGTGCTATAAATGCATATCCTCAGCAACTATTAGATCAACAAATCACATTTTTATATTTCTAATTCGTAGTAGTCATGTTGACCACTATTGGTCAACTATTGGGTTTTTGCAAATCCTTAGCTCTGAACTTATAGGCTCTGAACTTTGGCTATGCCTTGGTTATTAAACTTGTATATTAGAGTTAATCATTAAATATCAATGCATTATTGATATTGAATTGATGCATTTAATTTCTTATTAGTTCCATTTGAACATTAGGGAACAACCTTATTACTCAGTCTCTACAAAGCTAACTGAGTAAGGTCTGTTTTTACTGTTATTTTGTTTTTGTGGTGTTTTGCTGAGGCTTTGGTATTTGTTTGTATTTTTGGACAGGGTCTCCCATAGCCCAGGCTGATCTAGAAGTTATTGAATAGCTAAAGATGACTTTGAGTATCTGATCTTCCTAAGTGCTAGGATTGCAAGCATATTTATCATTCCTAGTTTTATACAGTGCTGGGAATAGACCCCAGGGCTTTATGCTTGCTATGCAAACAGTCTTCCACTGAGCAACATCCCCAAACTTTATAGTGGATTTTAAAAATATATATTTAAATACACAATTTTCTACCTAATGGCTTTAAAACTGCTTTGATTGTAAATTGATATAAATTCAATCAAAGAATTTCATGTTCCATAGGGTGTTAAGCATCCCATTGATTTTTGTTTGGCTTTTAATTTATTTAAGTCATTGAATGTTTGCAAGGCAAATGATATATTAGACCTGGAATTCCAAGAGCTGCATTTTCTGTGCAAGAAAAATTCCATTCAAATAGGAAACATCATGATTCTACTTCCATCATATTCTTCTTACTTTGAGCAACTCTTATATTGTAATGCTTTTTAAAGCTATAAACTTTTTTTTTTTTCCTCTTGAGACAGGGTCTCACTATGTAGCCGTGGCTGTCCTGGAACTCATTATGTTTGCTTCAGACTCAGAGATCTGATGGTCTCTGTGTCCCAGGTGCTGGGATTAAAGGTGTGTGCTACCATGCCCAGCAACTTTTTTTTTTAATGATGAAAGATTTGGTTGGTTTACTTCCTATAATCAGATTGAAGGAAAAATATAAGTATAAAATTTTCAACTTCTGTGAGCTTTAAACAATATCTGCTTAGGTTTTATTGTTGTTATTGATATGAGTTTCTTTAACTATAGATGGTCAATTGATGGAAGGGGATAAAGTTTATTGGCCTACTCCATCAGCTCTGACCACACGGTTGAGGCGTCTCATCACTGCATATCAGCGAACTAATAAAAATAGACACATCCAACAAATACAACCATCCTTCTCAGTGCCTGCCAATGTAATGCAGCCTCTCTACGAAGAAGCCACCCTTAACCCTAAAATGGCAGCCAAGATAGAAAGACAGCAGAGGTAAGACAACAGTACTAAGTTTTCATATACAGTATCTACATGTTTGTCAATTCTCAAGGCTATGAATTTGTTGGATTATTACTCTAATTGGCCAAAACAAGAGACTTACATGCATGCATACATACATATATATATATATATATATATATACTCATGCATGTATGTATGCAGATATGAAAAATAGTAAATATTATTGTCTTATATTTACAATCCATATTTCATATTTGACAATTTTGTCAGTTTTACTAACATTGAAAAAAGTAAGAAATGAAGGCATAGGTAAAAAATTTTCGTAGAATTTTAAATTGCCAGTAGATCCAAAGATTAAGTTATAGTAAATATGTCCTTGTCTATCTTATTTTACATTAGAACGTTTATAAAATTTAAGAATGGATGGAAAGCAGATCTACCTGTACAAGCACAAAAAAGTGAATTGTTGAAGCAACTGTTGTTGAAGGGAAAAGTGTTAAGACATGGGAGCATGGTGTCTTAGGAGGCAGAGGCAAGCAGATCTCTGTGATTTCGAGGGCAGGCTGGTCTACAGAGTGAGTTCCAGGACCATCTGGACTACACAGAGAAACCCTGTCTCTAAACAAAACAGAACGAGACAGGGAAGCTTCTCAACCACAGAAGTTCCTACTTGTTTCCTTAAAATATGTTTTTAAGATTTATTCATGTATTTTTATCTGCACGAGTGTTTTGCATACATGTATGTGTATGTATGTGTGCCTGGTGCCTTTGGAAGCTAGAAGTGGGAGCTGGATGCCCTGTATCTAGAGTTACAGATGGTTGTAAGCCTTCTTATGGATGCAAGGAACCAAGCTCAGGTATTCTGCAAGGACAATAAATCCTTTAACTGTTGAACTATCACTCAAGCCCCATGAACTCTGAAAAGAATATTTGTGTTGTATGTGTGTTCACATATGGAGACTAGAGGTCAGCCTTGGCTGCTGTTCCTCAGGACACTGTCTACCTTGTTTTGAATCAAGCTCTGGCCAAGAAACCCCAGACAACCTGTCTTTCCTTTTTTTGTTTTTACTTATTTTTATTATTTTAATTATGTACATTATGTGTGGCAGGGTATATGCATGTGAATGCAATGCACACAGAGGTCAGAGGTATTGGATTTTCCTGGAGCCGGGGTTACAGGCAACCTGTTCACATTTGGTAGCTGGTGCTGGGACTCAGAGTCAGGTCCTCGGTGCCCTTAACCACCGAACCATCTCTCCATCCTCTGTCTCTGTCTTTCTAATGAAAATATTACAGGCATGCACCCAGGTTTTTTGTTTGTTTGTTTGTTTGTTTGTTTTAACATGAATTCTGGGGATCAGACTCAAGTTCTTGTGCTTGTAAGCTGAGTACTTTATTGACTGATCTATCTCACCATTCCCAAAAACTTCAACTTCTTAAATGTGATAAAAATAAATAGAAAAGAACAGCAGAGTGTATTTGTAACCTGGGCTCTTTGTGAAGTTTGGGTCTTTAAATTTTCTTTAAGATAGTGTTTAATTTGCAGCACATTTCGTTTTACCTAGAATTTCATTTATGTGGAACCCAGCATGTTAGTTGTCCTTGTTAAAAATCCAAAATCCTGTTATTTTTGTAAATATTTACTTGTAGTCATCTGTTGTTGAACAACAATCATCCCTAAGCAGTATGTGAAAATAGTGTCAGGTTTTACTTTTTATTATGCTTTAGGTTTTGATTAGGTAGTTCTTCTCCCTGTAAGCCATTGCTTGGGCTCTAAAAATAGGTGGGGAATCAAAAGCAGCCTTACTCATGTGGATGGCAGTTGGTATCAGCTTAGAGCTCACAGTGTAGGGAGGACCCTTCTGAGTGGCTAAGGCTGATGCTGATTATTATTATGTATTTTTCTTCTTCATTGTCATTATCATCTTCTATAATTTTAAATGATTTTTAAAGTAATATAAACCCATTATAGAAGTTTCTTGAAAAAACAGAAAATGGAACTGGAGAGGTGGCTTAGTGGTCAAGAGCATATACTGTTTTTGCAGAGGACCTGAGTTCAGTTCTCAGCATCTACATCAGGCAGCTCACAACAGCCTGTAACTCCAGCTCCAGTGATCTGATAACCTCTGACCTCCAATATACAGATGTACAAATAAGTAATAATTAAAATTTTAAAAAATGGTTACAAAATACAGAAAACTGTAAAGAAACACAAATACATAATTCTTGTTCACATTTGGTCATACAACTTCTCTTAGCCTTGTCCCCACTATATGCTTTCATGAAATCCAATGCCCCCTCATTTGGGAGCATGGGATCCTTTGTTTCACCATGAATGTGCATTCACACTTGATACAAGCTGTGTCAACTAGAGTTTCCATTGTTATGAAGAGACACCATGACCAAGACAACTCTTTTTGGTTTTTTGAGACAGGGTTTCTCTATGTAGTCTTGGCTGTCCTGGAACTCATTTTGTAGACCAGGCTGGCTTCAAACTCAGAGATTTGCCTGCCTCTGCCTCCCGAGTGCTGGGATTAAAGGTGTGCACCATCATAGACAGGCCAACTCTTACTCTTATTAAGGAAAACATTCATTTGGGGCTGTCTTAGAGTTTCAGAGGGTTAGTCCATTATTACCATGGCGGGAAGCATGGCAGCACGCAGGCAGACATGGTGCTGGAGAAGGAGCTGAGAGCTTTACATTTTGATCCTCAGGCAGCAAGGAGGAGACCTCAAAGCTTGCCCACACAGTGACACACTTCCTCCACAAGGCCACACCTAGTAGAGCCACTCCCCATGGGCTAAGCATTCAAATATATGAGTCTTTGGGGCAACACCTATTCAAACCACCACACAACCTTTCTTACCCTGAAGGTGAAAATATGATGATGACAGAGGAAATGTGTGTCTTAGAAATTATCAACTAGGCTTTTTTTTTTTTTAATGAAGCTTGATTCTCATTATATTTCAAATTTTCTGTCTTCTTTATTCAAAACTATAACCCAAGAATCCTCCAGGCTATAAAAAACATTTATCAAAATGTTGAGTTTCACCTGGGTGTGGCAGCATACACCTTTAATCCCTACACTTGGGTGGTAGAGAAGATGGATCTCTGTGAGTTTGAGGCAAGCCTGGTCTATACAGTGAGTTCCAGGTTAGCCAAGGGAACATAGAGAAACCCTGTCTCATAAAAAGTGTTGGTTTTCTTTTTCATGGTTGTATATAGAGGGTGTTTGTGTGTGTGTGTTCACGCATGTGAGTCTGTATATCTGTACAGAGGTTCATGTTGATTCTCTTCTTCAGTGCCTCCCACCATACATATTTCTCACTTGAATCCAGTGTTTGCCTTTTGTCTAGTGTAGGTAGCTAATTTGCCCCAGGTGTTCCCAGTGTCCACTTCCTGAGCATTGCAATTACAGGAGGCCACAGAACACTTTACAGGCTGAGGTATTAATAGCTGTTTAACTCTCTATTACACAGAAATGCTTAAATTCATAGAACCATTTCCCTGTCGGTAGATGCTATGTTGATTTACTTTTACTGTGGCATACAGCTCCTCCATGAAAGTCATATACATAAGGGCTTTTAAATTTGTTTTTTATATTTGCCCAGATAGATGTATTCTACAAACTAAACAATGATTATTGTAAAATAAGACTTATCTTTGTAACATATGGTTGCCAAGATATTTGCAAACTGTTGGTTGACCTAGGTATAAAGGTTGCAGATTTCTTAAAGTCTATTCTCATCTGTTACAAAATGTCATTCCTCCACCTTCCTGTGGTCAAAACTATCACAGAACCAGCCTAGACTGGACCTAAGGGAAGAGAAGCAGATTCCATCTCTACTGGTAATGAGTTGTAGTCACTGTTAATGTACTCTGTCCCTTCCCCTTAGTTTGTTAGATGTGGATTAATTTTCCTAAAACAATAGGTTTTTTTATGACATT
Organism: Psammomys obesus; assembly: GCF_907164565.1. Taxonomy (NCBI): domain Eukaryota; kingdom Metazoa; phylum Chordata; class Mammalia; order Rodentia; family Muridae; genus Psammomys; species Psammomys obesus. Next base: position 7,595,508 of record NW_026596034.1, read on the forward strand.
TGATTGCTCATTATTTTGCATGGGTATGAAATCTTATGTTCAGAAGTCTAAGTTCAAAGATTCTTACAATTAGGTTGGTTCGTTTAAAGATTTATTTATTATTTTTTAAAATATTTCTTCTTATTAATTTTGTGGGTATGTCCATGTGAATGCAGGTGCCTTAGGAGACGAGTTGTTATCCCCTTGGAGCTAGAGTAAAGGCATTTGTGGGCTGCCTAACATGGATGATAGAGTCAAACTTGGGTCCTGTGGAAATGCAAAGTGTGCTATTAGCCACTAAGCCATTTTTCCAGCCCCTACTATTGTTACTATTATTTTACGTGTGTGGGCATTTGCCTGCATGTAGTGCCCACATAGGCCAGAAGAGGGCATCAGACCCCTGGAACTGGAGTTACAGATGGTGTGGTCCACCAAGTGTGTGGTGTGAATGGAAGCTGAATTCTCTATGAGAACAGTCAGTGTTCTTAACGGAGGAGCCATATCTGGAGCCCCTTTTCTGTTACAATTTACCTAGCATTTCTAACTTTACTACAGCTTCCCTAGTCGAAAATGCCCTACTTAGTTTTAGTCCTCCAACTTAAGTTGTCTCTGTTACCCAAAATGCCATTCTTCTCATTCTCTAGTCCATAGCACAGCCCACGCGGCCCATACGGTCTGTTCAGTTAGATTACATCAGCTAGAATTTTAAAATTATTTTAAAATCTAAAATCTATATTTAATCCTGTAAGGTATTAGGTACTACAGGTATTTAAGTCTGTGTTATAGTTGTTATTTTGTGATGTGTATGTGTATTTTTTTCTCAATCTGGTTCAATATAGATGGACAAGAAGAGAAGAAGCTGACTTTTATAGAGTTGTGTCTACGTTTGGAGTAGTTTTTGACCCTGACAGAGGGCAATTTGATTGGACAAAATTCAGAGCTATGGCTAGGCTACACAAGAAAACTGATAACAGTTTGGAGAAGTATTTGTATGCATTCATGTCCATGTGTCGGAGGGTTTGTCGTCTTCCATCCAAAGAAGGTATGTATAAGGGTTTTTTTTTCCCTTATATAAATCAAAGAAACAGAATTATCAATGTTTAGACATTACTAAGTTTTTATAACTGTAAATAAATTATGCCTAAAGACCCCTGTTCCTCAAGCCTGTTACTACAGAGAGAAGAAGAGAATAAAGATACGCACCAAATTGTAAGAAACTAACTTGTTTAATCCTATCACTAGGTAGACAGAGGCAGGTGGGTCTTAGAGTTCAAGGCCAGCCTGGTCTTGTAGTCATCTACTGCCTCTGGTTCTTACAGTCTTTTCAGTCTTTCTCAGGTGTTTCAGCACATATAAGACTGGTGCATACTCCAGGCACAACCCCAGCAGGGGGAGGGGAACTGGGCAGGAAGTCCCAACCCTACCTAAGGAGCGTTTGACAGTTGACAGTTTTCTTTAAGGATGTAGCCCCTGATAGCTCTACCATGCTTCAGTGGCTGGCCAAACATCCAAGCACGTAAGGGCCGTGCAATCTGTACTTGATGGGTTTTAGAAGGAAATAAGACCAAAACAAAACAAAAAAAAAAAAAAAAAAAAAAAAAAGGATGATTAAGGAAAGTAGAATTTTGAGTGCATATGATCATAATACATTATATGAAATTTTTGTTGTATTAAATTCTCAATGAAAATGAAACAACATTCTTTTAATAATAGATTTATGGTAAAGAGAAGGGGGAAGGATAGGTTATTTTGTTTTGTTCTGTTTTTGTAAACAGAAATAACATATTTTGAGTACCTCTCATAAAATTGAGGGGATTGTTTACCAAATAATTTACAGAGAATGGGATTCCCATTTTGAAGACGTTTTGAAGAATTTTATTAAGATCATTTAGGAAAGAACACAGATGACCTAAGATGCTGTTCTGGGATGAATATCTCCTGCGTAGCCCAGTGAAATTGCTCATGGTGCCATGGTCAGCACTTCCTTTTGCCCTGTAATGTGACGTGTGCAGTCCTCGATGTTCTTTCATTTGTTTGTCATGTCCATATGAGTGCGGTATATATAGGAGTTGCTTTTCTTCTTCCACCAAGTATGTTCTTCGGAATTGAGCTCAGGCCATCAGGCTTGGCCACAAGCACACCTTACCTGTTGAGGCATCCTGCCAGCCCCTCTGTTATTTTCATTGCTTTTGTGTGCCTGTGTGTGTGCACGGTTTGGTTTTGAGATAGGCTCTCACCATGTAGTCTTGGATGGCCTGGAACTTTTTTTTTACACCTCAAGCTCATAAAGACCCATCTCCCTCTGCCTCTGCCTCCCATCCCAGGTGTTGGGACTGAAAATGTGTACCCATTCCACACAGCTCTTCGTTTTTTGTTGATTATGATTGCTAGCTGCTAAGTCCAATGGCCTCTTATTTTATAGTAAAAACATATGTAGCTTATTAAAACTCCTGAAATTCCACATGGGTTTCTGCCATATTTTTTTCTATTTGGATTTGACTTTTCATATGATTGGATTGAGTGTATTCATTTTGTCAAGAGTACCACGAAAATGTTGTGTCATTTTCTTTATTTTTTTGAAACAAGGTCTCCATACATAGACCATGCAAGCTTCCATCTCACAGAGATTAAGGCCGTGTGTCACCTTGCCACATTGTTGTGTCTTTTGTATGTCATGAGGTTTGTGCTATCAGAATAATATTCATTGGAATCACTTGGTCAAAGTAGTTTATGATGTACTTTTCTACTTTAGCTTTTCCCATCTAATTAACAAATAACTTGGAATCTCACAAATCTTATTTCTACTTAAACTTTCAAAAATCTATTAGTGAGCTGGAGAGATAACTCCATGGTTGAGAGCACTGGCTTCTCTTGCCGAGAACTCAGGTTTGATTTCCAGCACCCATGTGGAGTTCAACAACCATTAGTAACTTCTGCTGGCCTATGGCAGCAGACACACATATAGTTACACGCATGTGCATGTAGGCAAAAAAAAAAGGTCCACACTCATAAAATAAAAATAAATAAGTCAAAAATAAATCTATTGATTTTAGCACCTGCTACATAATCAAATCTGGTGTGCATTAGTTTCTCTGTACAATTCCATTTATAGCTATAAACTATAGACCCAATACTTTATTTTTTTTCTCAAAATTTTATACATGTGGTTATTATGAGTTCTACATGTTGGTTCTTGCATTATTGTAATAACACATTATCTTTTTAAGTGATTTCTAAGAGCTGTTAACCAGATTTACAAATGCTGAAGCTGAACCCTCTGTCCCAGTAGTTTGTGTGATGTTTGGTTGATAGACTGTGTTTCTCTCAAACATTAAAAATCTGTGTTGCCAGGCATGGTGGCACATATGGGAGGCAGGGGCAGGCAGATCTCATGACATTGAGGCTAGCCTGGTCTATATAGTGAGCTCCAGGACAACCAGGGCTATAAAGAAACACTGTCTCAAAAAAGCAAAACAAACAAACTCTTTTTGTAACCTAAGTTATCTTATACACTATGAGGTATGCCAGTTTATATTTGTTTATTGGGTATCGCTAAACCATTCTGGTTGTGTTTATAAGTAAGCTTAGAGGATTTCTGAAAAGTAAATTCTTATTATGGTAATATACTTCTGAAATAATAATATATTACTCATTTTTTAAATATTGATATTTGGCATAATTTTAGTAATTTTAAAAACAATTTTCATATTTACAATCCTGGGAATTATAATGATATTTTAAAAGTTACCTTGTGTTAAATCTCCTATAAAGCATTTTTGGGATTAATATTTTTATCCTTGTTTCAATATAGAATTGGTGGATCCAAATATTTTTATTCAGCCAATCACAGAAGAGCGTGCATCTAGGACTTTGTATCGCATTGAACTTCTAAGGAAAGTGCGGGAGCAGACACTCCGACACCCACAGCTATTCGAGCGCTTGAAGCTTTGCCGTCCAAACCCAGACTTACCTATCTGGTGGGAATGTGGCTCTCATGATAGGGATTTGCTTATCGGTGCTGCCAAACATGGAGTAAGCCGAACAGACTATCACATTCTGCGTGATCCTGAACTCTCATTTATGGCAGCTCAAAGAAACTACAGTCAGAGTAAGGCGGCTCATTCAAGGACTTCTGCCCCACTTTTACAGCAATACCAAGTAGCACTTTCTGCCTCTCCTCTTACCTCGTTGCCTAGGCTGGTAGGTGCTAAAGGTACTCTTCTAGAGGATATGAAAGCAAAAGGTGAAAGCCTTAAAGAAGAGCCCCCATCTTCTGAAGAAGAATCTATATCTTCTATGGAAACAAGGACACGAGTTAAATCTGAGCCTGTAAGTCCAAAGAATGGTGTTTTACCACAGGCTACTGGAGACCAGAAATCTGGTGGGAAAAGTGAAACAGACAGACGCATGGTTGCAGCCAGAACAGAACCCCTAACTCCAAACACAGCTTCTAAGAAACAAAGAGTCCACAAAAGAGGATCAGAATCCAGTTCTGATTCTGACTCTGATTCTGAGCGCTCATCGTGTTCTTCCAGATCCTCCTCCTCTTCTTCCTCCTCCTCTTGTTCACACTCTCGATCAGGCTCTAGTTCTTCTTCATCCTCATCTTGTTCTTCAGCATCCTCTTCCTCCTCCTCATCCTCCTCCTCATCATCATCATCTTCTTCATCATCATCCGAAGAAAGTGACAGTGAAGAAGAAGTCCAAAAGCGAGGTATATGCATAAATTTGTTCCTTTCATGGCAGCTTTTCCAATGAAAATGTATAGAACTTTATTTAAATAACTGAAGCATGCTTAAACTTGTGAGCTTAAATTTTATGCTTATAAATTTTTCTTAGAAAAGCATGATTAAGGAAACTAGAGTTACTTACATAATCTGTATTCTATATTCAAGGCATTGCCAATAGATTAGTCAGACAGGAGATTATGAAGTTTTACCTAACAGTTTGTATTCTCTATGACTGTCTTAAATTTACTATTTTCCCAGAACAAGTTTACTAATGATCAAATAAAGGATATTTATAGCAACCACCAGGAATCTTGGATTAAACAGACCAGCAAGAGTATCATAGGCCATACTTGGCACTTACAGTCAGTGGAAGGATATACAATAAGAACTCCAGCTCCTCAACAGAGTGGCATTGGTGGTCCTTTTCTGTGGGTGTCTTTGTACCTTGTTCAAGTACAAGGAAATGAGTCAGCATTAAGCTTGTGCAGGAACCACTCTGGCTTAAAGAGCATCATCTTCTCCTGGAGCCAGAATTACTTGTCACAGCTCTCAAGGTATAAGTTTCAGGGCTGTTACCACGAGCATGCACAGGCCTAAGAGAATTGTGGAGAAATTAGAAAGTTACATAAGACTGTAAAATTGTACATAAATTTGTTTTACATAGATTTTTAAAGGTGATTGTAATTGTTCTCATTAGAAGGTACCCCTCATGGGAAAGCCTATGATGAAGAAAGTGTTGTATCACTGAGCACTACCCAGGATGAAACCCAGGATAGTTTCCAGGCAAACAATGGAACACCAGAGTCTGCGTACCTCTTACAAGGTGGATATATGCTGGCAGCCTCATACTGGCCAAAGGTAAAAGAATAAGTTATTGTTGAGACAGGTCACTTTACTTTCCTGAATAGCTTTGATAGTAGACATTCTTTTTTCTTTTCCTTTTTTTAAAAAAAACCAGGTCTCACTATATGGGTCTAGTGGTCAGGCTGGCCTCATACTCACAGACATCTGCTTACCCCTGCCTCCCGAGTACTGGGATTAAAGGCTTGCACCACCACATCTGGCCTAATGATAGATACTCTTACATGGAAAAATTGGTCACTGTACAGTTATGGTGATATTTTGTTATTTGCATCAAAAGTATAAATTGCTACTGCCTATTAAGTGAGTTATGCTTATATGCTTATGCTTCTCACTGTAACTTTAGAATGTTTAGAATGAAGGACAGTAAATGCCTTTTGTACTTGTAGCTTACCAAAGTTCATTTTAAGTAGGTACATTCAGTGGTAAGAGCAGCTATAACTGCTTTCAATATAGGGATTTCTGTAATCCCCACATGTTACTAAACTAACACACGTACCTTTAGGAAATAAGAAGGAGCCTGTGCACTTTCTACATTTCTAAGTATTAGTTCTGTTATCCCAAACAGAAAAGGGGGCTGTAGTCCTGCATCTATAGAAGTAACTGCATTCCTAGAGTACTTGCCTGACGTGCACAGAGCCTCGGGTTTGGCTGGCTATTGTGGTACACATTTGCACTCTATTTCTGTAATTCCAGCAGTTGGGAAGTTTAAGGTCACCCTTGGGCTCCTTACTGAGTTCAAGGCCAGTCTAGAATACATAAGACTCTGTTTCAAGAATAAAATATTAAAATAATAAAAATATCTTTGTGGCAATGCTTTTAAATTTCATCAAAGGGAATTTGTACTTGAATAATTTACAGATTTATAATACATGTGAGGATATATATTCACTGTTACACCTGGCTTAAACCATCAAAGCTCTTGGATTATTTGATCTCCGAAGGTCTGGCCTAATTACTAAAAGCATACCTCAATGCTACCTGCTTTTCTAGGACCGGGTAATGATCAACCGCTTGGACAGTATTTGTCAAACAGTTCTGAAAGGGAAGTGGCCTTCAGCTAGAAGAAATTATGATGCAAACACGGTGGCGTCTTTTTATACCACAAAACTGCTGGATAGTCCCGGAGCAGCTACAGAATATAGTGAGCCCAGTGTCCCCACTCCCCCAGCTGCTGCTGTTAAAGAAGAACATGAGCAGTCAACACAGATGTCAAAGGTGAAGAAGCATGTACGAGAAAAGGAGTTTACAGTGAAAATCAAAGACGTATGTGTATTTTTATTGCCCTAGGGCCTGGTTGCGATTGCGGTGTGCAGCATGCTTTTCCTGCAGATGGCTGCCTGCTCTTACTCTTCCTTCCTTCACATACTTGTCTCATGGTATTTGGATTGCTTCTCTTCTGAGATCTAGGTTATTCAAGTTGACTATTCCATTAAAAGGCTCGTCATTAAATATGTTTCTCTCCTGAGTATAGTTCTGATAAACAAGGTGTTTCTTAAACAATGTGATAACTTCTGGTCTTTTTATATAATATGTGGTATATCAGTGCTCTATTTCTTAAATATTTGATGTGCCTCATTACTAGTAATGCTTATTTTAATATAATCTTTGAAATTTAATTATTTGCTATCTAAAATATGGGTGAGATTTAATGTGAAGGACACACATGTAACCCTAGCACTTTATAGGCTGAGAGAAGAACAGAGAGAATTTGAGGGCAACTTGAGAGCCCATAGTGAGACCATATTTCATGCAGAAAAAAAATGCATACTAGTATATATGAATAGGTGATGTCTCTAAAAGTGTCATAAATAATGTACCCAGAGACGTCCATCTGCAGCTGAAAATGTTGCAGTTATCCTGTACTTCTCACATGGAAAACTTTGGTTTGTATTCATAGAAATGATTAATGTGTTTTCTTCCATTGATTTGTGAACAGGAGAACCTCAGTAGTGTGTCAGGGATTTTGCCTTCACTCTTTATAAGTAAAATGTTTTTCTTGATATCCTAGAGTAAGGTTTTTGTTAACATTTTCTGTCTTGATAAGGTTTTTCGGACTGTTTATTTGATTGTTTGATTGTTTTTTAATAGGAAGGTGGTTTGAAGTTGACATTTCAGAAGCAGGGGCTTGCCCAGAAAAGACCTTTTGATGGTGAAGATGGTGCCCTGGGCCAGCAGCAGTATCTCACTCGGCTTCGAGATCTCCAGAGTGCATCAGAGACTAACCTTGTCAACTTTCCAAAATCTATGCCAGCATCAGGTAATAAGCAAACAGTAACTTCTTATTAATGAGATATTCTTGTCATTTCCAAATTTTCTTTTATAGATTTTTAAAATAAAACTTTATTTATTTATTTGGTTGGTTGGTTGTTTTTAGTTTTGGGTGCCTCTTTAACGCCCATAAAGTAGTCAGCATAATATTGAATCGTACTATTTCCTGGGATGTGTATATGTGGTGTGTGTGTGCTTGAGATCAAAATTGGGACTTCATGTATGCTCACCAGTCACTTTACTGCTAAACTGCACCACCAGCCCTGTTGAACTTAATAGACGTAAGTATTTGAATAAAAATAACAATTTATCAAGTAGCTTTTAACAGATAAAAGTTAGAGTAGTAGAGTTTGGTAAGACAGTAATTTAAGTCCTCTGGTAATGGTTGTTGGTAGATGACTAAAACTTGAGAGTGTGTAGGCAGATTTTGGAGATGGTCCAAGCAGCTATGACACGGAAGTTATTTCGTTCACAGTTTTCACAGAACCCTTTCAAGAGCAAGAGACCATTATCCCACTTTAGATAGCCCTTCTTATGTCCTAACACATCTAAGTGTCAGAAAAATATCTTGTTATTTGGAAGTAAGTTTTGCCTGCTGTTTTTTTCAATGATTGGAGTTCTACCTCTAAAAACAAAATATATTTGACCTTGCCCTATCTATGTCTGCATAGTAAATCATACCATTTTGCAAACAATTACCCTATTAATATATGTTTCCCCTGAATCTCTATTTTGGCAGCTTGAATCAACACATTTACTAATACTTCATTTATGCCATGCGGTATTTTCTCTTTAAACAATGAAGAATGACTAGATGGGCTGGATAGATGGTTCAGTGGTCAAGAGCACTTATTGTTGCAAAGGACCTGGCTCACAGCCTTCTGTAACTCCAGTTCTTGGAGCATTCCGATACCCTATTCTGATCTTTATGGGCACCAGACATGCAAATGGTGAACACACATACTGACAGGCAAAGCAACATACACATAAAATGAAAATGAATAACTCCAAAAATGTTTTAAATCCATTCAACACTGTTTTTGTCTTATTGGCCTCCTTCTAGCTGTGTTCTTAAAGTGTCAAGAACTGAAGAAAATGCTTAGATCAGCTGAGTCTTGAGTGTTCACCACCATATACTAACCCCAACATACAAATTTTCAATTAAAGAAAATGCATGGGTTGAATTTTCTTCATACCTTCTTTATTGCACAAGGCTAAGGACTCTAGTTTAATAGGAATTAAGTCTGGTTGCCACATAATGCTTGCGAGCATTTCAAGTCTGTTACTGTGTATGAGTATAGTGTACAGGACTTGATTGCTGTTTTCAATTGTTGCTGTTTCTCCTTTTTAAATTATAAATTAGCTTAGCTTCATTGGCATCAGTTTGATCTCCTCTGGATTCATTAACCACAGTGTAATTTTCTAGTTACTAGGCATCTCACAATTAAGACTTGCATTTGAAGGGCTAAGGATATAGCTTGGTGGATGATGCACTTGCCGTGTAAGCCTGCAAATCAGCCTGTGGATCCCTGGCACCTCCTAAAGCCTGGGCAGGTGTTGTATCACACCTGTAATCCCACTGCTTGCTAGCCAGCAACAGGAGATCCTTGGCGCAGGCTGGCTAGCTAGACTAGCCAAATCAATGAGCTGTGGATTTAGCGAGAGACCCTGCCTCATTAATGAAATTGGGGAGCAGTTGAGGAAGACACCAGTGGCAATCTCTGACCTCCACACACACATGCACACGTGCATGCACATTTGCACACTGCACACTTGTGTGCCCATATCTACCACACACATACTTATAGATGTCCTCTACCTGCACAAGAACATTCAGTGTGTGTGTTTCTATTCATGAAGAATAAGTTTCCCAAATTATGCTTTACGGTGATCATTTTGTGGTTAAGGAGCTCTTTTCCCACTAAAACATGAGGACAAACGAAGATTGGCTGTGAGCTCTCCTGCCCACCATCCTCAGTGGGTTTACTATTTCTCCTCTTAAACAGAAAGCTCCTCTATGAGATACAATCAGTAATTAGATCATGTGAAGTGGCATTGCAGCTGAATAATGTCAACTTTCACCCATAAGTAATTCTTTGATGAACTAATACTATATGTAGTATATAGTAGTTATATATAAATAGCATATGTTATGTAGCAAATAATAGTTTAGGTAGCTATTACTATTATGTTTCTTTTTGTATTATATCAGTACTTTTTATATTAACAATGCAAGGGCTGAAGGGATACGTCAGTAGTTAAGAGTGCATATAACTCTTCCAAAAGACCTGAGTTCAGTTCCTAACACCCAGGTCAAAGAGCTGCAAAAGCCTTAACTGCAGCACCAGGGGCTTCAGTGCCCTCTTCTGCACTCCATGGGCACCTGTACTTATGTGCATACATCCACACAGACACAAACATACACATAATTTAAAATTAATAAAATCTTAAAGGATAGAACAATAATTATATGCATACTATGTAATAGTAATTATAATGCTGGTTGTAAAACTGTATAAAACCATGTTAACATTTCAAGTATCATTATTATGAACACTATGTGGTTATCCCAGTATTTTATATAATAAATTTTGATAATTGCAAGTGTGAAATCTGGATCTGTCTTTCTTCATGGACTTTTTGGAAATCAGTTAACATTAACATTTTTGAGCCTTTTTGTTGTCTGTAAGATGAAGCAGGAGGAGAAACATATCACACTTTGTGGTGAATTAAATAAAACAACATGCAAAGTGGCCAGTAAAGAGCCTAATACCAGTCAGGTAAGGTGATTCTTTCCTGTAATCCCAGAACGAAGGTGGCTAGGGCAGGAGGCTAGTATGAGCTACTGAGGAAAGACATAGATTTCAAGTCTCCAAGTTTTTAAATTGAGAAAAGAGCATGCTTTTAATCCAAGAACTTCTTAGTTTGATATGTAAAAGAACTAATTTCACACACACTTAGAAAGCTGTACTGTTTAAGTTTTGAGTTACTATTCTGCTTTTTTACATTGATTAGGTACTTCCATTCAGTCAACCCTTGGTGCCAATGGAGTGATAATAGATAACCAGCCTATAGTGAAGAAAAGACGGGGAAGGAGAAAGAATGTAGAAGGTGTTGACATCCTCTTTATGAACAGAAGTAAACCACCTAATCATGTAAGTACAACTATTTTAAAACTACTTAACCTTAAGTCTGAAATTCAATCCTAAGTATATAATTGTTGTTGTTTTATATTTTAAATACAATAAATAATAAAGAAATTCATTTTTCGTACTTTTAAATTGGATCTGAATAATATTTGACACTGACAATGAGCCATAAAAAATTTAAGTTAAAAGACTTAGCAAAATTTTATACAATGCTTTCTTTTTCAAAAAAGAGTGACTCTTGAATCTGGGTGTGGTAGAGCACTTGAGTGATGCCAGGATTCAGGGGGCAGAGGTAAGAGGATCAGTGCAGGTTTCGGGTCTTCCTGGTGTATACACAGTGAGTTCCTGAGCAGTCAGGGATGCATAGCAAGACTGAGGGGGCAGGGGAAGACCTGCTGTTCTGTTGAACCAAAGGAAGAATAATAAAGCATGGAAATAAACATTTTATTTGATTTTTTTTCGGCAGTTTACTTTAGATTTAACCACCTCACAGCTTTCCACAGGGATAAACCCAGCCGTGTCCTATACGCAGCCTCAAAGAATCCCTGATACAGAAAGTCCAGTTCCAGTTATCAATCTCAAAGATGGAACAAGGCTTGCAGGAGATGATGCGCCAAAGAGAAAGGACCTGGATAGATGGCTTAAGGAGCACCCAGGCTATGTGGAAGATTTAGGAGCTTTCATTCCAGTAAGTACATTTTAAAATCTTGGTGTTTTTTAGTTTTTTTGTTTTTAGTTATCAAACCTATGTACAAATTTTCATCCACTTGTGCTAAATATCTGTTCTGTCTAAGATTTAGGAAAATTATCAAAAAGAAAGAGTTACTGTCTTTCCTAAAAAATAATTCTATATTGCTTTTCTTTCTGCATTTAATATTTAATTATAAAAATTACTTCAGGCTAAGTATGGTGACACATGCCTGTAATCCTAGTGGTAAAAAAAGACTTTTATGTTCAAAACTGTTCTACCTTTGTTTAATAAAAACAAAAAAACTTCTGATATAAAGTACTTTATTATACACAGTGAAGGTTGTAGTGGCATAAAAGTTCTAAGCCTTTCTCAAGTTTATTTTAAAGTAATAATAAATAAAAAATAATATAAATATTAAAATGTATCTATGTCTACCATTACACTTACTACTTTATATTCATTATCTCATCTAACTGTATTAGTATAGCATTGTTAAAATTATTTTACAAAGCAATTGAAATACTGACAATTTAAATAAATAAATAGTTCCAGGCCACACACCTCTAAGCTGTAGGTACAGTTTCTTTCTCCAAATGGAGGAATTTATGTCAAGCAAAAATACGAGTCACTATATTTAATTTGTGTTGCTTCTGTCTTCTGATGTGCTGTCTATTGTCTTTGGGCATGTGCTTTCTCAATCATAGAAATGTATTGCTTGGTTTTAGTACATTATTATCAGGCAGTAATGTGTCAGATCTAATGTACCACATAGGTAAATGTAGCAATTCTGTGTACTTTTTAAGGCAAAAGAATAGAGGTGTACGCCCTACAGTGAAGGCGGCAGGTTCTATCTGTTATATCTACCTCTATTATGAAGTTTAAATGGATTACCTCAGGGAAGCAGGGTCCCTCCACATGGGCTTCTTGGGGAATGTGTTTTGCTTTGGTTTTTCAGGCTAGGGTTTTTCTGTGTAGCCTTTGTTATCCTGGAACTCAGTTTGTAGACCAGGCTGGCCTCAAACTTAGAGATCTGCCTGCCTCTGCCTCCTAAGTGCCAGGATTAAAAACATGTACCACCATGTCTAGCTTATTTTTTTTAATCTACTATTTTGAAGTTTACTTGCATTGTAGAGGGAATATGATTATTACTATTTTATTAACAGAATAAAATTAACTTCCTTGGTTGTTTGGGTTTTTTGTTTGTTTGTTTGTTTCATAAAAAGCAACTAGATAACCTGTAGTTTCTAGAATGTTCTTTATAATACAAATTTTGATATAATATTTTTATTTTATCACCAAGAAACAGCCTGCTAGTCTAAAACAGAAAGCCTTAATCTGGGATTTTAGATGCCTTTCATATCCCTAGTTTGTGTAACAGTTACCACAGATTTAATTCTTTTCTTTCTTTTTTTTTTTTTTTTTTTTTTTTGTCAAATACTTCTGTAGTTACATGGAAAGAGGCTTTTACTATAAATACGCCAGGTCAGAGGCAGTTGAATCTCAGAGTTCAAAGCCAGCCTGATCTCCAGAGTAAGTTCTAGGACAGCCAGGACTACACAAACAAATAAATAAACACAGAGGAAGCCTAAGGAATTTCTCTTGGAATCTACTAGATCAGAAACTTACCAAAGGAAATTCAGCTTGTGAAAAGTAGCAAGCTGTTTCAGAGGAAACTGCTTCATCAGCACTGCTGACCCCCTCGTGTCAGGAACTGCTCTGTAGGTTTGTTGTGGCCTTTAAGGAAGAGCTGTAGAGGCTCACTGCAAGTGTTGTGCTTTCATATAGAACCATAATAGTGATTATCACAGTGGCCTTGAATGCATGCTCAAATGTAAAATTTGGAAAGAAAATGTAAAACTTAATTAAAATATATGAAGTTTAAAACTTTAAGAAGACCAGCAAAAGAGTAAGCTTTCCCCTCACGCGGGGCTCAACTTCTGGGCTCAGTTCACTTGAACCATTCTGAGCTGTGTTGAACAAGGCCACAAGATTCAAGGTGTCTCTTGATGTGTTTTAGAGAGTTCAGCTTCACGAGGGAAGACCCAAACAGAAAAGGCATCGATGCCGAAACCCAAACAAACTAGATGTCAACAGTCTCACTGGAGATGAACGTGTGCAGCTGATTAACAGAAGGAATGCAAGAAAGGTATCTGCATATCTCTTGTTACTGTTTCACGCTGATTAGCATTTAAGAGAAATTAGTGCATTGTGCATTATTTTGTAACAGACTAGAGAATGGGTAGAACCATGGGAAAAGACATGCCTGATAATTTTATGTAGTCTAACATGAAATTCCATTGTTGAAAAATCTGGAAAATGAAATAAGCAAGCCATTCTACAGTTCTGGCTAAGCAGTGTTGTTGTGTATGGTGGTGCACTGAACAAGGGCCCCACAGGTCAGGCAGTGATTATTTTCAGGGCATAATTTTGTTCCCTCAGGGGACATTTGTTGCCGTCCCTTGACACAGGCTTGGTAGCCATATTCAGCATGGCGGGGTAGGGTTGAGAAGGGAGAGAATGCTCCTTTCATCTGCAAAGAAGAAGCAGTGCTTCTTATAGTACTTGAGGTACCCTTGAGATCATGATCATTTTGCCTCCGCTTTCCAAGTGTTGAGATAGCAGGTGTGTATCACCACACTTGGCAGCTTCTTAGCCAGTTTTAAGGAGAAGAAATGGCTTTTTATTTTTATTTGCTTTGGGTTTGATACTGAACGTGTGTGTGTTTGGGGGTCGGTGTACAAAGGTCTAAAGACGTCATGCACGAGTCAGTTCTTTCCCCCCCCCCCCCCACTCTATAGGTCCTGGGGATTAAACTCAGGTTATCAGACTTGGCAGCAAGTGCCTTAACCTGCTGGGCCATGTCGCTGGCAGTAAATATTCTAAATGTTAATGCTGTAAACTTTCTGGAATCATGCTCATTACCCTTAATTTGTAGGGTTCTCTACAAATTAAGATATAGCGTTAGGTTGATGTATTGCTAAAGAAAGGAACCATCCTACTAAGTCTACTTTGTTTTAGAAGAGGAGATTATGTTATGCTCTGTTATGTTTTGTTTTATTTAAAACGGGGCCTCATACCGTAGCTCAGGCCAACTTGGAACTCACTATGTATGCTGGGCTGGCTTCAAACTCAGGGTATTCCTTTTGCATCAGCCTTCTGGGGATTGAATTACAGATTATAAATCCATTTTTACCTGAAGCTTTATTAAGAACAGAATGTAATAGAAGTTACCGAGATAAAGAATATGAGGAATATTAGATAAGAAGGCTTATAGATATGGGTGATATACTCACTGTGATAAAATGAATGTACATCCTATCAAGATATAATCTATATTTATCAGCTGGGGAATGGAGCCAATGACAGAATGCTTATGTAGCATTGACAGGCCCTAATTTAGTCCTCAGTACTACTCAATATATACATAGATATAGATATATATGTATTCAAGAGGATGTGGAAGAAGAAACTGCTCAAAAAGACTAAATTGTTAGGTCAAAGTCATTGATCTCAACATTATTAATTTAAATCCTGAATTTTATCATATACAAAAGATATAATTTAATGATATGTAATTTAGGTAAGATGCATAATTAATAAATAAAAGCATGGAATTCTGAGACCTATGCTTGACTGTTAACTCTTGACATTATTAAATGGCTCTATAAAGCTCACTATAACTTCTAATGCTCAGATCCTTCATTTTGAAAATAGAAATGCTATCTCAAAAAGATGTTCTGAAAACTAAAATAAAATATGCATGTAGTGTTCAAATTCCAGCATTTGATATATACATATTATAAACCAGATATCATTATAAGACATTTGACTTGTCTTATCTTCATCAGATACTTTGAAGGAAATATTATTGTCACCCCATTTCATAGATCACAAAAGAGACTCAAAGAGATTTACTGATTTACCCGAGTTTCAATAGCTGAGAAATGTGACTTCAAAAGGATATACTTTAAGGCAGGCTAGACTCCTGTCTTGCCTACTAAGTACAACATGAATAATGGTTCTTCATTTTCTGTTCCAGTTAGTCCACTTAAGCATTCAAGGTTTACATCATTTCTATTTCAGTTCATTCCTGTCACTGTGACAGATACTGTGACCAAAAGCAACTGAGGGAGGAAAGGATTGATTTCCTGTTACAGGTTCATCGTCAAGACAAGTTAATGCAGGAATGCAAACAGGAACATGAATGCAGGGTTGCTTGCTCTTCCACATAATGTGATCCCCGATCAAGGAACTCACCCCCAAGGAAAGAGAGTATAAATCGTGGAAGAATGTTTCTTGATGCTTCAGAAACTAACATTTACTAACTTTTTTGCTTTTACTGACTTACTTGGAGGCTCACGCTCAGCTAGTTTTTTAATACAGCTCAGGATACCTCCATAGGGAACAGTGGGCTGGGCTCTCCAACATTAATTAGCAATAAAGATAGTCCATGGATGTGCCCATAAACCAGTCTGATCTAGACAGTTCCTCAATAGAGAGTCTCTCTATCAATAATTCTAGGTTGTGTCTACCAAGTTGACAGTTAAAGATAGCCAGAGGACAACAAAAATATAATGTGCTTAGATAGCATTTCAGTAGCCTATGTAGATTAGAGTGACCCTTTTTTTTTTAATTATGCAGGTTATTTGAAGGTCCTTCAAAAAATATATTTTAAAGAAATTGTATATCAGGAATCAAATAAATAACTTCATACTTGAGTGTTAACTGTCTAACTCTGTTTGTTTGTTTACAGGTTGGAGGTGCATTTGCTCCCCCTTTGAAAGATTTATGTAGATTCCTGAAAGAAAATTCAGAATATGGAGTAGCTCCTGAATGGGGAGATGTTGTTAAACAGTCTGTGAGTATCTCACAAATGCACCATTTTAGAGATTAGAGCCTTTGATTATGTCTCAGATTAAACTTTCTTTTCAGAATACGAATTTCATGAACATATGACAATAGCTTCCAGTTCACAGTTTTTATTTTTCAGAATTGATGATAGGGTAGAATGCAGATAACTTTAAGTTCACATTTTTTTTAGAATGTATAATTGATGATAAAGTGGAATGCAAAACCAGAAACACTCCCTTTTGTGCCACAAAGAATAATCAAATAAGTATACAAAGAAATTTATATAAAAATAATCATCATGAACAGGGTTCCTATAGATACTCAGGCTGGCTTTGAACTGTAATCCTGCCTCAGCTTCCTGAGCACTGGGATTACAGATGTGCACCACTGCCTGGGCTCATCATGGTATAATAGTAAAACAATGGATAATAAGCCAATGGAATATAAATATTGGAATTTAATAAAACTCCTTAAAAATTATGTCTTAGAAGAATATCTGGTGTCAAGAGAGAAAATGCTGACAATGTCCTAAATATCTTAATAGTTAAGATCTTAGGCCTAACTAATTAATTATTTCTATAGGTGTTCAAATGGAAAAGGCAAGCTGTAAAACTAAATTCAGTATAATTATGCTTTTATTTTGGAAAGGAGTGGGGAGAATCACCAAATAAGTACAAAGCAAATGATGCATTGTACACTCTAAACACTGGCAGTACTGGGGCTGAGTGGTGAGAGCAACATGGTTCTGTTCTCTTTGTATTTATTGCTGTACTTTCTATGGTGAGCCACAGTGCTTTTGACGAGAAAAGGAAGTTGGCCACTGAAAACCAAACAAGGTTAGATTTGTCCTTAGACTATGACCTACATCTGCACCTCCACAGGCTGTGGCCACTAAGCACATGGCTCAAGGTGTGCTTAGTGTAAAATACACACTTTTCAAAAATTTAGTTCAGAAAAAAGAGTATAACACATCTCAATTTTTATACATTGCATTATGAAGTGAAAATATTTAGATCATGTTTTATTTAATTAGTCTAGATTACTAAAATTTATGTGGCCACTAGGAAATTACAAACTACATATGTGACTTCCATTGCATTTCTACTAGACAATGCTATTGCAGAGGTTATAAAATAAACTTTGAAGAATTTTTTTTTTTTATCCCAGAACATCCTAGGAGAATTACATGAGAGCAGCACAGATGGTCATTTGCCTTGACCACGCTCTATCAGCAGGTACCACTGCTGTTCTCAACCAGATATTAAGCCCTGATCTTTCTTTCTTTCTTTTTTTTTAACTGCTCATCACAAATATGTAATTTTAGTGATTATACACCAAATATAGAACCATGCTTTTTTGGATATAATATAACTTCATGAAGCCTTGTTCCTGTCATAAACATTTAAAGTGATAGATGTGTACACGCACATCGAAGACCCCATGGTATCCAGATAATAATGGGTCATAACGTCTTTGCCCTTTTGAGTGGACCTTTGTGTCTTGGCTTTGTTTACCTTATTCTCAAAGTGACAGTCAAGGCTGATTTGAAGCATCTCGATTTAACCTCAACCTTTTGCTTAGTTCCCCTGTCCTTCCTTTAGTTATAGATCAGATGGATTTAAACAAGTGGTGGTGTGTACAAAGAAAGGGTCATGAAAATACCCTTGATAAAATTTCTTTGGTTCTTAAGTGTCCTGTCATGAAACTTAAGCTTTATAAAGAAAATTAAATGCCTCCTTCCATTCTGTTTCCTATGATTGAAAAAAATGTGAGGGGGGATAGCTGGTTGAAGCCACAACTTTGTTTAAAGTCACCTCTTTCATAATAGCAATACAGGATAGGTTTATGAATAACTACCTCGTAATAGGCTATTTGATAAGCTATTTGGTACTGATTTTATCTTCATGTAGCTATCGTTAATGAATGTGTATTGTTGTTTCTAGGGATTTCTTCCAGAAAGTATGTATGAACGTATTCTCACTGGTCCTGTTGTGAGGGAAGAAGTCAGCAGGCGGGGGAGAAGGCCTAAAAGTGGAATTGCCAAGGCTCCAATAGCAGCAACTGCTCCTGCCAGCAGTGCGCCAGGCAATCCCTTATTAGCCAATGGACTACTCCCAGGAGTGGATCTCACAGCTCTTCAGGCCTTACAACAAAATCTACAGAACCTGCAGTCACTGCAAGTGACTGCAGGCTTGATGGGCATGCCTGCTGGTCTTCCTTCTGGAGGCGAAACTAAAAACATGGCTGCTATGTTCCCCATGCTGTTGTCAGGGATGGCTGGGTTACCAAATCTGCTAGGCATGGGAGGACTCCTGTCAAAGACTGCAGAATCTGGGGCTGAAGAAAAAAAAGGAAATGACTCTAAGGAGCTAGAAGGAAAAAAAGAAAGGACAGAGAGCCAAAGTTCAGAGAATGGAGGAGAAGGCTGTGTGCCAGGTTCTCCTTCAGCTTCCTCCTCAGCTGCATTGAGTCCAGCTGCAGCTGCCAAGCCCCTAGCTCTTAACCCTCTCTTGCTGTCTAACATACTTTACCCAGGGATGCTGCTCACTCCAGGCCTTAATCTTCATATTCCAACCTTGTCTCAGTCCAATACTCTTGATGTACAGAAAAACAAAAATAGTGACTTAGGTTCATCTAAGTCAGTAGAAATAAAGGAAGAAGATTGCAGAGTTAGAGATCAGGAAGAGAAGGAGGGAACTGAGCCTAGTCCTCTCCATGAAAACAGCACAGACGAGGGCTCAGAGAGAGCTTCTTCCGGGTCTGAAAGCACATCATCATCATCTGAAGATTCAGACTCAAGCAATGAAGATTGACTGGGGTCTCTGCACCTCACGCTGAACTGGTTCCGCCTTTTCTTTAATTGCTAACTGTAAATATCCTGGTGTTGAGTGCATCAATAATTTACTGACAGAACATTTCAGTTGTTTGTTTAGAAGTGCAAACTGCTTTCAGAGATGTTTTGCATGTCCTATTTCTTAAGATCCATAAGTTTCTGAACTTGGATGTACTATCAGATACATACACGTATAAAGTTACAACAAAAGGCATTATAATTTTGTTGGGGGTTAATTTTATGAAAATGATGCTCAATAAGAGTTGTATATTTAATATATTTGCAGTGAACACAGAATACTTTATGCATATTACTGATTTAATTTGAATATAGTTTTACAGCCTCCTTGACACTTATAATTTACAGATCAAAACTCAGCAATAATTTGGGCAGCTAATGAATGTCATGAAAGCTGTAGACTCTACATCACCATCCATTGCTTTAATTACATAAAAATGCTCTAGTGTCATGATGCACTGCTGATGTTTCCAATTCAGGTACAAGTATGTTTTAAAGAAGAAATAAGTTTCCCAATCAGCCAATTTATCTGGCTACCTGTTACCTCAGCTGAGTTAGTTTAGGAAGTTTACATTCGTTTCTAATTCTGTGCTTGTTTTCAGGGGTTTTTAAATACATCCTATATATCATGTCAATCTGGCAAGGAAAATGACTTGCATTTTACTGAGCTTAACTCAGAAATCAGTGAAAATGAAGTCATAAAATAATCTTGTGTCATATGGCTTTGGTACCCTGTACACATACATTAAAACTTTTCCAAGTTTGGCCTCCTATTAAAAATAATTATGTCTCAGATGAATAATGTCTTGTTTCCAGGGTTCAGAAAGGCAAACTCATGAAACACCACTGAGAACTTTCAACACAGCACCCTTCACGTACAGGAAAGTGTTTGTTTGCTTTATTTGTATAGGTTTCTGTTTGTGTCTTATGTCCTAGAAATATTCCAAAATAACAGGTAATAGTAGTCAAGTAATATGCAGATAGTCTGAATTAATTGCGTTTCTAGGAGTAAGAAAACAGCATGTTACCCAGAGTCAGTGTTGGGCTATCAGTTTATAATAAATGCTGAGCTGCCCACTTTGAAAATGCACTTTGACTAATCTCAAAAAGATGTACAGACTATACCTATGAAGTCCAAGGCTCTGTTCAGTTCCTTAAAATCCTTCATCATGTACAATGTGTCTGGTATTTGATTTGTGATATCATTTCTCCTGCTAAAGCTGCTATCATTCTGACAAGGTAGAGGTTCAAGGTTTACCTTTATATACATTGGAAACAATTAGAACGGACTTAGACATACTAAGGAAAGATAAATATTAGCATTTTCCTGGTGTCTAAATCATCCTAAAGTTTGCAAGGTGGTAAAGTTTGGAGAAGTACCGCAGTTCTTTCCTCTGAGAAAACTAACTTCCAGTGTGTTTTAATAGAGCTGTTGTTTGTCACAGACTAAGCTATTATACTGGGTTTCCTAAGACCTTTACCAGTAAATTATGTTTCTGTATGTAAAAATGTAACCCATTATTAGACAATGTTATATGTATTTACCAAATTATGTAAGTTCCATTGGAATTGTATTATTAATTTTTGTATTTTCTCAAAGTAGTACTTTGAATTGATGGTTCTTTATGCAACGTCTTAGCAATAGTCCCTGTAATGCCCATCCAGGAACAGTGGGTAGTGATCCTTCATCACGAAGATGATGTGTTACATACATTGTGTGTTCCCTTTGCAGTATTGCACTTTTGTTTAACTAGAACACACCTGTGAGATAGCCAAAGTTTTTCAGACAGTTACCTTTGTTTGCCAGTGGAGTGTCAGCACCACCCATACCCCCTGCTTCCTCTAGGTCTGCCCGTATGATCTTTATTCCTCTCTTTCCCAATTAAAAGAAAAATGAGGCTAAAAAAATACTTAGATCTTGTCATTAAAATCTAATTTATAGCAAAATCTATGAGATAAAGTATTTTCCTAATTATGGTCTAATAAATTTGGGTAACATCCTAGTGATTCTCTTTCTATATATAATAAGGCAGTTACAGTTTTCAGAGCATTAATGCTAAGGTTAACTTTAAGCGGTCTCTTGGGTTTCAAGACATTTCTTTGTAGATTGATTGGGGGAAAGATGGTCCAGGTGTCAGCTAAGAGAAACATGCAGATACGGAAATGTAAAGTTAAGGGTTATAAGAAAAGAATTGATGGAATTACATAATCCTAAAGTTGCGGTTGAAAGGATATCCCAGTATGTGTTGGTAGTTACTGAAAGAATTATAGCTGGTGTTGCCTTGTATTTTAGCCCTCGTTTCAGGTTTCATGATTCAAGTCTTAGTCCAATTTTTCTTTTGGACATTTGCAATATTTACCAGTTGTGTTTTGTGTAGTCTAAATTTGCTTTCTGTAGTTGAGCAAACGTCTTAAAAAGTCATTTGTAATTTATTAAATTACTTTCTATGATGTTCTATAGAGCAAATGGAAGTTTAATTATTTTTTATTAAACATATTCTTTGACTACCCATGATGTCAGCCTCCGTACATGACAATACTTTTCACTTGACTTTTATATATAATTTATCTCACTCTAGTTATAAAAGAATAGTTATAAATCTTCAAAAGCACTGTGTACCTTACAAGACATGCTCATGATGTTGGTGGTTGTGTGGTTTGTGCCGGCATTTGACACCCAGGCTGGCCTCAAACTCAGGCTCAGTGATGTAGAAGTGTATGGAAATTTCTATATATCTACAATAGCATTTCAAGTGTCAGATTTTCATTTTCAGTTCATTGTTCACTGACACTGACGTCTGCATAAAAAGGAAATAGCTCTTTTGGAGCCTTCAGTGTTAAGCCCTTGTCTCTAGAGCGATCTCCACCCTATGCCAAATATTGTGTTTCCTTTTCTTGTCCTTTTACCCCTAAAACTTTCAGAAGGACTAAAAAAGACAAACCTCACCCCTTACGGGACTTTATTTTGGAAACCAATAATTAGCTCTTGACCATAAGAAGTTTTTCTGACTTAGTGCCATTTGGGGCAGTGTGTTTTGGAAGCATTTAACAAATAGCTTCTCCCATTATGGAGGTAAAACTGGGTCCTGTGCCTTCATTACCCTGAACACCTGCAGCTGCACTGACTTGGCTATTTTTGAGAAAACACATACTGTACATATGTGGATATGAAGTGACATTTCATAGTTTGTGAAGAAAAGTAATTGTGATTTAATAATGGTCATACTGGTTTAGGGTGTCCTTTCGGGCAGAGGGCAGAACAAAGACAAGCACAGCACAGAAGATGGGAAGAGTTTAGTGACTGCTGGCCAAGAACACCCAGGACTGAGACCACTGCTAGGAGCAGGAGAGGGAGGAGCAGATTGCTTCAAGACCACCCTGGAACACACCGCCACCACCTTGATATGATTTTACTTCCAGCCTCAATCCTGAAGAATAAATTTCTCTTATTCTAAGACTTTTACTTTGTGGCATTAGAGAAAAAGCATCCATTTTTATATTAAATGATGGTACATAATATTAGTGTCCTGTTCATAAATTACTGACATCTGTAAAGGGATCCTGCAGTGTAGAAACGAAACCTTTCCATTCATCCCTCATTAATTTGCTTGATTTCTAGCACCAAATATGCCTCCTTTTTCTGTTACTTGAGGGGCTGAGAATTGAACTCAGGGCCTTGCACATGCCAGACAAGCACTCTGTCACTGAGCTATAGTAACGCACTTCCTGCTTCCTTTCTATTTAAGGATTTAAGTTTATGTTGCCAAATTCATAGAGAAACTCACTCAATTTTTACTGCCATCAGGACTATTCATCCATTAATCCCAGTTCCTTAACAAAGCTTAACAAAGTTCCTTAACAAAGTTTTGTAAACAAACTGCCTAATTCATAAGCAAAAATTGATATATTTTCTTTTAATTGTTCTTTTCCTTGGTGAAAAATAAGACATGCATGTTAGAAAATCTGGGGGGAGGGGCAGAGGTACAAGGTAAGAATCAGCCATAGTGGCCGGGTGCAGTGGAGCACGCCTGTAATCCCAGCGCTTGGGGAGACAGAGCCAGGCAGATTTCTGAATTTGAGGCCAGCCTGGTCTATAAATTGAGTACAGGATAGCCAGGCTACACAGAGAAACGGTCTCCAAAAACAAAGAATCACCCAGAGCGCTCACACTCACTGAGGTGCCTAAGAGTGGGATTGATTCATGGCTGCTTGTGTTGGCTCATGCCTATAATCCCAGGGCCAAAATGAGGCCCTTCCTCACAGTGGAGGAAGAAGAGAAGGCAGGTAAACTATATGTTCCATTTTGCAAGTTGCTTTTTTCTGCCCTTTAAATGCAGACTGTCCTGTAGCCCATGCTGGTCTGGAGCTTAATAGGCAGCCAGGGAGGAACTAGAATTTCTGAACCTCCGCTCCGCTCGCCACGTTGTGGGGTCCCAGGCATGTGGGCTGAACACAGGTATTCCTTCATGCCACATGAGCGCTCTACCACCTGAAGCAAGTCTCCCTGCCACCTGCTCACTTCATTTATTGTATCATGATTATATTTCCGTGCCATTAAAGAATCTTACAGGTTGTAAGGGCTTCCACTGTTCGCTATTTAATGCCTATTTATTGAGCAATTAAAATGAGTTTTGGGTACTGGGCTAATTAAACACAAAGTGATAATGGTTCAGTATTTAAGGCTTTGTTACCCCTCTTGTGTTTTTTGTTTGTTTGTTTTTGATCTGTGGGTGTTTTGTTTTTATGATGCTAGGGCTCAAAGCAGTCGCCTACTACTTAGCTATACCCAAGTGCCTTGCAACTAAAATCATCTATGGTTGTTTTGGGGGAATTTGTCCATTGTTTGATTGATTGATTGATCGATCGATCGATCGATTTTTGAGACGGGATCTTGCTGTGTGGTACTGGCTGGCTTGAAAGAAAGAATGTACATTGGGGGCTGGAGAGATGGCTCAGAGGTTGTGAGCACTGGCTACTCTTCCAGAGGTCCTGAGTTCAATTCCAAGCAACCACATGGTGACTCACAACCATCTATAAAGATATCTGTTGCTCTTTCCTGGCGTGCAGGTGCACACGAAGACAGAACATTGTATACATAATAAATATTTAAACACACAAAGAATATATATTGCTCAGGCTGGTTCCAAACTCACTGTGATCCTCCAGCCTCGGTCTTTCATTTTATTCCTCATTTCTGGAAATCTTTTTTTACTAGGTAAAATTTGTTGATTAGTAGTGATATAAATTCACTTCTGCTGTGGGCTCACCGTCTGGGTTCTGTAGCACTGGCATTTAAATAGCTATTTTTCTCAATTTGCCTTTTGTGTGTGGTGCTCAAGTTGCTGCGGATGAAACCGAGAGCTTTGCACGTGCTGTGTGTGTGCTCTACCATCAAGCCTCTTTATTTTTAATGTACAAGTGTTTTGTTTGCTGTTGGCTTGGGTGGGTTTTGAAACAGTTCCACTAGGTAACCCACACTGCAGTGACGGGTTGTAGAGTCCTTGCCACCACCTTCGGCAGTTTTTAGGCATTCGTGTACGTGTGTGGTGACTGTGTAGGCACACATTCCTGTCTGGGGTGCATATGCACAAGAACTGGACGTCTGAGATCAGTGTGAGCTGTTCCTAAACCATCCTCCCAAGAGTGTGTGTCTGTATGTGTTCGCATGAATGTGTGTACATATGCATATGAAGGTCAGAGGTCAACGCTGGGTATCATCTTTGATCCCTCTTCACCTTGTCTTTGAGACAGGGTCTCTCATTGAACTGGTACTTACTGAGTGGACAGCAAGTGCTAGGGAGCTGCCTCTCTCTGCCTCCCCACACTAGGGCCACAGGTGCACACTTCTGTGCAGTCTTGGTTAGGGTTTCTATTGTGACGAAAACACTGTGACCAAAAAGCAAGCCGGGGAGGAAAGGGTTACACTTCCACAGCACTGCTCAGCCGAGGAGGAAGTCAGGACAGAAACCCAAGCTGTGTGGGAACCTGGAGGCAGGAGCTGATGCAGAGGCCATAGAGGACTGCTGCTTACTGGCTTGCTCTTCACGGCTTTCTCAGCTTGCTTTGTTATAGAACCTGGGACCACCAGCCCAAGGGTGGCACCACCCAGTGTGGGCTGGGCCCTCCCCCACTGTTCACTAGTCAAGAAAATGCCTTTCAGCTGCATCTCACGGAGGTGTTTACGCAGCTGCGGCTCTTTCCTCCGATGACTCTGCCACCTACTGACAGAGCTGCAATGCCTCTAGGGGCAGGAAGTTTTAAAATTTTTTGTGGTCATTTCAATTTTGCCTCTTTTATGGTTTCCATTGTTAATATTTCCTCATGTGAAAATATTTAATTCCCAAATTACATACACATCTGCTTTTGTGTTCTTTATTAAAAAAATATTTAATGTGTTTATTGGCTTAGAGTTTATTTTTGGTAACATAGATTAAGATATGAATCATCATTAAAATTTTCCAGGTAATTAGTGCCCTAGCATTATTTACTATACTTCCACTGATTCAACACTCCAGTCTTTATCATAATTAATTCATACATCATGAATTATTTAAGATACATATGCATAACATACACTCCTTTTTGCAATGCTAACAACACTGCAAAACTAAAAAGTACCTGAAACAAAATCCAACACAATGAAAGGAAAAATGCACGAGGAAACAAGAAAAGGTGGAGCTTCTGATATCTAGGGATAAATCGTGAATAGAACAATAAGGCAGAGGGCCAACAAGAAAGTACAAGGCTTGAACAGCATCCTGAACCTCACTACAATAGACCAGGGGCCATCAAACAGTCTCTAGAAAAGGTGCTTTCTAACCACAGTAGAAATTAGTAAGAAAGCTTTGAAATTCACAAATATATAAAAACTAAACATTAGTTTCCTAAATAACCAATGGGTCAAAAAAGTGGTCTCAAAGAAGATTAAGAAAAAAAAATGAATGAATATACAGCATAGACAAAGCAAATGGAAATGTACAGCTTTAAACTCCACATAAAGGAAGATGGGGAAAGGTACCTGCTATGAAAGCTGACAGTAATCCCGAGCCCATATGGAGAAAGAACCAACTCCCACATGTTAACCTCTGACCTCTGTGACTCATACATCCTCATATGTTTATGTACATAAACAAAAATTAAAACAATGAGGCTCTTAAGATATTGATCTGCTCTTGGCACCATTTATAAAACTGGCTTTGAAAAACAACAAAAAATGTTTTTTGTCATATTTTGGGCAAAGTTTGTCAGGCTTTTAACTATGTAGAGAACAGAGTCTTAAAATCAAATCATTAGATAGTCTGTTTTTGACTAAGCAATGTCTAAATGTTATACAAAAGCTAAAAATAAAATCCAACACTCCTTCAGTACTGGTAAAACTTTCCTTCTGGGTGTTCAACAACCAGAGCTTGGAGCCCTAAACCAATGAGGATTAAAGGACTAAAAGGACAGCTGGTAGTTTGACTCTTGCCTTCCAAGGGCAGCCAGAAACTAAGAGATGATAGGACCTTTTTAGAAGAGTCACCAGAGGAACAAGTCTTTCCAGGGAAGCCACATAGTCAGCAAGATCCTGACTCATTCATGCAGATGGAAGGACTGGCAGGGGACTAATGAAAAGAGCAAGTGGATCTTTAGAAGTCGCTACAACTATCCCCTGTAGACGGAGTTCAAAAGATTTAAGTGGGAAGAGGAGGAAGGTTAACTTTTCATCACCTACATGACCTTAAAAAACCAGCAGAAAAGTGTGTAAATGAAATCTAGTGTGTACAGCGCTCCATGAAGCAGTTAACCTGTGCTGGCTCGCTCTTTCCGCTGACCAGCTTCAAATGGTTTAAAGGGGACCTCACCAGGTCTACTTCAACAACTGTGAGACTCCAGAAAATAACTAAAGTGGTGTCGCCTGTCAAAGATAACGTGGCTTTTCCAGAGAGTGCTCAAGATGAGACACGAGAGAGACTTATTGGAGCAGTAATACAAGCGAGCTCAGGTTGGTGAAACTATGGACCACAATCACAGACCCACATTTTAAAGTGCGCAAAAAGGAGTGATCTTGGTAACTTAAGCTCACCCTTGTCTATGTCCCGTCATGCAAATCCTTTCTTGAAAGCCATGAAAACAAAAACTCTTCAAGGTGCTCTATTCTTGGGCCACAGAGATATTTCAACAATTAAGAGCACTTGCTGCTCTTGCTGAGGACCTGAGTTGGTTTCCAGCACCCACATGGTGGCTCACAACTGCTTTGAACTCCAGTTCCAGAGGCTCAGGCTCAGGCATTCTCTTCTATATGCACATGCTGCATATACATCCACTTAGGCACACATACACCCACACAAGTGTACACTCACAATATATATGTGCATGTTATGCATATATAAAATGTGTGTGTAACATCTGTTATTTATGTGTATATATATATATGTAGTTTTATATAGTGTATACACTATATATAGAGAGAATTTGTTTCTTTTTTGAGACAGGGTTTCTTGGTGTTACAGCCCCAGCTGCCCTGGAATTCACAGAGATCTGTCTCCGGAGTGCTGGCATTAAAGACATGCACCACCACACCTCGCTACAAAAAATATTTTTAAATGCTCTATTCTTTCATCAAAACTGATTTTTCTGGCTCTAAGTAGAGGTACAGTTCTGTGCTTGATGTCTCCTCTGTTCGTGCTAGGAAAATAGCTCATGGTAAGTGTGTGTGCCATAGTCCTCAGGCTCGCTCTACAGTGCCTGTACTTCACCACAATCTTAAAGTACATAATGTACAGTGTCCTCCGAGTCCTGGGCTCCAGAGGACCCCCAGGACATCATTGACAACCCAGGCATACTAACTGATCACGCCTAAACCTGTCTCTTGTCTTGATTCTCTCCTGCCTCATGAGGGCTTTCAGGAAAGTTAAAACCCCACTCTTCTATCCTCCATACTCAACACCTTGCCTTTCTGGTCTATTCCCTAATGAGAACTTTTTCTCCACACCAGGTCTGCCACTTGCTCTTTCTATACACTGCTTTGTTCCAAGTCATTATCTAGGTGGCTATAGCCAAGGTTGATCCCTCTTATCACTCTAGCAAGATTTCCTCTTCTGCTCCACACGTTCAGTCTCTCTGCCTTCTTCAATGGCTACTCAACATTTTTTTCTTCCAAAAATTGTGATTAACTCTCACATGCCTCTAGAACAACGATACTGGCCAATCATTCCTTGACCAGATCCTAAGACATCAAACCCTTCTCTAGATCACACAAGCTAGGGTTATCTGGGAAAAAGGAACCTCAATTAAAAAAATACTTCCATTACATTAGCCTATAGGCAAGTCTGTTGTATTTTCTTGATTAGTGATTAATACGGGAGGGCGCAGCCCACTGTGGTCAGTGCCATCCATGGATAGGTGGTCCTGGTTTTTTAAGAAAGAAATAGAACAAGCCATGAACAGTAAGCCAGTAAGCAGCATTCCTCTATGGCCTCTGTTTCAGTTCCTGCCTTGGCTTCCCTTGATGATCGACTGTTATTAGAATATACAAACCCCGTCCTCCCCAAGTTGCTTTTGGTCATGGTGTCTTTGTTATAGCAGTAGACAGCAATTAG
Organism: Psammomys obesus; assembly: GCF_907164565.1. NCBI lineage: Eukaryota > Metazoa > Chordata > Mammalia > Rodentia > Muridae > Psammomys > Psammomys obesus. The sequence continues at coordinate 7,624,472 of NW_026596034.1, forward strand.
GGGATTAGTGATTAAGAGCACTGGCTACTCTTCCAGAGGACCTGAGTTCAATTCCCAGCACCCACACAGTGGCTCACAACCCTCTGAAACTTCAGTCCCAGGGAATCCATTGAGCTTTTCTGGCTTCCATGAGCACCAGACATGTATATGGTGCGTAGTCATGGGTGTAGGCAAAATGCCTACACACCTAAGCATACACATACACCTATACATGCACATATGCATCTATGTGTATGGCCACTTTCCCCTGCTACTAGTATATAGGATGCTGTATTTCTTATTAATAAACTCGGTTGGCATTAATGCTGAGTAAATGCAATCGTATTGTGTGTTCTCCAAGTCTCTTGTCAGAGCGCTTTGTGACTGTTTTCATGGACTTGTGTTTTTCATTTTGTCTCCTATCTAACAGCCAGTCTCTGTCTATGACTTGATGTATTTTTCTTACATACTTGTGCTGGTTGATTTTGTCAATTTGTCACAAACCTAAATATATCTGGGAAGAAGGGATCTCAACTGAGGAATTACCTCCATCAGATTGCCTTGTCGGCAAGTCTGCGAAGGCTTTTTATTGAATGTGGACTGATGTGGGAGGGCTCAGACCTAGGGTGGTGGCACCCCTAGAAAATGGTCTTAGGCTGTATACGAAAAGAAACTGAGGGGCTGGAGAGATGGCTTAGTGATTAAGAGCACTGACTGCTCTTCCAGAGGACCGGAGTTCAATTCCCAGCACCTGAGTGGCAGCTCACAACTGTCCAAGATCTGATAACCTCACACAGCTATACATTCAGACCAAACCACCGGAGCTTAACGGCCTGTAATCTAGACTATATCAAGCATGGCAGTGGGTCAGGTAGGTTTAAGAAGGGGTCAAAGACAGGAAGCAAGAGGCAGCAGGAGAAGGGCTGTGGAAGGAGCTAGGACAGCCCAAATACTGGAGGTCTGCAGACACAGAGAAGGCAGCATGCAGGAGAGTCCTGGCATTTAGTTAAAGGATGCCCTGAGCCACTGGTTCACAGGCTCCACCCTTTCAGAAGTCATTTTCTTCTGTGGCTTAGCCACTGGTCAGTTTCTTATTTCCCTGTATATAGCCCTTCCCCCATTCTCCTGTGAGATGCCCTAATTAAACTCACAGGATCATGAAATAAAGGCAGGTGATAAAAGGGAGTTATTTAGGAAGCGGAAGGGGATGGACAGGAGTGCTGGGAGACAGAGTAAACAGGGGTGAAGGTGGAGGGAGTATCATTAAACTCTATTCAGGTTTAGAAGTATCATACCCATTAAGTGTATTTAACATATGCTAATACACAAAACTGTAAAATCCAGTCATTACTTAAAAGGCTTGAGGCAGGACAGCTATTTATGACAGAGAGGGGACATGGAAGGGGGTAATGCCCTTTTACTCTCTTGGTCTGAACAGTTTATTTCAGGTCGACACACAGATCTTTAGACATAACAAACCAGGCCACTTGAGAATCAGCTGAGCGACCCCTCACTGAGAAACATCACAATTGAGAATTGGTTTTATTATTTCGTTTACTTTTTAAATTGTGTGTTTGTGTGTGTGTGTATATACGTGTGTGTGTGTGTGTGTGTGTGTGTGTGTGTGTATGCACCTGTTCCTGAGGGCACATGAGTGCAGGTGTCACAGAGGCTAAAAGAGGGTTGGATTCCCCTGGAGCTGGACCCAGGTGGTTGTGAGCCCGACATGGTTGTTTGGAATTGAACTCAGGTTCTTGGAAGAGGAGCCAGTGCCCTTAACCACTGAGCCATCTCTTCGGCCCACAAGACTGCTGAAATGGCTAATGGATGATGTCTTAAATCCAAGGCCCTTGTGACGTATATAGAAGCAAGTATCCTTTGGGTTGGTATTGTGTGTGCATGTGTCTGAATGCTCTTGTAGACGTTTGTGCATGTGTGTGTGGAGGCCTCAAGTGTTATTCTCTTAGGCCTCTCTCCTTTTCAGATCTGTTTCTCAGCGGCCAGCAAGCCCCGGACTCCACCTGCTTATGTCTCCCCACTGCTGAGATGACAAGCCAACCCACCACTCCTGGCATTTAACACCCACCTGCCTCACTTGAGTCCTAAGGGAGCTCAAGTGAGCGGGAGTTTTTGTTTGCTTGTTTGTTTAGCTTTGTTCTTCATTTGTTTTTTCCACTGAGAAGCTTCCCAGCACTTGTCAATGTATTTATTTCTACTAGATTCTCTTCTCCACCATGCAATGTACCTTGAAAGTTTCTTTTCCAAGAGCAAATTCTTTGGAGAAGAAAAATACATGAATTGGTACTCTCTCCCCTCACATCTAAGCTTAGAGACTCAGTAGCTTTATAACACCTCAGATCACTGATATTGCTGCTAGCCACTTGGGTCCTGTCAAGTTTCAAACCTGGGACAAAGGGCCAAGGTGCCTCTTTAACATATGAACGTGGACATGCACTCCAGCTTCTCCTTGTGTCCCTCAGCCCCTACCTGTTGCATACATGATGGCATAGGCAGTCCCCTACCCAGAATTCTCCAGTCCAGGGGGCTGGCGGCTCTTCCCTACATAATACAAACATTTTATTTACCAGCACCTGACTCCCCTCTCCCATCAATCCCTTCGCCTTCCTGATATTCCTTTTATCTATAGGAAGCTTTCTCCTCCACCGTACCTAGGTGCAGTCACGTTCCTTTCTTTCCTCTGTTTGTTTTCTCATTCAGGTACATTCCTCTCCTAATATGCATAGTGGAGTTCTCAAGTCTTGACTTTATTCAGTGGCCTGGATAAACTTGGCAACCTGTCCTGAAATTCTGTTATGTCAAAGGATTAGCTGTCCAAATCCCAGGTTCTGAGCAGGCTCAGTCTACACTGCCACCATGTTTGGTTGTATTTCCTGTTGCCTGGTCTGGAAATTAGGGTATCATCAAGATGTCAATTCTGCAGTGTGATAGCGAATATAAATTTTAAGTTAATTTTGAAAACACATTCGTGATTATTTGGTTGAGGGGTTTTTTTGGGGGGTTGTTTTGGTTTTTGTTTTTTGGGCGGCAGGGTTTGTTTGGTTAATGAGATCGATCCTTAGTTCAATATGTCTTTGCCACAGTTAGTGTTAACATAGGGGCCTGGCTTGAGGGATCCTCTCCGTTAGACTGGCCTGTGGGCCCTCCCTAGGGAGGTTGGCGGGGGAGGGGGGTTGTATTAGAAAAGTAGCCAAGCACACAGGAGAGGTTGCCAAGTAAGCAGCGTCCTGCTTTAGCATCCCTCAATGATAGACTGTAAAGTCCAAGATGAAATAAGCCCTTTCCTCCCCGACTTGGTTTCAGTCAGTGTTTATCTCAGTAACAGAGAAGCAAGCTATTATCTTTACTTCGGACCTTTTATCTTTACTACTCTGAGGACCTCCAGGTGAAGAGGAAGTGTTTGTGAGAAGAGTTTGAATTCTTAAGCTTCTCCTGTAAATGGTTCTTAGTTCTTTTCTCTTCATAAGAGCCTTCTGAACGGTCTCACTATTGAGAGATACTTAAAACGGGAGAGGGCGCGTTCATTCGCCCCTAAACGAAGTACACGCTTGCTGCCTCCACGACTTTTGGTCCCCCTGAGATCCCGGCAGAGACTACATTTCCCGGCAGGCTGTGCTCAGACCTACGGGTGCCTGCACTGGGCCGATACGCTCAGAGGGCGACACAGTCGCGGTGCGGGCTGCTGACGGGCAGGCGCTTCGCGGTTTGAATGGCTGCGGGCCCGGGCCCTCAGCGCATCTGAAGAACCGCGGCCTCGGGGTGAGCGATGGCTTCTGGAGGCAACCAGTCACCGCCGCCTCCTCCTCCGGCCGCAGCCAGCTCGGAGGAAGAGGAGGAGGATGGCGACGCCGCGGACGGCGCTCAGCCCGCGGGGTCCCCGGGCCATCAGATCCAGCAGCGGTTCGAGGAGCTGTGCAGCCGCCTCAACATGGACGAGGCGGCGCGCGCCGAGGCCTGGAGCAGCTACCGCAGCATGAGCGAGAGCTACACGCTGGAGGTGCGTGCGCAGACCATCCGCGGAGGTCGGGGACTCAGGGTGGCTCTGGGGTCCCTTGTCGTTTGCACCGCACCGTTGCCTCTGCCCTGGCTTTGCAGCCGTCAGAGGAGACGCGTTAAGTTTCGGGCTTGCTTTCGTTTGAGAACGGCTTAAGGTTTGTTACTCTCCCCGGCGATTTGAAAAACCGGGTGTAGACACACAACATCTGTTGCTGAGCTCGGGCACTCTTTTTGGCTGTCATCCAGGTATATAGGCTTGTAATGTCCCGTTTGGGGGACGGAGCTTGCGGTTGACAAAAATGGCCATTCGAACCAGTGCCTGTCAACTCTGCAGGCACCTCCCCTGCATGGGCCAATGGGAAGTGACACGGAAGTCCGGATTGTTTATCAGCTGCCTGTGCGTGCGGCCCTCTGATTTTATGTGTAGCTTATAGAAGGGGCAGAGCGATTCAAAGGCCAAGCAAGGTGTTAACTATAATACGGTGGTTGTGCCTGCATCTTTCTGCTAAGTCGGTTTGTTTGTTTGTTGCGCTGTTCACACATCGAATTCCTCCTCCCCATTGTTATACTCACAGAAAAGAAATACCACGGCCTTAGACTTAGATCTGAGTGACTGAGGACAAGTTTTTAACCACTGTGAAACTCAGCTTTATTGTGTGTAAGCTGGAGATATTTGTGTCCACTTCAGAGTGCTCTCCTAAAGGTTAACTAAGGCCAATGTGTATGTGTGCAGAAAAGCTCTTTCTTCATCTTCGAGATGGCCCTATAAATGAGCTAGAACAAGCATTATCACAACACGGCAGAGGCTTCACATGACAGCAACCACGTCATGTGAAGCCTGGTGTCATATATGCAAGTGACATTTAATAGATGCTTAGTAAATTATTATCATTTTAAACTCATTCTACTCGTGTGTGGGTAAGGGTGGACTGTTTCCTGAGTACCTGTCATTTGCCACAGTGTTCTAGGTACTGAGAATAAAGCGGTGGACAAAACCTAAAACTCCCTGACTTGAGCTTATAGCCAGGAATGCTGCAGACTAATGCGGGCCCGCAGTGTTCTGAAAGCGTTCAGAAGAAAATAAAGCTCACCTGATATTTACTATTTAGCATTGGCTGTAGAATTGTCTCGATCTTTTTTCTGCATTCTTTTTTAAAAAATTTATTTTATGTGTATAAATGTTTTGCTTGCATGTATGTCTGTGCACCAAATGCAGGTTGGAACCTGAAGAGGCCAGAAGAGGGCGTCTTCCCTGGTTCTGTAATTATGCATTTATGAGCCAACATGTGGGTACTGGGAATGAAACCTGAGTCCCCTGGAAGAGCAGCTACTGCTATTATCCACTGAGCCATTTCTCCAGTCCCGTTTTCTGAATCCTTGTAGCACATTTAATTCTGACAGTTGTCAGCTAAGAAAAAGAAACCTCTGGGCTTAAGTAGTTTAAGTGCTCTCGAATGTGTGGCAGAGGCAGGATTTAACAGCAGTTCTATTTGGCTTATGTGGCCATGGACTGTGAATTTGAAATGACCCGCCACACACACAATTTATTTTGGAGACAGGGTCTTAATATAGTGCTACCTGACCTTGAAGTTGCTAAGGGTGTAGCTGAGGGTGACATTGAACTTCTGATCCTCATGCCAATTGGCGTTATAAGAGTGGACCATCATATTCAATTAATGCCCAAGACCTTAAGCATGCCAGGGAAGCCCTCTAACAGCTAAGCTGCCTCCTCAGTCCCATGATGACTGTTACAGACTTTTAATAAATATTTTTCTAAGGCTAATGAGGAACCTGGCCTCAAAGCTTGTCTCCATCTCCTTTATCCTTCAAGCATTATAAAACTCTAATGTGTAAGACTTTGGGGGAGGGTTGTGTGATGTAGTTAAAATTCTCTCTAAAACTAAATAGACTACAGTAGATCATCTACCTTAAACACTTGTTTAGAACAAAGTTGACATTATAACTGCTTGCTTGTATTCTTCCTAAAAGATCTTGATGCCAGAATAATTCAGTAGTTTCAAAGCTCAGTTTACCTCAGGGTCATATAATGGGGAAGACTGTGACAGTGTGGGGTTAAGATTGCACTGCAGCCGAGAGTGTACGGTGAGTGAGGTATTACTCACCGTACAGGTATACTACCTGTAATGCTGAGCAGTGCTAAAACAAAAACAAAAATCAAAACCATCCTCAAAACCAAACAGCTCATGAAACCATTTCTCAGAGCTGTGCTTAAGGGTCAGGGAGAGGACTTGATGGATTAAGTACTTGCCCTGCAAGCATGGGGACCTGAGTTTGGATCCTAGCATCCATCCATGCTGAAAGCCAGGCTACCAGGCTGTGGTTTGGGAAGTCAGGCAGTATGATGGAGATGCCATGTATCTGCATCAAAATAACTGTCGTCCCACCTGGAAGCCTTGAGCAACAAGATGGGCACAGCTCAACACAGCTCAGCGAGGCAGGTCCCCTAATTGGCCACTGCCATGTTGTCTCTCTCTCAGCATGACAGCTGAAGGTAGTCCCACGTTTTCTGTGCTGGTTTATGACTCTCAAGGGACACATCCTCAAAGATGGAGCCAGGTGGGATTGACAGTGTCCTTTGTGACCTTTGAAATTGCACTACCTGTGTATTAGTAGGTAATCAGGTAAAGGGACATAAGACACCCTACCATGCATGGAAGAGGACGTGGGCTAGGGCCATCATAGGAATATCACTCTCAATATTAGTGCGAGATGTCTTATACTGAAACATATAGAGGTCATTAGCTAAAGCTCTGTTTTCTTTTTCAGGGAAATGATCTTCATTGGTTAGCATGTGCCTTATATGTGGCTTGCAGAAAATCTGTTCCAACTGTGAGCAAAGGGACTGTTGAAGGAAACTATGTGTCTTTAACTAGAATCCTTCGCTGTTCTGAGCAGAGGTAACTATATTAGAGCTTAAGAAGTAGAATGTAGCTAAAATTAAAAAAAAAAAAACTTACAAATCACACTGATGAAAATTTTCTTTGTTTGCTATTTTCTGAGCATCTGACATGTAGATTGTTGAATCTAGAAACTGGGTTGTGGCTTTCCTTTACCATTTCAGAGACAGAGTCATATTGTACTAACTTGAGTGTATTTGCACTTTAATGCATTAAAGCTTATGACTCATTGTGTAATGATCCAGTAAGTTTAAATGAAGATATTGAGATGCTTTTGCTGATATTTTGGATTGAAAAGGTAAATACCAATCATGAGGCATCATGCTTAGATACATACACATAGAGCTTGTGTTTTAATGTATATGAAATGTGCAGTAGAATTGAAGCTATTTATTCTCTGGTCCTAAAGAAACTCCTATACAGATACCAAGGTGTTTATTGCACCATTTAAAAATTCATGGTTTTTATAGTCACGTGAGTGTTTGTTTGTATGTATATATATGTACCATATGTGTTCCTGGTGTCTATGGAGGCCAGAAGAACGCGTGGATCTAACTCCTGGCACTGGAGTGACAGATGGTTGTGAGCTTCCATGTGGGTGCTGCGACAGAACCTGGGTCCTCTGTGAGAGCAACAAACGCTCTTAGCCTCTGAGCCTCTTCTCCAGCCCTATACCATTTTGTTAGAGGAAAGTTAGAAGTAACTTGTTTCTGCTGATTGAATGAATACAGAAGGTCATTGTATGTTCATAGGAATAATTAAATGGATTAGGTATTTCCATATATTGACTTTAATGACTCTCAGAAACATTAAATGAAAGTTAAGTTGCAGAATGCTACTTACAGTGTGATACATTTACATAAAATCTAAAAGGAAACAAAAGATACTTCTTATTCTTTGTAAGTGTAAGTATGGCAAATAATCAAACTCACTTCAGAATGGGGGTTACACTTGGGAGGAGTGGAGAATGACTTAGGATGTAGAAATTGAAATTTTGGCTGTTTCTACACTAACTTTAGTATCTTCGTTTTTTAGTATTTTGGTATCATTTTACTTTATGTGTATGAGTATTTTGCCTGTATGTATGTGAACCATGTGTATGTTTGGTGTCCAAGGAGGTCAGAAGAGGGCATCAGATCCCCTGGGACTGTAGTAAAAGATGGTCATGTGTGACCTTGTGGGTGCTGGGCATTGAACCCAGGTCTTCTGCAACAACAGCAAATACCTTTAACTGCCGAGCCATCTTCCAGCCCCTAAGGTTTAGTATTGAAGTGATCTGAGCTGGGGCCAGTGAGACAGCTCCTTGGATAAAAGCCCCTGCCACACCCACAGGAAAAAAAAAAGTGTTAGTGTGGACAGAGTTGAGGAAGGCATCCAGAATCAATTTCTGGCTTTCATGTGTGTTTCCACACATCACCTATATGATTATGTACACACACAAAGAAACCAAACCTGACAGAGTAGATTAAGAGGGTTGGAATCATAAAACAGATGGTAGGAGGTTAAGCTAGTCAAAGGCATGCCTTTGATTTTATGTCATTGCTCAAATGTAATTTGATGAAATGATTTTGGTTTACTGTTAATCACTTGTATTGGCATAATGTCACCTTTACATTATTAAAGTACCTCATTTTTATTTTTATTATTAGCTTAATTGAATTTTTTAACAAGATGAAGAAGTGGGAAGACATGGCAAATCTACCACCACATTTCCGAGAACGTACTGAAAGACTAGAAAGAAACTTCACTGTTTCTGCTGTAATTTTTAAGAAATATGAACCCATTTTTCAAGACGTTTTTAAGTATCCCCCAGAAGAACAACCCCGCCAGCAGAGAGGACGAAAGCAGAGGTATGCTTGGTGTCTCTGGGAGCCACTTTCTTCTGGAGCATGGTTCATCACTCCTTAAAAAGAAACACGCTTTCATAAGTAACTTTTCCTAAGAAGTTGGGGTTGTTTGTTTATTTGTTTGTTTGGAGACAGGGTCTCACTATGTAGCCTTGGAAGCATGGAATTCACTTCGCAGACCATGCTGGCCTCCAATTCATAAAGATCTGCCTGCCGCTGCCTTTGAGTCCTGAGTTTAAAGACCATGCCTAGCTTAAAAGTAATGTTTTTAATGATAATTTGTTGTTGTTGTTCTTTACTGTATATTAGAAGTCGCCTGGCTTCTTTCGTAATGCAAAATGTTTGGGTTTTGTGTTGATACAAATTTTCCCTTTTTATTTAAGTAACAAAAAGTACAGGTTACTCAAGTCAGACCTTAACCACTTTCTGTAGTTGACTTCCTTGATATAGACCAGATACTGATATTTTGTATTTCTATTATTTGTCCTTTTTGTCAAACTGAATAATTGTTCATGAAATAAGTTGGATGTTCATATCCAGTCAATGTAGGTTGGGTGAGAATAGGAGAATCCAACTACTATAAACTTGTTTTCTGGTTAGATCTATACAACCAGCTCACCCTGGCTGGTGTTTTCTGTCTTCACAATTACAAGATAACGAACTGCCCTCCTTTAACATGGCTGCTATCATATTATCGTGGACCGTTCCATGCCTGAGACACCATGACTGTCATCATGGACAATTCCATTCCAGGACACTCTGACTGCTATCATGTTATCATGGACAGCGCTGTGGCTGGGACACCATGACTGTTAACATGCACAGCTCCGTGGCAGGCACACATTAGTTTAAAACAGAAAGGGAGATTTTGCTTTTAAAGTATGTCAAGAAATTTCCTCTTAGAATAGGACTACAATAGTATTCACAAGAAATATACAAGGGGCTGGGCATAGTTACACACAACTGTAATCCCAGCATTAAAAAGGCTGAGGCAGGAGGACCGCCTGGACTGTATAAGAGAGATCCTGTCTCAGAAAGCCAAACAGAGAGAAATAGAGCAAAATCAAAACCCCCTAAAATGGGAAAGGAATATCTTTGTGTAGTCAAGCTAGCCTTCAACTTCCTAGGTAGCCCAGGCTGGCTTCAAACTTGCTATCCTCCTGTAGAGGCCTTCCAAGTGCTGGGATTACAGAAATGTTCTATCACACCTCGCTTATTCTATAGGCTCTTGGTGCTTTCTAGCACTTTGTGCTAACAGTCGTACTGTGATATATGACCCTTAACTGTGTGTTTGTTATGAGGCAAGCACTCTTCTCAGATGTGAGCATGTACTATGAAAACCTTATGAGTCTGAGCCTTCTTAGGCACGGGGAAAATAAGCTCCTAGTAGGCAGGCAATCCGTGCACTTGATAGTGGGGAGATTTACTGCAGAATCCAAATACTTGACAGTGATTGCACTGTCTCTTGGGTATGACTGTAATGTATAACTGTGATATGAAAGCTTGTCGCTATGTGTTAAACACAGCAAGGAGAAATAATTGCTTCGGTATTATGTAGGAGATGGGGGTTCAGACAGGACCCATGGTCTCTCTTCTGAGTGTTGACAGTAAAATGAGAAGGGAAATAACATACAGACCATGTAAGTACAGTAGATACAGAAAAATGGGATTTCTGACGCAAAACTAAGTCTAGATGAGCCAGTTTGTAGCATTATGTGAGCAAGTACAAGGGGTGGGAATTTGTTCTTTCTTTGGTGTTTCCAAGACAGGGTTTCTCTGTGTAGCCTTGGCTATCCTGGACTCGCTTTGTAGATCAGGCTGGTCCCAAACTCACAGAGATCCACCTGCCTTTGCCTCCCCAAGTGCTTAGATTACAGGCATGTGCCACGGTGCCCAGCTGAAGTGGATAGGATTTTGGCAGATGACTTTAGAGACAGAGGTGGGGCCTTCAGCACAAAGGAAATAGGAACAGGTGCAGAAGCAACAAGCAAGGGGGAGCTTGGGAGCAGATAAGCTCAGGTATTTCCAGGGTCCTATTGTTACAGAGCTAACACTTAGAGTAGTTTATGTATTACAAGCAAAAAGCATAAATGTTATATTTGAAGTCAATCAAAATCATCAACAGGTTATCACATATTATGGCAGAATGGACTTTTTTTTTTTTTTTTTGAGACAGGGTCTTGTGTAGCCAGGTATCCTTGAACATGCTAATTAGCCAAGCGTGGCCTCAAACTGCAAATTCTTCCGCTTCCACCTCCTGGGTGCTACAAGAAGCCACTCTAGAAGCACAGTGCTGACTAATTTTCACAGGACTGTGGCCTACTAGATCATGCCCAGTACTCCTAACTACAGTAACTTTGATAGATGAGGACGAAGTCCCAGGGAAACAGGTTCATGCCAACCCTCTCTCGCTCTCCTCCAGGGCATGGTGCTCTTCTTGATTAAAATGGGCCACTGTAGAGCTGAGCATGGTGCTGTAACCCCAGCACTCGGCAGATATTCAGGGTCAGCCTGGGTTACATCAAATCCTGTCTCAGAAAACAAAAATAAAACAAAAGATGAGGCTCTTGTGAGTTGGACACCTTAAAAGTCTGATTTAAGCACTGGCAGAGATTTTGGCAGGAAAACTTAGGTAAAGAAGGTCTGAAACTCTCCTTAGCAGGCAGCTTAGTCAAATACAACAGTCTCTTAGTGGATGGAGTCAAGGGCTAAGTATTGGGCTGGAAGTTACTTCGAAGGATGTGATTTTACATGTGAAGTATCTTGTGGGAAGGGTTACAGTTCATCTGCATGAGAGAGGAGGGATAACAGCAGCCCACAGCCTGGCGCCACAAGAGGTATTGTTGTTCTTAACTTGTGCCTTAAATATCTTGACTTCTGCCTGAAAAGCCAAATCTGCCTGTGAGCTTGTTTCACGCCTGATTTGCATCATTTAGGATGTCTTTATTGTAATTCTTGAATTTGTCTCATGTCTTTGTTTCCTGCCCTCCTCTCCCCCCAGGAGACAGCCCTGTACCACAGCTGAAATTTTCCACTTTTGTTGGGTGCTTTTCATATATGCAAAAGGTAAGAGAAGGGTGATGCCTACGTGGATAGGAATTAGCTAACCTATGTTTTTAGGTGCTGATTTTACCAGCTGTGTTATGAATCAGGAAGAAAGCTTCACTTCTTAGGAGTGAGGACTGTCTTTACAGTATGCACATCCCTTTTCATTCTATTCTTGTCCACATCTCTTTGAGGTAAAGCTGTTCTTTTGAGTTGTGAACAGAACCACCCCACTCTGAATTAGCTTGATACAGGGCTCTGCTCTTCATAACATGTACCTGAGAGGGAGTGAAGTCCTCAGAGTATGGATGATGAGTTTCTGCATGTCCACAGGTAACGAGTGTGGCTAAACTTAAACAGGTACTTAGACTCTCTCTCTTTCCTCTTTTCATCCCACTACTCTACCCAAGGTGTGCATGCACGGAAACACATCTGATTGCTTTGGTATGTTCTGTAGAGAGATGATGTTTAACAGTCTAAGAAGAATGTACAGTTATATAGATTATGTTTTTCTCTAGAGGCTGGGACATACTGTTGTCACTAAGATAGTTAAATAAAATGCAAAGTATCAATCTCTAGTGTTGTACATACAGTAATAATTCTATTGTATTCTCTCTCTCTTGTTTCAAGACAGGATTTCTCTGTTTAACTTTGGCTGTCCTAGAACCCACTCTGTAGACAAGGCTGGCCTCAAACTCAGAGATCTGCCTGCCTCTGCCTCCCAAGTTCTGGGATTAAAGTCATGCACCACCATTGCCTGGCATAGGGTAGGTTTTAAGAACTGAAACCAAAGATAGTTCCATCCCCTGAATACTATGATTCTTGTGATACATACCTATATAAGCTTAATTCCTACGTTAAGCACAGTAAGAGATAAGTGACAATTACTGATAAGAACAAAGCAGTTATGGTGGTACAGTAGAGGCTATATAAATGCTGTCTATCAGCATATATATATATATATATATATATATATCTACATATAAATGTAAATATGTAGTACATATATATAGTAGTATATATTAGTATAATACACACACACACACACACACATATACTCCAAGTCTTAGCAGCATTGGCATATGACTCTTTTAAAGGTTTTGTTTTGTATGTGTGGGTGTTGGCCTGCATGTATGTCTCTGCACCATGTACATGCAGTACCAGAGGTCAGAAGAGGACATCGGACCTCCTGGACCTGGAGCTACAGATACCTGTGAGCCTCCATGTGGGTGCTGGGAACTCTGCCTGGGTCCTCTGAAGAGCAGCCAGTGCTCTTAAACACCGAGCCATCTCTCCAGCCCTTAAATCATTTTTTTTAAATTTAAATTAGGACATCTTTTTCTTTTTTTTTTTTCTCCCGGCCAGTTGCTATATTACCTTAGAGTCATTGTTAAGTAAAATATACATTTCTTGAATAAAATCACTGCTATATGTAGATAGTAGCTCAAATAACCACTAAAACAGCTAATTGGCTAATGGATAAATAGCATATTCAGCCTGGATATGCATGACACAGGAGGATTCATGTCCCAGGTGGCACAGAGCTGGAAAGAGCAGAGAAACATGCAATTTTAAGCTTAGTTTTTCTTTGTTGGAGGCTAATGTTTAGGCCAGGCTGACGTGGAACTGTGGCCCTCCTGCCAAAGTCTCCATAGTGCCTGGATTATAGGCATCCCTGCCTATCTGAGAATTATTTCTTAAATTTTCCATTTGATATTTTTGATGAAAGGTGACTGAAACTAAAAATAAAACCATGGATAAGGGAAAACTACTGGATAAGATATCCCCTTTATCATATCAGGTATCTCAGCTGACTCATTTTACAGTTAGGCAACAGAAACTGTTAATAATGTGAGGATTTGAACCAAGATCTCCTCTCTTGTGGTTTGAGGCTAAACCTGAAGTTAGGCTCTCCAGGAGTGGTATAATTGCAGCTGGTCCTCTCTAACTCAGCAAAGGAGTCCTCTGTCTTATCTGAGCTGTGTGCCCAGTGGAAGGAAGTCTTTGTGAGCTTTTTAACTGTCTATAACAAGTGACGCTTGCCAGGTGGTGGTGCCTCATGCCTTTAATTCCAGCACTCAGGAGGCAGACATAGGAGGATTTCTGTGAGTTTGAGGCCAGCCTGGTCTACAGAGTGATTTCAGGACAGCCAGGGCTACACACAGAAAAACCCTGTCTCAAATGCCCCCCCAAAACAACAACAAAACAGAAACTATGACACTGGCAGCTTTCTTGAGTTTAGTCAGAAGTGACAGACGTGCCTCAGTGGTAGGCTGCTTGCCCAGCATGCACAAGACCCTGACTTCAATCCTAAACACCACAAATATAAAATAAAATAAGATAAAATAAAATGTGATATAAATCAGTGACATAAAATAAAAGCTTGGGAGTATATGAACTTTCTGTGAGGGATGCCATGTTAGCTTATGTAACTGGTATTACATATGATAGTAATGTTTCCTTCTGATTGTATAGCTATGTGGCTACTAGGATTTTAATCTAGCGTCTGTGTGCTTAGGAGTAAATGTATTTGCTAGTGTATAAACTATTACAATAATAATAGAGTCTCAGTCAGGCAGCAGCCACCACACTTAGCTTTTTTCTTTTAATGAGATGGGAGTTTGTCTCTATTGCCCAGGCTGGATTAGAACTTCCAAGTGTTGTGTTCAGGTGCATAGCACAGCTTGGTATGGCTTCTGTGCTATGCTTAGATCGGGAGCTTTTCATTCAGCACTTGGTTTATCTGGGGGAAGGCAGACTTTGCCTGCAGCATATGGACATTTTAAACAGTCTCATTCCCAATAACAAGCTAATTCTCTTTATGTTTGCTGATTTGGTATGGCAAGTAACAAGTATGAGCTGTCACATGAAGATCTTTTTGAGCAAAAGACCACTTTCTGTTTTCATAAAATAACATTCTTGAACAAGTAAGCCAAATCTAGAGGTTAAATCCTTTCACTTTTTTATTATCTCTTGATTAAATGGTAAAATAGCTTGTAAAGTAATGTCCATTTGTAAGGTCCGGGTTTGAAATGGGAAGTATGTCCTGTTGGGGCTGTCCTGGAATTTCAATTAGAATGCAACCTTTAAGGGCATTTCATCCTTTGGTTAGGAGTTACAGAGCTGCTGTTCCTTCCCTCAGTACACGCAGGGGCAAGTCTAAACTTGCCCCTGATGGCTTGGGTGTGGCTTCCTGTCTTATGTCCAATGGGAGTAGATTTTTAATATTTGACCTTTTGTAGTAGAGGCAAGCAAGTTAGCTTGATTATATCAATGCAGACTTCAGTCTCTTAATAATCATTTGCCTTTCTGGTAGCAGCAAGGTTTTATTTATTTGTTTTTGCTTCAACTTATTCCCCAAAGAAAAAGCATCATGTGCCCTGAGAGCTAAGGTAGGTGGTAACTTTCGAGGAAAGAAAGGGGGAAAATGAGACAGATCCAAATGAGACAAAGCCAGACATGTGTGATGCATGCGTCTGGCAAGCACCTCGTATGAAAGTGGGGTGCATGCCTCTGGGTGGGCACTGCGTGTGAAAACGCAGAGGTTTGACCACAGCCCGCAGACAGAAGCTTGCTAGCAATTTAAATGGAGTTTTCACTATTCTTAAATCAGCACTGCAGGCAGGGCATGTTTGTAGTGTGTACTATGCTGAAAGCGTTGGCAGTTATCCTTGAGATAGTAGAAGCTTTTGAAGAAAATGTCTATAGTCCTGTTCTTTTGGATTAATGTAAATGATCTTTTATCACTATATAGAAAAGTATTTTAATGGTAACATTAGTGCTCTAATGAAAGGCTTGTTTCTCTTTAGAATGTGTGTATGAGAAAAATCCCACAGGAATCATTTTCAAGTGGTCTACTTCTAAATACTTATAGTAATTTTCACAGCAGAAAAACTTTTAAATAGTTTGTTTATTTTTATTTTATGTGCATTTGTGTTTTGTTTGCATGTCTGTCAGTCTGTATGAGGGTGTCAGATCCCCTGGGACTGAAGTTACAGATAGTTGTGAGCTGACATGTGGGTGCTGGGAATTGAACCCAGGTCCTCTGGAACAAGCAGCCAGTGCTCTTACCCACTGAGCCACCACCTCTTTAACCCCAGAAAAACTTTTCTGTAAAATAATTTGTTACAGTTTAAAAGAGTTGGTAAAATTTTGTGTGTTCAGAATTCCAAGGACTAGACCAGTAATAAAGTGTTGGTTAGTGACTAGCTACTTAATAAATGCCTATTAAATGCATATTGAATTTAAGTAAAGTTTTAGTTTTCATTAAATTCCTAGACATACATTAAAACATCAGTGCCCCAAAA
This sequence comes from Psammomys obesus, assembly GCF_907164565.1. Taxonomy (NCBI): domain Eukaryota; kingdom Metazoa; phylum Chordata; class Mammalia; order Rodentia; family Muridae; genus Psammomys; species Psammomys obesus. The sequence continues at coordinate 7,640,582 of NW_026596034.1, forward strand.
TATATAAATTTGCCAAAACATGTTAACCCTCTTGAACCAACTTGTTATAATGCTGTGTCATTATAATTAAAGGAAGCAATTCTTTTAAAATATTGTACAGTGGATGCCACCTTAACTCTGACTTTCATGATCCTACAGGCAACTTCCCTATGATTAGCGATGACTTGGTCAATTCATACCATCTTCTGCTGTGTGCATTAGATCTGGTTTATGGCAATGCCTTACAATGTTCTAATCGTAAAGAACTTGTGAACCCTAATTTTAAAGGTAAGCTTATATATCAGACATTTTTGAGAGCATGCGTTTCTGCGTGAGTTTTACTCATGGGAATTGTATCCCAGATCCAGGTTTGGTAGCATCAGAGAACATGAATGCTGGAGAGCTTCCGCCACAGGTGTCATATGCTTATGCTGAAAAGTCGAGCATCTTCATCTGTTTCTAAAAGTTTTCTTTTATGTGTATGAGTGTTTTGTCTGCATGTATGTTTGTGTACCACATGCATGCGTGGTACTCTCAGAGGTCAGAAGGAGAGTATCAAATCCCCTGGAAATGGGCTGTGAGCCATCTGTGAACCTGGGTCCTCTGGCAGAGCAAGTAGCCAGTACTCTCGATTGCTGAGCCATTCCTCCAGTCCCTTCCCCTTTTAAAAACAAAATCAAATATCACCAACTTCAGTCTTAAATGATAATTTTAGAAGTTTCTGAAAAAATGTATTGAAAAAGAGAAGAACATGGAAACTTGGAGAATCAAAGCTAACTCTATGGACATGGTCGTGTTTTTTGCTGTTGGCAAGTTTGGTGCTTAAAGCACTCCTGGTAGCAAGAAAGAGTTTACTAAAAGAATATCACTTCACTTTTTGGCTACAAGAATATAAAACTCTAAAATAACAAGAACTTTGTTCTCTAGGTGACTGGTATGAGAATCATGCTCATTTTGGCCATGCATGTACCATGCTTTATGTTACATATTGCCAAAAGCCATACACGAAAATACTGAGGATGTATAGACTAATCTATACTGCTGATTCTGCCGGAAGAACACCATGGGTGAATTCCCATTGTCAGGTTGGGCCTGGTGTCAGTTGGAATTTCAACTTGCCTGTGAGGGTTAGTTTTAAGATTAGTGGCTTAGTGGAGTCAGTTACTACACTGACCTGTCACTCAAGGACTGAGGTGTAGGACTGAGGTGGAGTTCTGTAACAGACTGCTTGCCTGGCCCTGAATTTGATTTTCAATATAAAGTTTTAGATTCCATTTAAGCCTTTTTTTTTTTTTCTGCATGTTCACCCAATAAAGATGATGCAATGGTCCAAAATCCAAAAGACTACACTTGAAAACTTCTGCCCAAGCATTTTGGACAAGGAACACTTGATCTTTATCCCATTCTGTATTTTCCTTTTTGTCATCCTTTCATTTTATTCTTTTACCTTTTTTCTAGGTACTGAACACAGGGCACCCTTGTCCTACAATTTATCTGTTACTTCCATTTGGTATTTTAAGGTGTCCTTCTATTTTTACCTCCTTTAATTTTCTTCTAAATGTTTGTGTTCTTATGAAAGAAAGCACTATAAATTAACATAAACATATCTAATATGAACAAGCCAGAGTTACTAATCTGTGTAATTAAAACAACTGTTACATTTGAGTGTGGGTGGCAGGGGAAGGCATGTGCCTGCCACACTGTACGCATACAGGTGAGAGGACAAGTTGAGGGAATGAGGCCCTCCACCGTCAAACTCAGGCTGTCAGGCTTGGAAGCAGGTGCCTTTCCCCGATGTGCCCTCTCTCCTGCCTGAAAAGGGAATTTTTGTTTGTTTGTATGAGACAGGGGCTCTGCAGCTCTGGCAGTTGTGGAACTCACTATGTAGAGCAGGCTGGCCTCAAACTTACAGAGCTCACCTGCCTGAGCTCCTAAGTGCTGGGATTAAAGGTGTGTGCCATCATACCTTGTCAGAACTGTGTGATTTTTTAAGTGTTGTTTTTCTAAATGTAAGACTCATTTGTAGACCACAGTTCTTATGTTTTCAGATATTCTCCCAATAGCTTTTTAAATTTTTTCTAACAATCTTTTTTTTTTTTTTTTTTTTTTTTTTTTTTTCTGTCCCTGAGACAGGGTTTCTCTATATAGCCTTGGCTGTCCTAGACTCACTTTGTAGACCAGGCTGGGATGGAACTCACAGAGATCTGTCTGCCTCTGCCTCCCTGAGTGCTGGGATCACAGGTGTGCGCCACCATGACTAGCTTTCTCTAACAATCTTTAGTCACATAACAAATCTTTTGAGTGGTGATGTATTTTACCCATACCTCCATTTTTAAAATATTTAATTCATAATTTATGTAATCATTTCTCTATGTGAGACAGGATGTCACAGCGCAGGCTGTCCTTCTGATTCACGACAGTCCTGAGCACTGGGTTATAGGTGTAAGAAAGTGTCTTGTTTGTACTGGAGAGGCTACATATTCAGCTCTCTTCATCTTTCGAGGCATATAAGTTAGTTACATATGCCGATCATATCCTGACTAGACTCAGTAGTATTTGTTTCAGTGTATTACATGTTAGCTAATTGATGCTGACCAGGGTTCACTTTGTCATTTTATACATCATAGGCCTGTCAGAGGATTGTCACCCCAAGGATTCTAAACCGTCCTCTGACCCACCTTGTGTCATTGAGAAGCTCTGTTCCTTACATGACGGTCTAGTGTTGGAGGCAAAGGGCATAAAGGAGCATTTCTGGAAGCCCTATATTAGAAAACTCTTTGAAAAAAAGGTTTGTAAGTAATTACATAAGAATTTTTCTAGAAAAAAAAAAAGAATTTTTCTGGATAAACACTTGGTTGCACATAATCTAAGGGCCTCTTTTTTCATCATAGATCCTCAAGGGGAAGGAAGAAAATCTTACTGGCTTCCTGGAACCTGGGAACTTTGGAGAGAGTTTGTGAGTATTTGTGCTGCAGAACTGATCTGATATTTTTGCTTGTTTGGTTGGTTTTGAGTTTTGGTTTTTCGAGATAGGGTTTCTCTGTGTAGCCTAAGCTGTCCTGGAACTTGCTCTGTAGACCAGGCTGGCCTCAACCTCAGGCCTGCCTCTGAACCACCATGCCCAACCTGCTTTGATGTTCTCTTATCTGTGAAGAGAACTCAGTCCTCAGTATTTATACTTTGGACATTTTTAATGCTCTATGGTAGAATTCATAGACGCCATTACAACTCTGGATTACTCAAGATTTTGGATTATAAATTTTGAAATTAAGAAATACTTTTGAACCTAGCTATCAGGGTACATGGCTGACATCCCAGCACTTGGGACCTGAGGTAGTATGATTGTGAGTCTGAAGTTACTTTGTCTCACAAAAAAAAAAAAACAAAAACAAAAACAACAACAACAAAAAAAAAACAGTTAAGGAACTCGAAAGGAAGACTTGTTTTTGGAATTATAGGGGTAACAAACATGGTAGTACCAGGTCTCCAGAGGTGCCAAGAACAGCTGAGGAAGTATTCCTATATGATCATATGCCAGTTATGTATCACCCAGGCTCCCTATTGCTCACACTTCAGTTTAGTGTAAGTTAGCATATTGAATGCATGCTCTTTATTATTTATCATTAGGTTATTGAAAGCAAGTTGATTCAGGATCCCTTCCTTGACACACTATTGAAAAAATTTGCTCAGTGTGTGCTGGACACACAGAGTAAGCTGCATCTTCTCTTCAGTTTTCATAATGAGCAGTTGTTTTATTGAGATAATGACTTTCAAAAATTTACCAGATCTTGTAGTAAAAACTGAAGTAAGTGATGAGCTAAAATGGCGGCCCTGTTTTCCTGTAGTAAGGCTGTTAATAAGGCTTACGAAGAGTATGTGTTAGCCGCTGGGAATCTGGATGAACGGATATTTCTTGGTGAGGACGCTGAGGAAGAAGTTGGGACTCTCTCACGGTGTCTGAATGCTGCCTCAGGTACAGAGAGCTCTGAACGAACACAGATGAAAGACATCTTGCAGCAGCACCTTGACAAGGTGAGTGAAACCCAGTAGAGAACAGGGGAGCCCTGTGTGAGGTACTGATCATGTTTCAAGGTCTTGGGAGAGGTGGGGTTAGGACAAGAGGACATCAGGCTCTGCTCTCCCATCATGACACTGCACGCATGTATGTTTTAAATGCTGTGGTAGGAAGAGAAAATGCAAGCTGCCTTACTGACTTTTCATTTAGCGCTGACTTTCAAAGGTTTTAGTTAGGTCTAAGGAGAGAACTGACTGTTAATCTAAAATAGATGTGTCCTGCTGGTAGGCTTTGCTTTAGAAAGAATGGGCTGTAGTGGATACTCTGCATTTAGAAAATAATACTTAACCCTAATTGGGGCCCTTGGATCTGCAGCCAGTCATTAAGAACAATCTGTTGAACTGAAACCAAGTTTTAGGATGATGGAGACTGTGACTCCAATTTTCCGTCCCTATAACCGAGAAGCTTTAGACTTGACACTGGTCTGTTTGGTCCACCCGTCCCCTTCCTTCTTTTCTTTTCTTTCCTTTTTTATTTTCTACCTTTCTTTTCTTTTCTTCTTTTCCTTCCTTCCTTCCTCCCTTCCCTCCCTCCCTCCCTCTCTCCCTCCCTTCCTCCCTTCCTCCCTTCCTTCCTTTCTCCAGGGATCTCACAATGCATCCCAGGTTAATTTCAAATTCATAGCAATCATGTGTCAGCTGCCTAAGTGCTGAGATCATAGGCATAGGGCTCATCTGATTAGTACTCACATGTTTTTATATGCTGGGTTGTGTCCTCAACTCCCGAAAATACAGCAGTAGACAAAATAGCAACAAACACACTGTCCTAAAAAAAACAAACAAACAAACAAACAAACAAACAAACAAAAACACTTAAGTTTTAGCTTGGGAAGATGGATAGTAGTTAACCAAATCATTAAATATATAATATGTTGAATGACAACAAATAAAATTGGTAATGCAAGCCAGTTCAGTGCATGTCTGTAATCCCAGCACTCTTGAAAAACCAAAACCAAAACAAACAAACAAAAACAGAAATATATCACTGGAGGTTTGTTGCAGAATATTTTGAATCCCAAATTGTGAATTGTAAAAACCTATTCCTGGTTGTGGTATGGCTCAGCCCTAGCACAGGGCTTTAATCCACGAACTTTCTGTCTATTGTAAACAGGTGATTTACGGTATGGCTCAGACCTAGAACACAACTTTAATCCAAGAGCTTTCTGTACATAGGATTTAATAAAGTTAACCCTAGGTCAAGAGGCGGAGCAAGAAACCAGCTGACTGAGAATAAATAGAAAGGAAGGACTTTGTGTTAAAGGGTATTGAAGAAAGCATGGAGAAGAACAAGGAGCTTTTGTCTTTTTCCTCCTGGGCTTTGGGTAAGCTAGCAGGCCTTTTCCTCCTGGGCTATTGAGCTAGCAAGCTTTTTGCCTTGGGCTTTGGGGGCTTATAGATTTGAGCTTTTGGTTTTTGTCTTTTTTCCCTTGGGACATGAGCTAAATAAGAACGTCAGCTGGGTGCTTTCTCTGCCTCTCTGAACTAGCAGGTTTTCACCCCAGCATCTGGCTTCTGAGTCTTTACTGGCAAAATTGAACAGTTAGGATTTTCTTTCTTTATAACAACAGAGCTTCTAGAAGGGAGTAGGATTGTAGTTGTATGTTCTGGGGTCACCAAGGTATAGATGGTTAAAACCATGAAATGAAGAGTTCCGGTAGTGAAAATTATTAGAGAATGAACATCTAAAGCAGTGGCTCTCAACATGTTGGTCGCAACTCCCTTGTCACACCTCTATCTCCAAAAATACTTAATTACAATTCATGACAGTAGTAAAACTACAGTTGTGAAGTAGCAATGAAAAGAAATTTATGGTTGGGGTCACCATAACACGAGGAACTGTATTAAAGGGTTGAACCATTAGGAAGGGTGAGAACTACTGACCTCAAGGCAGAGTTCTGCAGCACACCAAACTCTGTCTCTACAGGGAGAAGGTATATCCTGGTTTTTGTTGTTGTGGTTTTGGTTTTTTGAGACTATGTACCCCAGTATGTACTGGAATACTCTATGTAGACCAGGGTGTCCCCAAACTCACAGAGGTCTGCCTGCCTCTACCTCTGAGTGCTGGGATTAAAAGTGTGTACCACCACACCTGGCCTAGTGTTTTTATGTCAGCTCTGTATTCACACCTGAGTTAAAGGAAAGTACTCTAAGTGAGAATGAATAGGGAACTATAAAACTAAGCCCTTTATCAGTGCTACAACATGGGAAGCCCCATGTTGACCTTAAGGACTTAGAGGAGGAAGGCATGGTTGTCACACCCAGTTTATATGAAGCCAATGCTGCTTGTGGGCGAGGTTGTTTTATGTGTTGCTGGCTGCTATGACTTCTTCATATATACCCAGGACATTTTTGACTTACAGTACAGGCTTCACGAACAAGGGAAGTGGGAGCTGCAAGAAAGCCAAGATAGTAGGAGCTCTCTGAGTGTACTTAATCTGCTCGGGCCATTTATTGCCTTTAAACAGCAATATGAGTTTTCTTGAAACAAAATGAGGGTCTCACATCTGCTGTTGTTTAAGACATATAGAACACATATTTACTTCTATTTTGGGAGTGTCTTGTGTTTTCCTGTGTCTCAAGAACTGAATAGTTTGTTCTGTTACTAAGACTTTGCTAGGCATTTTTAAAAACCTAGGATGAGTACATTCAGCACTCAGGGATAACTGCTGAATTTTGAATATTAAAAAGGCTTCAAACTTTCACAGTTTCTTTGAGAAGTTAGAAAAGCTGATTTTCTAGCATATGTACTCATGCTTAAATTCTTTGTTACAAAGTCACATATTTGTCACCTTTATATTCAATAATGTTGACTCACTTGCTCCTCTGAAGGCCTGTCTACTTGAGAAGAAAAATGGCTGTGGATTTTAGGAACTAAAGTCAGGGAACAGTGATGAGGACTTGTACTGCATCACATTGCCCATCTGTCTGTCTGTCTATCTATCTGTCTGTCTGTCTAAAATGTTTACCTTCCGAAGTAAATTTGATACATTGATTTTTATTTTGGCCAGATGCAAGTCATTGCTTTCATGTGTCCATCTTTGACATGTATCCATCATGTGTTCACAGCAGTGGGTGAAAGCTGCGGAATCGTGCTTCTCGGCATTGGGAGTGATGTTCTTCATGTTTTCAAGCGTGCGTTCCCTTCAGTTGTGGGCTCTGAAGGAGAGAGTAGAGAGAAAGAGCTTGCCTGAGTGTACACTGTGCCACTGTGCTCTGCCCTGTAACGGCACAGGCCTGATCTTTACAGTTTAATGATCAGAGGTCTTATAGTTGCCTCGAGCATGTACGTTCTTTCACACAAAGCTTCATAATGGAAGCTTTGAGTAGAATTATGTTTAAATTCCCAACATGGTGCTGTTTGAGATGCTAAAATATATTGATATAAAGTCCTATTGTCTTGAATTCCTATTTGTGGTGTAATTTGAAGAAACTTACTTTTCTCCTCTAGTCTAAAGCCCTCAGAGTCTGCACACCACTGACTGGCGTAAGCTATGTTCAGGAAAACAGCCCTGGTGTGACCCCTGTCTCCACGGCTGCACATAGCTTGAGTCGTCTTCACACCATGCTGACAGGCCTCAGGAATGCGCCCAGTGAGAAGCTGGAGCAGATCCTCAGGTGGGTTGTAGGTTCATCTGCTTCCAGTAGTGAGTTGTTGACCACTTTTCAATTTCTTATCTTACTTTTTCAGTGCCAGTGTTTTCAGTTGCCCTGGGACAGTTTTACAGGAATTGCAGCTAGTCTGATTAGTCAGTAAATGATATAGCAATATAAAATATATAAGTAGGCATGCATGCTGGTACTTGCTTGTAACCCATGACTCAGGAGGCTGAGACAGGAAGATCACACAGGTAAGGCTACCCTGGGCTACAGAGTGAGACACTGCTCAGAAAGTGCTAGCTAGGTATTGTGAGCATAACTGTTGTCTGTTAGGCATGGATAGCACACCCAGGCTCTTACCTTCAAGTAGACCTACCAGATAAGTTCACTTGCCTCTTGGCAAACACTAATAGCTGCTCTGGAGCACAGATTTATTTTGAAGTCTTCAGCCATCTCTCATACTTGGGAAGAGAGGCGTTTATGGGTCAGAGGTTCAGTGAACTTTGGGTAGCTCACCAGGAACCACAGCACCCGGTACACTCTCTTTACTCTTCCGGTAGAGGCCACACCTTGTGAGTGGTTTTTGTAGCCGGTTGCTGCCTGTGATGGCCCACTGGTGGGCCTGTGCATAGTCTGCTTGCGATGCGGTATAAAGACTTCTCTTTTACTCCCTGTGCTGGAGCTCGGCCAAGCTAGAGGGGCACTGCTGTAAGATTGTGATGGTGAGGCAGAGGCTATAAATACCTCACGCTATCTTATTCACAGCTGTTTTAAAAGTTTAAGGAAGTGCAGTGTCAGTGATGGTGGGCAGAGATTCTGGAGGGTAGCTCAGATTCAAAAAGACTGAGAGCATTCAGTGTGTCAGTCACCTAATTTCTGCAAGCTCTGTAAACACTCCTAAAGGAAAGGACTGGCTCTTCTGACCAATGACGTTTCAAGAATGAAATCCTTGTTTGTTTGTTTGTTTGTTTGTTTTTTAAACAGGGGTTTCTGTACCTCAGGCTAGCCCCCATCTACAGGTTATAGTGGAGGATGACCTTGAACTTCTGAGTCCCCTGCTTTCACCTCCCACGTGCTGGCATTACCAGCCTGCACCAGCAGTTTCATGTGGTGACGGTGGAACTCATGGCTTCATGTATGTCCATCAGCTGAGAGACTTCCCCAGCTCAGAATGTACTTCTGTGCGTAACTTTGGCAAGTTGATTTGAGAAAGCTGATTCCAAAGTTTCTAAGACTTTATGGTTTGATGGTATAGCTCCTCTACAATACCCGCATTCCTGGTGGTACAGAACAAAGAAGACATTATCTCTAAACCTCAGTGATTTCCACCCATAGCTGGGTTCACTGGAGTCCAAGGACAAACACTTTTCCTTTATATTTTCATAGTCCTCTTCATTCTTAAACTTGATTATGACTGACAACAAGCAGTCCATGCCTGTGGCTTCTTCCTAAGTCATAATTTTCAGGTGGCCTTTATTTGCCTTGAATTTAGAAGCATTTTATTTTTGTTTTTCCAATTAACTTGGTAGTGAGCAATTTATAAAACATTCTGGGAATGTGGGTGTGCACATAGTCCTGGAACCCATGCATAATCTGAGAGCATTGTCTGCTTCCTCATGTGAAAAAAGTAAGAAACTGGTCTCTGAAACCTAATACTTAGGTATGAGTTTGTGAACATACAATAGTTAATTCCATGAGTCAGTTTGGCTATGTTACAGCACCTTGTTCTGCTAAACACAAATCTGGATGTTGCTTCAAAGGAGTAGTTATTGACTTTTTGACACAAGGTCTTGGTCAGGCATATAGCCATGATCTAGCACTTATTGCTGAGGCAGGAAGATCACAAGTTCAAGGCTAGCCTGAGTTACAGAGTGAGGTCATATTATAGGCATACAAAAACAGAAATGGAGTCTGTGTTGCTGAGGCTGGGCTTGAACTCACCATGTAGCCCAGGTTGGCCTTGAACTCATTATCCTCCTGCCTCAGCCTCTGGATTAGCTGAGAGAAACATTTTCTGTATATGTGAGAAAAGCCTATATAGTAGCCGTATCTTTTAGATCTTTTATAATCTCTAGTCATGACAGCTTTAACCATGGATATTATTAGTGGAATTTCATAATATCAGTAGATGCTAGTAAAACCAACCTTTTTGTTATAAACTTTAAGCTATATGTATATGTTCATAAATAAAACTCTAGTAGTATATTACAGAGTTATCTCTGGTTGTAACTCACAAACGTGAAACTTACTTTCTTCATAATTTTATAAACTCTATCAGGTTTTGCAATGTATATATATTTGATCATATGTGTTTAATTATATACATGTATAAGATCATGTTAAAGCACAGTTGTTTAAATATATAAGTATTATAATTTGGTGATACGTATATGTCGATTTTCAGCCAACCTGTGCAGATCTTGTCTGCTGGCCCTGGGATGTGAGGACCTAAAAGAACGGGGCAGTCTGCAGTCAATTGCTATAGACAGCCTTACCTCAGATCAGCATGCCCTTCTGCACAAATGTAACAAAGGAAGAAATGACCCAAACAAGGTTATTTGAGTTCAGAAAAACATGTGAATAAATGCCAGTAAGCGCATGCTAAATATTAACAGAGCAGGCCTTTCCCAGAACTGTCTCAGAACAGACCAATTAAAACACAGTTGCCTAGCATGCACTGTAGATTATATCTGGGAAGGCAAGAAAGCAAGGCAGAAGGCTATATCCAGATTTAGAGTACACTGCCCAGAATGTGTTCTATAGCTATGTTCCAACATCCAACAAGGATAAACATGTCTTATAAACTGATTGTAAATGTGTAACACAGGAGACAAGATATCATATCCAAAAGCAATACAGGAAACAAAATGTACCTGAGATAAAAGGCCTCTGCCTTTTTTCCTGGAGCCTCTCTCAGTTCAAGGCATCGCTCACCATAGGTCATTCTTTTAACCATGTTCTGACATATATGTGTGTGTGATCAAGTTTTTAAAAGTTATTTTAAAAAGGCTCCAAAGGTAATGATTTGTATGATGCTCCTGCATTGAACATATATTGCTAAAAAAAAAAAAAAAAATATCCCAGCTCTCTGGGAGGCAGAGGCAGGCAGATCTCTGTGAGTTACAAGGCTAGCCTGGTCTACAAAGTTAGTCCAGGACAGCCAGGCCTGCACAGAGAAACCCTGTTTCAAAAAAAAAAAAAAAAAAGAATCAGTGAAAAAGAGGGTGAGAGAGATGGTTCAACTATAATTGCTTTTTTTCTATGAGAACCTGATTTTATCCCTCGCTCCCATGTAAAAAGCAGAGCGTTGTGGTGTAGGCTTGTATCCTCAGTGCTAGGGCTGCTGGCCGGCCAGCCTGGCTTAATCAGTGATTGCCAGGTTCCCAGTGAGCACCCCCATTTTCATGACTTGTGCATCTGCTGAGGAATAACCTCTGAGGTTGATCTCTGTTTTACACACACACAAGCACACAATTGCACAGGTCCATAAATACACACACATACAAACACTCCACACATAAAAAAAATCTTTAAAAATCAATGAAATAAACCTCACTTGGGGGAACTAAAAAAGTGCCAACGTTAGTTTTATGTGTTTATAGTTATAGGTCTGAACCCCTTCATTCTCTTTCTTCCTAGAAGTTTTGCTGCCCACTAGACAGCAACTTGAGGGTTCTTTGGTTGCTGTCAATGACAGGATGTATGAGGTTGTGGGTGAGTCACAGCACCAAGTGAGCCACAGACCAAGCCTCTGAGCTTCGTGCCGTAATGTGTGCAGCCCCACACAAAACACACTTCTGCCACTGGAAATAGTAATACTTCCATCTTTGAAAAGAAAGTATGGATGTCCTTTATTCATTTGCGAAATATATAGTATCTGTTCAAAGCATTTTATGTTAATGAAATTTATAGGTTTAGACATTGTATCTCTTTGTGACCAGATGAATTTTCATGTTACTTTTTAGGTCATGTTCCCGAGATCCAACTCAGGCTATTGCTAGCAGATTGAAAGAAATGTATGAAATATATTCTCAGCATTTCCATCCAGATGAGAATCTTAGTAATTGTGCTAAAGGTAAAATGTACAATTGTCCAGACTGTTCCCTACTTTAACATCTGACTAAATAGAGTCAGAAAGACAAGGAAAGACTTAGAACTATAAACTGAAGGATGTTGTGTAGCTGTTCATTTTTTTCTGTCTGTGAAGTAATTTCTCTTTTCAGAAACAGAAAGTTTAGTCTAACTTCTATATTATGTGGGATTTTTTATGGTTTTCGGAGACAGAGTTTCTCTGTGTAGTCCTGGCTGTCCTGGAACTCATGCTATAGACACCCCCAACCCCTGCAAAAAAAAAAAAAAAAAAAAAAAAAAAAAAGAACATCTCTTGGGTCCACCTCTTAAAGGTCCCACTACCTCCTAACAGTAGGTACTATGTGCCTACTATGGTCACCAAAGCTTAAATACATAGGTTTTTGAAGAACTTCCAACATCAAGCCATAGCATAGAACTGTTGTGTTCAAAATGATAAGGTGTGTGCATTTAATGAAGAGATCCTAAGTTCTTTATGTGCTGATTTCATTTCAGTTTTAGAAAATAGGAAGAATGTTAGCTATTGCAGGACTAGTGATGGGAGTTAAAGGCCAGCCTGGGCTACAGAGTGAGCCCCTAACTCAAGGAAAAATGGAATATTGAGAAATTTTAGGGGTAGTTAAAATATCAACTATAGAAAGTATGGGTTTGGGCCAGAGAAATGGCTTAGCAGGTAAGAGTAATGGCTCTTTTTCTAGAAGACCCAGGTTCAAGCCCTGATACCCACACACACTCACAACTATATGTGACTCTGGCTGCAGAGAACCTGATGCCCTTTTCTAGCCTCTTGGGTATCCATACATACATGGTACATGGACATACATGCAAGAAAAACACCCATATATATTAAAGAAATAAAATTAATTTTAAAATATGGATTTGGTTTTTAGATTTTATTTTGTGGATAGAGAAGCAAGAGGTCTTTTCCATGATACTTACCTGTATTTAATTTTGTGTTTTTTTTTAAATTTTGACAGAAACTGCCAACAAACATTTTCGCTTTGCAGAAATGCTTTACTATAAAGTATTAGAATCTGTTATTGAGCAAGAACAGAAAAGATTGGGAGACATGGATTTATCTGTAAGTACAATAACAATGTATTGATCAGCACAGTAAGACAGCTTCACTCCTCCCCATCCACCAACCAAAAGCCATCACAAAGAAAAGGTGTATGCCTTGAGGGAATACGATTAGTGCCTAAGGAATCTGTATGTGGAGCCCTCTCCTTATCCTAACAGCATGAGGGGTATGGAATGGAATAAAGGAGTGGTTCTCGGTGTAGCAGGCCATACATTATAACGTGGATTTTAGAATAGGTGGAGTCTCTGTAGGTGTATTAACTTATTTATTGTTGTGATAAAATACAATGATCAAAGCAACTTATAGAAGAGAGTGTATTTGGGCTTAAAGTTCTAGAGGGCTAGACTTTACCATGGCTGAGTGAAGGCACAGTGACAGGAACAGGAAGCTGAAGGCTCACATCTTCAACAGGCACAAGGCAGAGAGCAAACTGAACGGTGTGAGGCTTTGAAACTGTAAGGCCCACTCCAGTGACATACATGGTTCATTAACACCATACTTCCTAAATCTTCCCCAAACAGTAGCACAAAATAGTGACCAAGCATTCACCAGATTTTTCTGAGTGACATTCTCATTCATACCACCACAGCAGTCAATTATATAAACACTCATCTTTAACTTCAGCCAAGTTAATGACATGTACAAACCTAATAGAAGGAAAACAATGAATGTTGACTTGATAGAATGTCCACATAAGTAAGTACTCAACTATCTTTTTTAGATAAGATAATGATTTTTCTTATATTTTCTAAGCAAGAAATATAATTAGCTAGGTATCATGGCCTACCCATTTAATTCTACCTGCTTTAGAGGCTGAAGCAGGAGAATCACAATTTCTGGGCCTGCCTGGGCTTTGAAACAAGTTTGAGGCCATCTTGTGAAACTTTCTAGGACCCTATCTAAAATTAAAATAAGACAAAAAGCCAAAGAAAGGATTGGGTGAATTAATTTCATTATGACTATTCAGCATTGTAAGGTTTTGGGAACTATCACACTCATAAAAATACACACAAAAATATTATTTTGTAAAATAATGTTAAATAAACTGATGAAATGCCTTGTAAACATTAATGTCTTAGAATTATGCATAATTTTATGTGGCAATTAAAAATAGTCTTAAAAAGATGAAGCTAGGGAAAACTGGAAATGTTTAATTTGTGATATTAGGCTAGGGACATGAACCATAAGACTCAGAAATGTGTGAAAGTACCTCATGGTATCTATATTCATTTTACATTAATTGAAATAAGAATTATTTACAATTAAGAGTGCTAATTTGGGGGCTGGAGAGATGGCTCAGAGGTTAAGAGCACTGGCTGCTCTTCCAGAGATCTTGAGTTCAATTCCCAGCAACTGCATGGTGGCTACAACCATCTAAGAGATCTGGTGCCCTCTTCTGGTATACAGGTGTGCAGAACATTGCATACATAATAAATAAATAAATCTTAAAAAAAAAAAGAGTGCTAATTGTGGAACTGAGGAGATAACTCAGCAGTTAAAAGCACTGACTGCTCTTGCACAGGCACTGGGTTCACTTCCAAGCACCCATATGGTAGCTCACAATGCTCTACAACTCCAGTTTTAGATATTTGATGTCCTTGTCTGGCCTCCATAGGCACCAGGGTACCAGAGAGCATGCACTCTTAACTGCTGAGCTCTAGACGCTGGCTCATAAAATTTAAAAAAAAGAAAAAGAAAGAAAAGAAAAGAGTACTACTTTTTAAAATGATACTTTAAAAGATGTAAAACTGGCCTGTACTTTGAATTCCTTGTAACTGTTTATATTTACCTTTTTTCCTTTTATTCAAATCTGAGATAAAGTCTGATGATGTAGTACATGTGGGCCTTGAACTTAGTGTAGCCCACAATGGCCTTGAACTTGTAATCTTCCTGCCTCAGTCTCCCAAATGCTGTGATTACAGGAACACACTACTGTGCCTGACTTATATTTCTTTTTTTGGTTCTTTTTAAAAAAAATTTTTTTTAGATTTAATTTTTGTGTGTGAGTGTTGTGCCTGCATGTTTATATATGTGCACCCCGGGTCAGAAAAGGGTGTTAGATACTATGAAAGTGGATTTATAGGTGTTTGTGAGCGACCATTGGGTTCTGAGCTCTGAACTCAGGTCCTCTGCAACAGTGACAAGTGCTCTTAGCACTGAGCCAGCTCTAGACCCTGGCCTTCATTTAAAAAAAAAAGTACTTATATATATTTGTGTGTGTGTCCACAAAAGGACTGCTTTATGACTTACCTTTGTGTGTGAAACACATACAGAATAACATAGAAATCATAGCTACAATTTAGGGACCAATATTAAGTAGGTACCTGTATATTCATCTAAATTATATATTTAAAAAAATTTTTTTGTTTGTTTTTCAAGACAGTTTCTCTGTGAAGCCATGGCTGACCTCAAACTCACAGAGATCCACTTGCATCTGCCTCCCCAGTGCTGGAATTAAAAGAGTTCACCACCACCGCCCAGCTTAAAATATTTTTATTATGGTGAAATATACTAAAGCATTTTAATCATCTTGCAAGTTACATTTCAAAGTACATTAACAGTGGTTTATAGCCATTATCCCCTCCATCTTACACCCATTATAGACTAACTTTCCATCCAGACTTCTCTCTAGCCCTCTGTGTATTGTTTCCCAGCTTTGTGAGTCTACCTATCCTAGGTTCCTTAGCTGGAATCATATTATGTTTGTCCTTCATGTCTGGCTTGGCTTGCCTTTCAGTCTTTATCCATGTTTTAGCAAGTTTTACAACGTCTCTCCTTGTATTTCAACTTTCTGTCTGTGGCTCCTTCGTTGGTAGACATCTGATTATTTGTGCCCTTGGCTGTGTGGACAATGCTGCTGTGAAGGCTGGCATGCAGGGCATGTGTTTGGGTCCTTGCTTTTGGTCCTTCAGGTTCTTCCTTCCTACAATTAGAGCTACTCTATCATACAGAGGTTCTGGAGATTGGAGCCAGAACCTCTCAGAGGCCAGTGTTCCAGCATAGAGCGACAGCCCTAGCCCCAGACGGGAGTTAATGTTTAACTCTCTGAGGAGCCATCATACTGCTCTGTAGCAGCATTTTATACTTTACATTCCCACCAGCAGAACATGGAGTTGCAGTTTTCTCATATCCTCAAAACGCTTGTTCATCATCTTAAAATACCTTTAAGGTGGGCCCCATTGCACATGCCTGTAATACTAGCACTTGGAGAGGCAGAGGCAGGTGGATCTCTTAGTTTGGGGCCAGCCTGGTCTAAAAGTGAGCCCAGGACAGCCAAGGCCACACAGAGAAACCCTGTCTCAAAACAAGCAAGCAAACAAACAAAAAATGTTTTAAAAAGTATTTCATAGCATAAGTTTTTGTAAATTCTTATATATTCCTCTAACGTGTGTTTAATAAAGGTGGATGCATTTAAACTAACTGAATATGGAATGTGTTTTCAGAGTAGACTACCATTTCTAAATGTTCCTTTGTTTTGCAGGGTGTTCTGGAACAAGATGCGTTCCATAGGTCACTCCTTACCTGCTGTCTTGAGGTTGTCACTTTTTCCTATGAGCCTCCTGGGAATTTCCCATTGATTGCTGAAGTATTTGATGTACCTTATTATCATTTTTATAAGGTATTTAAAAATTATACCAGTGATTACAAATGAGACCAATCTCTTGTTACCCACCTTGTTCACATTAAACTTATAAATCTATTACATTTTTAATAATCTCTATGTAGGAAACAAAGGAGAAATAGTCTCCTATGTAAAGACCTATGTAAATTCCTGCAGTATACGGTAGTATAACAGATTTCTTTTGGCTGTAACATTCAGCTGATTTCTTCCACCATCTACCAAAGGACTTGCAGAATACTGTGACTAAAGAGCTCAATGGGGTGGGGGCCAGATGTGGTGGATTACACCTATAACTCAGCACTTGGAAAGCTTAGGCAGGAGGATTACAAACTTGACCTGGGCTACATAGTGAGGGCTGTCTCAGAAAGGTAGGAAAGAGGAGAGGCGGGGGTTGGGGAGAGACAGTTTAGCAGTTAAGAGCACTTGCTGCTTTCATAGAGGACCTGAGTTCAGTTCCCAAAGCCCACATCAACTTCAGGTCCAGGGAACCTGAAATCCTCTTCTGGCCTCCTTCCCATCTGTACACAGGGCATAAAGACAAGCACACATGAATTAAAAAAATCTTTATTAAAAAGCAGCATTCGTGTAATTTGGTATGGCGTGTATATCTTTATTTATGGAAATTTAATATTGCAACTATCTTTTAGGAAACAGTAAGTTTTCTATCATCCTACTTATTTGAGACAGGGTATCATCTACATCTACCCCAGGCTGGCATCAAACTCAAGGATAACTTGAAACTTCTGATTCTCTTGCCTCTGCCTCCTGAGAGCTAGGATTACAGGCATGAGCTCTACACTCTGCTCATGTTCAGAGATTTTTATTTTTATTTTTTTTAGATTTTTATTTATTATGTATACAGTGTTCTGTCTGCATATATAGCTGTAGGCCATAAGAGGGTACCAGATCTCACTATAGATGGTTGTGAGCCACCACCTGGTTGCTGGGAATAAAACTCAGGACCTCAGGAAGAGCAGACAGTGCTCTTTACCTCTGAGTCATCTCTCCAGCCCTGTTCAGAGATTTTTAATATTTTTTTTTGTTTTATTGATACTGGAAAGTGAGCCTTCAGCATACAAACAAGGACTCTGTCTCTGAACTATATATCAATTCCTTTGTAAAAATTTAAGAGTACTATTTTCAGGCTCATTGTATAAGCTGTATTTTATACAAAATATTTTATATTATATTATTTATTTGTGTAGATTATTTACAAAAACTATAAAAAGATGAAAAGCTTGCTATATGTGGTTTTATTAAATTTATAGTTTCTGTGAAATTGTGTGACTTAAAAATATTTAGATGTTTCATTTTGCTTTTATACTTTTGCCTGCAAAATCATAGTAATTATTGCTCAATGAACTGGGGCATTTTCTTTATTTCAGGTAATAGAAGTATTTATTAGAGCCGAAGATGGTCTTTGCAGAGAAGTGGTCAAACACCTCAATCAAATTGAAGAGCAAATTTTAGACCATTTGGCATGGAAATCAGATTCCCCACTGTGGGACAGAATTAGAGAAAATGAAAATAGAGTCCCTGCATGTGAAGAGGTTTGTGACATATCTTAACACCTTCTATAAGGAAATCCATGTCGTTTATAGTCCCATGCTACAGAGAGTGGGTGGAGCTGGGTATGTCCTTTAGGGTCAGGGCTTTGCAATGTAATTAATGGTTCATTCCTCTATCAAAGAGGAAACAATCAGGTTCCTTGTGGAACTTTTCACTGCCTCAAGGTTCCCATGACAGTAAAAATTGAGGCTGCTTTTCTGACCCTCCAAATCAGTAAAGACACTGATTCAGACATAGTATCCAGTATCAGGTTTTAATCTTTTTTTTTTTTTTTTTTTTTTGAGACAGGGTTTCTCTGTGTAGTGCTGGCTGTCCTGGACTCGCTTTGTAGATGAGGCTAGCCTCAAACTCACAGACATTTGCCTGCCTCTGCCTCCCTGAGTGCTGGGATTTGAATCTTTTTTAAGACTAAGAATTTTAGTTTTATTAATTTTATTAAGAAATAGCTAATCAGACAAAGATTGGTTCCTTTTGTCTTAGACTATTCCTTTTTTTTTTTTTTTTTTTTTTCTAGACAGGGTTTCTGTTTAATCCTGGCTGTCCTAGAACTGTAGACCAGGCTGGCCTTAAACTCAAACTCAGAGACCCACCTTTGTCTGCCTCTCAAGTGCTGGAAAAAAAAGGGACCACCACCACCCAGGTAGGGCTGTATTTTTAGTGAGATGCTTTTGACTGTTAGGATTTCATGCAAACAATTTCTTCCAGGTGATGCCACCTCAAAGCCTAGAGAGAACAGATGAAACTTGTATTGCCGGCTCTCCCTTACCTCCACGAAGGGTGAGTGAAGTGCGCGCTGACGCTGGAGGACTCGGGAGAAGTAAGTTCAAAACCCTGAAAGGACTGTTTCAAAGTCCTGATTCTAGATACTTAAATTCCATCCGAACCTCTAAGTAAAATTACAGAGCAGAGAGTATTCTATGTCTTTTAGTGACATATTCGTCACTTAAAATGATTTTTTTTTCTGGGCAGGGGGTTGGGACAGGGTCTTGTGTAGTCTAGGCTGGCCTTGACATTGCTATATAACCACTGATGACCCTGGACTCCTGACTGTCCACTTTCCAAATGCTAGATTCCAGGTGTGTACCACCACACCTGACTTAAATATGCTTTTGGGGAATATTAAGAACACCAAAAAAGTTTTTTGAGAGAAGGTTTAGCTATGTAACCCAGGCTGACCTTAATTTTAATCCTTTTGCCTCCCCCCTCCACACACACAAACACAAAAGGATTACAGGAGTGCCAAGCTTGCAGGTATATTTTCAGAACACTGCATTTAACTTGATCATCATTTGTAAGTGAGCATTCATCTGTAAACATACAAAAAGGCAGAAATGGGAAAAGCAAACTACTGAATACTTATATTGGGGCTATAGAAGTCCCAGCGAATTCTCTCATTCTGTCGAGTATGCCTTCCTTTTTTACAGTTTTGTTTTGTTCTTTTCGGTCCTCCCGAATCAACCTCTGGCATAGCTGGGAATACAGGTGTGTACCACCACAGCTGGCTTTCTTAAGGACAGATCCAGGCAGATACAGATAAGCCAATGAGATAGGATGGCTCTGTGGTCAGCTTCATCACTGTAGCTGTGCTATGCTACTTAGGTTAATGTGACATCGATGCTGGCCCAGGAAGAAAATACGGCTTACGCTGACTGCCCAGGTCCAAGGGTTACATTTATGTATGGGGGTCTGTTTCTTTGTTTGTTTTCCCCCTGGTGCTGCAGACTAAAACTAGGGCCTCCCAAATGCAAAGTGCACATCCTACTATCGAGTACACCTCCACTACACCACAACTGTTCTGAAAGAATAATTACATAGTCTAGAGAGCTCTGAACCCACTAGAACATTGCTATGACTAGGTCAGTTTTATATTGTACATTAGCTATGGAAGGATCAGTAAAGTTTATCTACGTCAGTGCCTGCTCAGTAAACAGAATATGGGAGTACTATGACTTCTGTGCATTTTGATTTTTAAATGAATTGTGGAGTATTTGAAACACACTGTATTTTCTTTTGAACAAGAGCTTAGATGGAAGTCAGATCTGTCTCTGTGTTAAATAGTCTGATTTCTTTTGATCGTAGGTATAACATCTCCAACCACATTATATGACAGGTACAGTTCCCCAACAGTCAGTACTACTAGAAGGCGGCTATTTGAGAATGATAGTCCCTCTGAAGGAGGCACATCTGGGCGCATCCCCCCACAACCCCTAGTCAATGCTGTCCCTGTGCAGAATGTATCTGGGGAGGCTGTTTCTGTCACACCAGTTCCCGGACAGACCTTGGTCACCATGGCAACAGCCACTGTCACAGCCAACAATGGACAAACAGTGACCATTCCAGTACAAGGTAAGGAAGGCAGAGTTAGGTATTTGTTCTTTGGAATTTGTTGGAAAGTCACCTATGATTTGGAAAGAGTGTCAATAAAAGATAGCAATGATGGAAGGAAGATGGGAGGAAAGAAATGAAACCCTCATGTCAACAGTTCTTGTCTTTCTTTGTAATAAACTGTAGGTATTGCCAATGAGAATGGAGGGATTACATTCTTCCCAGTCCAAGTCAATGTTGGGGGCCAGGCGCAAGCTGTGACCGGCTCTATCCAGCCCCTCAGTGCTCAAGCCCTCACTGGAAGTCTGAGTTCCCAACAGGTGACAGGAACAACTTTGCAAGTCCCTGGCCAGGTAGCCATTCAGCAGATTTCCCCAGGTGGTCAACCGCAGAAACAAGGCCAGCCTTTAAGCAGCAGCAGTATTAGGCCACGGAAGACTAGCTCTTTATTGCTTTTCTTTAGAAAGGTAATTATTCATGTACCCTTACTGGAGCACAAGCTTGGGAAGTTTAAATATCAAACAAGGTTTGAAGTACCCTTATTTCTTTGTTAGGTTTACCACTTAGCAGGTGTCCGCCTTCGGGACCTTTGTGCAAAACTAGATATTTCAGACGAACTGAGGAAAAAAATTTGGACCTGCTTTGAATTCTCTCTAATCCAGTGTCCTGAACTTATGATGGACAGACATCTGGACCAGTTGTTAATGTGTGCCATTTATGTGATGGCAAAGGTGAGTACCAGTCAAGCCTGGAAACATAAAGATGCTACTTTATTGCTCATCACAGAACAGTGTTTAATAGCTACTCACTAAGCCTTACATCTCCAAATATGTGTAATCAGCAGAGCTTTAAATATTCCATTTTAGGGGCCAGAGGGATGGCTCAGTGGTTCAGAGAACAGGCTGCTCTTCCAGAGGTCCTGAGTTCAATTCCCAACATCCACATGATGGCTCACAAGTCTGTAATTTGAGTCCCATGGAATTCAACATCCTTTTCTGGTGTACAAGATATACATGCAGACAAAACACACACACAGAATATTCCATTTTAGAGACATTGGGTGGCATTTTTTTATTGTTCTCTTAATGGACATGTGGGTTATTTCTGACAATTGTGAACACTTTTGTGAGCATTGTGGATGAGATTTTATGTATACACAGGCTTCCATTTTCTTCAGAGTAAATGCCTAGAAATGGATATGTGGACCATATGGGAACTTTATGTTTAAACATGGAAGAACTGCCAGGCTACTTTTCTAAGTATGGTTCCATTTTATTTTTGTACATGCAACATATAAAGGTCTTAATTCCTCTAATTTCTCATCAATACTTAAAAGTATAAATATATGCATTATATGTTTGGAGTGGGGAGGGAGGTTTTTTCCCCTGGAATTCATTGCCACATTTGAGATCCAGTGTCATGAAGCTTTACCACACCCTTATGCATTTTATACCTTCTGACTTATCCTGAGTCATCTTTACTTTGTGGTATGAGGTTCAAGTCCAGCTTCACTCTTTTTGTGTTGCTTTCCGGTTGCCATACCGTTTTTGAAGACGTATCTCCACACTGAATCTTTGTGGGATCAGTTATTATGGATACATGGCTTATCCCGAGACTGTCTACTTTATGATGTTGATTTATGTCCATCAGACGTAGTACTTTACACTCTCAGTGACTCTTGCTTTTTTGTCTTTCACTATTGGAATATAGCCCTTAAATTATATATATAGCCCTTATTATAGCCCTTAAATTAAATATATACCCTTAACTCACCTGTAACCTCAGGTAGACTGCTTTCACAGTAAAGAAGTTCCCTTTATCTTCCTAGCTTATTGAGTGTTGGTTGTTATTGAAGGCCTTTTACTGTATTCATTGTAGGTTTTGATATTCTAATGATATAGTATATTACATTGGGTTTCATGTTAGATCATTTGCATTCCATTTGCAAATATCTTAAGTATGGTGATAATTTTCTATTTCATTTTTGGTTTACTAGTTTGTTGAAGAATTCTGTGCTTATTCACAAACTGTTGTCTGGAATTTTATTGCATAGCTTTTTTTGATTTTTGTTCCTGGGGTAAATCTGGCCTTTTAGAAAAATAAATGTTTCATTATTCTCTGAAGTTTGATATTAGCAGAGACGCCACCAAAGCTTGATCTTTCTTTGTGCATAATTTACTGATGAATTCAGTTTCATTCTTCTCATAGGTCTGGTTGGGTCACCTGTCAATTATAGAGTCAGTTTTGGCAGTGTGTATCTTTCTAAGACATTGTCTACTCTGAGTTAAAGACATGTAATCCTTTTTGTCCTTTAAGGTCTGTAGTAAGGTTCTCTTTCATTTCTGACTGTAGTAATTTGAGTTATTTGTCTTGGTCAATCTAAATAAAACTTGGTAAATTTTGATAATTTCTAAGACTATTTAATTTCATTTATTTTCTCTATTAAGATATGCCCTAATTATTATTTTCTTCTTTCAGTTTACTTTGGCCTTTTTTTTAAAAAGTCCATTTATTTGTCATGTGTGAGTGTCAAAGAACAATTTACAGGAGTTGTCGCTCTCTTCCTTTAGGTCACTATGCTTGCATCTAACATCTTTACCCACTGGGCCATCCCACAGGAGCTTGGATTTTTTGCTTTTTTTCCTAGTGCAGGGGATGGTTAGGTAACTGATTACAGAATATTTTCTCACTGTCTTGAGAAAATGTCTCACTATCCTTTGTAAATTTGGCAGTAACTGTAAAGGCAGGCATTAGCTTCACCTCATAACTTGGCATCATGTATGTTTCTCTTAAATTAATTTAGTTTTCATATGACTTCTATTTAACTTGTACATTCTGCAGGACCATGCAACTTCCAGTTTTTTGCGTTTTCCAAACTTTTCTCTGTTGCTGATTTCTAGTTTCATTTCACTATATCTGAAAAAACTTTATATATTTCAGTCCTTTGAAGTGTTTTTGTTTGCTTGATGACAGGGTCTCACATAGCCCAGACTGGCCTTGGGCTTCCTCTGTTCCTATGTGTTAGAGTTGCAGGTATACACAGCCATGGCAGCTTTACCCAGCACTGGGGATTGAACCCAAGGCCTGGTGCATGACAGGCAAGCACCAACTGAGCAATGTCTCTAGCCTTCCACATTTAATAAAAGTAAATGTTCTATTGCCATTGTGAGAATAGAAGTTTTTTTCTAGATGTTAGGTTGGGTTGTAATAGTTTTCTCTTTTGTCTTAGATCGTCTGCCTAGATCTTCTACTATTGAAAGTTCTATATTGCAATCTCTAAATATTTTTATATTGTCTGTTTTACCCTTTTCTCTCATGAGGTTCATTATTCAGTGCTCTATTAATAGGTATACTTACATTTATTACTTATACTTGTTTTATTTTTTGAGACAGGGTTCCCTGTATAGCTTAGGCTGTCCTGGAACTCAGAGATCCATGTGCCTCTGCTTCCCAAGTGCTGGGATTAAAGGTGTGTGCCACCACAACCCAGCTACTTACAGCTTCTTTTTCTGTTTTTCTTCTGTGTGGCACAGCGTTTATTGGGGGGAGGGGGCATCAGCCCTTCTTGGCTGCTGCCTTCCTCGTAGCTGCCAGCACGTTGCTTAGCTCCTCCTGCTTCCTCTTGGCACGGATGTGTTCCCACCCTCGTCTTGATGAGCTTGAGCGCGTGCTTGTCCTTCGCCACCTTGAGCAGCTCCACGGGGCATTGCTCAAGGATGTGAAGACACACACCTCCCTGTTCATGCCTCACAGACTTGATGTGCTTGGTGGGAGCACCGGCTGGGCCTGGACTTGCGGACGTCCTTCGTCACCTGTGGCCCTTGTTGAGGCCCAAGGCCATGGCTGCTGCTCTCTGGTGGCTACTTATAGCTTCTTGATAGGTTGATCCTTTAACTGTGAAGTGAACTAATTCTTCAGTACTATTTGTGTTTGTTTCTAAATCCTATTTTTCAGTTTAATACTTTATAGCTACTTAGCTTTCTCTTGACCACTGTCTAATGAACTTATCTGTTGTTTACTCTCAAGTACAATTGCATTTTTAAGTGTCCCCTAAAACAATGTAATTTTCCCCGGTCTTACAACTGTCTAACCTTTTGTGTTTGATCCATTTCCTTTTGTTGTTCTTGACTCTACTACATTTCTCTGCCATTTTACTTGTTTTCTATGTATATTATATACACTCATTCCATTTTCTGTATATCTCTGTACCTTTATTTCTCCTTTTTCTTTCCTTTGAATTAGGTATTTTCTATTGATTTTTAGTAATGGGTTTGTTTTTTGCTATATATTCTCTGATATACCCACATATACACAAAACATTTTAACGTCTCAGAACTGGTTGCAAATTCATGTCAGCGAGATATACATGCATTAATGTTCTTTTTCCCCTTTTATCTTTTTTGTGATGGTATTGTTTATGGTGTATACACTCACACACACACACACACACACACACATACACACACACACACATATTTCCTTGGAAATACTACAAACCCACCATTACCTTGATTCACTGGTATAATTTTTAAAGGAGCCAGGAAATGCATGTATTTAGAGCTGCTGTTATGTTAACCTTACATTTCTGCTGCTTACTGGTTTCTATGGGTTTAAGTAGTATTTGCAGGCACCTAATACCCTACTCTCCTTTGTACATTTTTGGTAAATGTATATTTCTGTTGCAGCTGTAACAATACATCATACACACTTTGTTTTATACACTCTTTTAAATTAAAAATATGCATTTATCCTGTCCTTGCAATATGTTAATGTTTTATAAGCGTTCCTGCCTTTTCCGTGTGAATGTATATTTGTGTTGCCTGTTTTCAGCACTTTTTATTGCCTTTCTATGAGTGTTGCTATTAGCAGCAAACTGTGTATTCATTTCTGAAAGAATGCTGTACAGCATGTTTGTCTTTTGACCACTCTGTTTCTGTTATGCCATTTGTACAGCTTCTGATAAGTCAGATCTTACTTATTGGACTTTCCCTGTAACGGAAAAATTGTTTTGATACTATCTATAACTTTGTACATTTTTACTATGATAAGCCCAGTATGGATCTCTTGATTCAGTCACTGTTTGTTGAGCTTTCTGAATGCGTACACCAATACTTTAACGTAAACTTGGATGCTGGCAGTCCTTTTCTACCCCATTGTCTTGCTATGCAGCCCAGGTAGCTTGATTCTTGATTCTCCTGCCCCTGCCTGCCATGATGCTCAGCTTAATCTTTACTTCTTTAAGCATCTTTTCTTGCTTCTTCGCCTCTATCTTCTGACACTCTTGTT
Source organism: Psammomys obesus (assembly GCF_907164565.1). Classification (NCBI taxonomy): domain Eukaryota; kingdom Metazoa; phylum Chordata; class Mammalia; order Rodentia; family Muridae; genus Psammomys; species Psammomys obesus. The sequence goes on from NW_026596034.1 coordinate 7,666,204, forward strand.
CCATGAATGCTGATGTGCTCACTCGTGTCTAACAGTTTTCTGGGGCTGTTTCTCTTTTTTTCTGTTCTCCAGACAATATCAATCCTTAGGCAAGTTTATTGATTTTTTTTTTCCTGTTGCCAGTTCAGAGCTAACAATTTCCACTTCTAGTCAAGTTTTCATTTTAGTTAATGTACTTTTCTACTCCAGTTGTGGTTTACATACCAGTTCCTTACTAAGTTATAGGTTTTCATGAATAGATGATTGTTCATTTACTTTACAGAGTCTTTGAATACAGTGACAACAGGTTCACTGAGCTGCTCACTCTGCCATGCCTGATGTGGCTCTCTCTAAGTGTTCTCACTTTTTGTAGGTCACAAAAGAAGACAAGTCCTTCCAGAATATCATGCGTTGTTACAGGACTCAGCCACAGGCCCGGAGCCAGGTAACCATGTTTTCTCTCAGGGCTGAAAGTAAAGCTTAAGTCTGTGATGAATTAAAAAAAAAAAAAAAAAAAAAAAAAAAAAAAAAAAAAAAAAAAAAAAACAAAGTTAGCTATAATTAGTTCTGTGCATTTTTCCAGGATTCAAAACTAAGAATCTAAAGGATTGGCTATTTTCATTTTTTATTGGCATACAATTTTTTGCATTTTCTTTAAAGTCCTCTTCCTTCAAAGGCCATGATGTGAAATTTATTTTTATATATATAGGTGTATTGCCTTGATGCACCACATGGGTGCCTGGTGCCCTATGAGGCCAGAAGAGGGCACTGGATCCCCTGGAACTGGAATTACAGACTGTTTTGAGTTATCATTTGGGTGCTGGAAACTGAACCAGGGCCCCTGGAAGAGCAGCCAGTGTTCTTAACCACTGAGCTATCTCTCCAGCCCAAGACATATTTCCTAATCTAGAGATCATGAACTAGATACAAAAATCTGAAGTTAACTGATTTTTATGTCACCTTTTAGTCTGGTTTAGAAAAGACAACATAGAATGATAATTAAAAGCCGTCTTTAGGGCTGGAGAGATGGCTCTAAGTTTAAGAGCACTGACTGCTCTTTTAGAGTTCCTGAATTCAATTCCCAGGGTGGCTCACAGCCATCTATAATGAGATCTGGTGCCCTCTTCTGGCCTGCAGGTGTACATGCAGGCAGAAAACTATAAATAATAAATCAATCTTTAAAAAAAACTGTCTTTAACATGGCTCATTTGTCACTGAAAACCAATAATGTTGTTAAACCTTTGTTTCTTAAAATGCTTGACTTTATAGTTGATTTGAGCACTGTTTTGTAGTGTTTAAAGCAGTGAGACAGGCTCTGATTTAAGTCCCAGCTGTCAATAAATAGCTTCTGTGACCAAGATCACAGTTTTGTTATTGCTATTGTTGAGACAGGCTATGTAGTTCTGTGGCCTGTTAGTTTCTGTAGGTCAATGTAGCCTTGAATTCCTTGCCTGCCTCAACCTCCCAAGTACTGGTATTAAAGAATGTACACTCACACCAAGTACTAGTGCACACAGACATACAACCACATCTGGCTAGATCAAAGTTTTCATGTGTGTGTGTGTGTGTGTGTGTGAGAGAGAGAGAGAGAGAGAGAGAGAGAGAGAGAGAGAGAGAGAGAGAAAGAGAGAGGAGAGAGCATAAGCTGGCCATTAACTTGCAACACTCCTCCCTTAACCTTCTGAGTGCTGGGATCACAGACATGCACAATGCCTAACTTGGTTGTATTTCCTAACATCCCCTAAAGAAAACCATAATTAGGTGGATTTGTGTGAGAACCAAATACCATATGCCAAGGTCCTACCACATAGTATATATTCAATAAACGCTAGTTTCTCTCCCCTTCTCACTGTCTCTTTAAAGGTATACAGAAGTGTTTTGATAAAGGCAAAAAGGAAAAGAAGAAATTCTGGCAGCAGTGACAGCAGAAGCCACCAGAATTCTCCAACAGAACTAAACAAGGACCGAGGTAAATAAAATAGATTTTTATGAACATCTATTTTTAGGCCAAGAAGAATAAGAATTTTAAAATAAGAATACTTATAGAAGTAGTTTATTCTCAAATAATTTGGTGGAATAAATGAAATTTAATGGTCAGTTGTTCCTTATTCCAATGCTTTGAGACATATAGAGAATAACATGTTTCAGATAGGAATTTCCAGCCTGAATTCCAGAAGAGCTTGTTTATTGATTAGACCTGTGCTATGTAAATGCTGCTCCTAGTTGTTGATCTAAATGTGTTAGTTCTAGAGACGTCTGTGTAACTTACTAATATAAATTACTCAGTCAACCTCTGTTACGCTTATAATAATGGAATAAAGTTATTAGTATTTTGAGCTTTGTTCCTTGGTATGAAGAACAGAGCTCAAGATCCAGGAGTGGTGACCCATGCCTGTAATCTCATCTTTACCAAGTCTAAGGCAGGAGGCTTGTGAGCTCCAGACCTACCTAGACTATAAAGTGAGACCATCACTTATTGGGTAATAATAGTAATAGTAGTATTAATAATAATAATAATAATATTAGAGACCATCTCTCATTGGGTAATAATAATAGTTAATAACAACAATAAAGCCAAGGGCTGGGAGATAGCCCAATCAGTAAAGTATTCTGTACAGGGATGTGGACCGTCTGAGTCTGATTCCCAGCCACTACATAAAAAGCCAGGCATGATAGCAAGCACTTGCAATCCTAGTTCTGGGAGGCAGAGACATTACATCACTGGGGTTTGCTAGCGGTGAGCCCCAGGTCCCACTGAGAAACCATTTCAGAAAACAAGGCAGACAGCTCCCAAAGAATGGTACCTAAGGTTGGCCTGTGGCCTCCACACTGATGTATATCTGCATACCCATGAATGACATACACCAAACCCCCAAAAATCAGAATGCCTGCTTATTGCCATTGATGACTAATGCACACATCTAGTTGCTCCCCATTTTCCTTAGTGAAGTGTCTTTTTTTCAAACAATCTAGACCACCACCCTTTGTTCTCTTGGCTGCAGCCAGCAGAGACTCCAGTCCAGTTACGAGATCAAACAGCACCTTACCAGCTCCACAGCCCAGCAGTGCCCCTCCCACACCAACTCGACTCACAGGCGCCAACAGGGACATTGAAGAGGAAGAGAGAGGAGACCTCATTCAGTTCTACAACAACATCTACAGAAAACAAATCCAAGCATTTGCCATGAAGTACTCACAGGCAAACGTAAGTGAGTCAGGGATCACTGAATGCTGCTTTTACTAGTGCGGGAGCAATCATTTGTTTGGGTTCTTCCACCATAAATTAGATTTACAAATACTTCTTTCACTAAATAAAGCTAAGGAAGTCTTCAAGTACCTTGCCTAGTCAACATAATTTCTACTGTTGCTCAGTACACTGTAGAATTTTCTACATCTAGTGAAACAGGAGACAGCAGCCAAATGGGTTTAGATTGTATAGTATTTAACATGATGACCTTGCAAATTACTTAAACTTTCTCTGTACTTTGTCACCACATATATTAAATGAGAATGGTAGTAATAGTTTATCTGATTGTTGCAGAGGTTCAATGCTGTAATGTGCAGAACTGCTTACCACAGGGACTGGCAGAAGCTAAACATCTGCACATGTTGGATGTTATCTGCATCTCTATTTTCTTTGCTTGTTGCTGATCCATTACTGTTCAGCATTCAAAAGTTTCCGGTTGATTCTGCTCCTCACTCAGTAAAATTGATGGCTTTTAATACAACCTGGCTAGAAAAGTTTTTTTTTTCTCTTCTCTCAGATTTACTTACTTTGTTTTCAACAGATGGACACTCCTCCCCTCTCTCCCTATCCATTTATAAGAACAGGCTCTCCTCGCCGAATACAGCTATCTCAAAATCATCCTATTTACATTTCCCCACATAAAAATGAAGCAATGCTTTCTCCTCGAGAGACTATTTTTTACTACTTCAGCAACAGCCCATCTAAGGTAAGACTACATAAATGGCTTTAGCTAACTCTAAAATGCTTTAGTATTCTAGGAATAGTTTTTGCTCAGCAGAAGCACTTCCTGGAGCAATGGCAACTGCCAAGCAACAGAAGGCAGTAAGTCACAAGGGGAAAAGCCCAGGGTGAACTGGTTTGAGTTTTGAGGACATCAGGGTTGGAAATAAAAGAGGAACTAACTCGATTTTTCTTGCCTCCTTTTCTATCTGTACATTTTAGACACTGGGTTTTCTTCATTAGTAAAACTTTATTTTCCTACTTTTCTTCAGAATAGAAACTTTGGACCCTTAAACTAGTTACCAAGTTCTGTTTCTGCAACAGGCAGTATCTCTGTCTTTTGGACTCTGTTTAAGGGAAAATGGAGAGCTCAGTGTTAGACATAAGCGGTACCATCTGTCTCAGCCTGGGAGTAGAGAAAAGAGGCTTAATGGTGGAGAGCATATAGTTCCTGAGATACGGAAGTGCATCCAAGAAGCAGACAAGAGGAAGAAAGTGATATCCTTAAGGCAAAGGCTATCTCATGGGAGTAATGTAGACAGACTTAGATGGGGACAGAAGGAGTTATGACAAGCCAAATGCCCTCTTGAGTAGCACACATGTGTATGCCCTTTAGACTGGGTTGTGCTTGGGGAACCATGCAGCACAGGGCAGAGTTGGGACTCAGTGTGGCACCCGCATTGATGACATTGGACGTTACACATTGGATTTGGCTTGTTGCGGCTCTTTGGTGACTGAGCCATCTCCCTAGCCCTCTTACCCTTTTGATTTCTTTACCCCTTCACACCATACCTTTTTGGTATATATTTGGTTAAAACTGCAAGTTTTATAGGAAATACTGTCACAATATAAGGGATCTCATCCTACTACAATTGCTGTCAGTCATCTGCTGTCAGTCTGTCTGTAGGTTTCAAAAATAATCCCACTAAGACCATCTGAAATTACATGTAAAAATTTACGTAGCTGTTTCAAATGTGAACACACAGTTTAAAGGATGTCAGTCCTGCTGGATGGTGGTGGCACACACCTTTATTCCTAGCACTCTGAGTTTGAGGCCAGCCTGGGCTACAGAGGGAGTTTCAGGATGACAATCCAAATGTCTAGTAGTTAAGGAATTAAAAAAAAAAAATGTCTGTATGTGGCCCCAAAGGTGCAGTATTAGCACATGATTCTGTGTGGGTAATCTCTGAAGACATGACAGTGAGACTAGTTATAAAAGACTGCCTGTGATTCTACTTAAGTGAGATGCCCCCAATGAGCAGATACTCCGAGGCAGAAGGCAGGTTAGTGGTTGCCTGGGGAAGGAAGCATTTCTGTTAGTGGGAAAGATTTCTTTGAGAGCAATAAGGTTGAATGTGGAAGTTGGTTGTACCACGTGGATAGCACTGGAGTCACACACTTTTTAAATGGTGAAATATACAGTATGTAAATTATAGCTCAGTAAAGCTGTTGTAAAGAAAATGTTCAAAACACCATGCTAGCCAAGTACAAATAGAACGGAGTAGCTATGGAACAGGGAAATTGGACTTCAGAGCAATTAGTATATGACCAAGAGATTTATTTCCTGGGCTGGAAATACAGCTCAGTGATAAAGCATTTGCCTAGCAAGTATGAAGCTCTATGCTGAATTGTGAGAGATGTGAGATAAGAGAGAAAAGAAAGAAAAAATAAATCCATGGTCGAAAATTCAACATAACTGATAGAATAATAAATAGGCAAAGAAAATAAATATATAAAAAGTGGGAGCATGGCATGGATTGAGAAAAAGAAGGGAGAGTCGGATTGGGAAGGGATGAGGAAGGGGCTACAGTTGGGATACAAAGTGAATAAACTGTAATTAATAAAAAATTAATTAAAAAATAACAACAACAAAAAAGATGAGAACATAATCCAACAGCATTAAGTGCATGTGGACATTTTCACAGATGCAGACCACACTCTAGACTGACCCATCTTATCCATGCTAGGCAGCTGCTCATCCACGGAACTACATCCCCACATTTTTAGTAAATTAAAGGATTCAAAGAATGCATTTTTTTTTTTTCTGGCCATAATGGCAATGAACCAGAAACTACTACTAACAAGAATGCTATCTGAAAATCTCCAAGGTTTTGGAAGCTAAATATCAGATTTCTGTGGGTCAAAAAAAGAGATCACAAGAGAAACTGAAAGCATTTTATATTGATGAGCATCTACAATGTTAAAATTCCAGGTGTCTTAGTCACTATTATGTTACTGTGAAGAAGCACCATGACCAAGGCAATTCTTACAAAGGAAAGAATTTAATTGTGGGTCTATTATTATCATGGCAGGGAGCTGGTGTCACATAGGCAGACCTGGTGCTAGTAAAGTACCTGAGAGGTCTACACCTTGATCTGTAGGCAGACTCTGGGTTTGGTATTGGCTTTTGAAACCTTCAGTGACACACTTCCTCCAACAAGGCCACACCTCCAAGTCCTTTCAAATAGTGCCACTCACTGGTGACCAAGCATTGAAACCTATGAGCTTATGGGGACCATTCTCATTCAAACCACCACTGTGGGCTACAGCTGAAATAGTGCTAACAGGTAAATGGTACATCACTCAACATTTCTAAATGCCACACTACCAATACACACTAAAAGTTAGCTTGAGGGTCAAGGAGTAACTCTCATGCCGATAACGTGGTGGTGCAGGAAGAAATGGACAGACTCTGTGACAGAACTACATCACTAAGAAGCAACCTTAGCTGCTCTTCCAGAGCGCCCCAGTTCAGTTCCCAGCACCCACATGATGGCTGACAACTGTCTATAATGGGATCTGATGCCCTCTTCTGTCACACAGGCATACATGGAAAGAGAGCATTCATATGTTTAAAATACATGAATAAATAAATAGTAAATACAATACTGAGCCTCAGGTGCTCCGTATTGATTTTCTTGTTTGCTTTTAGATTTTATGTGTATGAGTATTTTGTGTATATTTATGTATATTCCCCATACATGTGCCTACGGAAGTTTGAGGAGGGCATCAGGTCCCCTAGAATTGGAGGTGAAGATGGTTGTGAGTTACCATGTGGGTGCTGAGAATCAAACCCAGGTCCTCTGTAAGAGTAACAAGTGCTCCTAACCTTGAGCCATCCCTTCAGCTCCTTTATTTGGTTTTGAAATAGGATCTCATGCCATTTTCCTGACTCAGCCTCCTTAAGTGCTGATATTACAAACAGGGTTACCATACCAGTCTTAAATTTTTAGTTTAAAAAACTCCTCAAATAAACTGTAGCTACAGAAAACTTTATTGGTGAATTATACAAGACATTAAAGAAAGAAATAATGTCAGTTCTATATTAAACTCTTCAAAAAATGTAAAGATTTTTTTTTTTTGTAATTTAATAAAAACATCTTTGGAAGAAAGAATTTGATGAAAATTTGGTGATATAACATCATGGCTAACAGTGAGAACCTGAATGCCTCCCTCTGGTATTCACTCTCTCTTCCATTCATGCTTTGCCCATTAGATTTTGCCATATATAAGCAAAATAAAGAATCCATGTATGGATTGTGTATAGAAAAACCACAAAGAAGTATGAAAATTACTTGAAGTAGTAAGACTGGGAAGGTTATACACTTCAGAGGAAAAAATATTTATACTTCTAATGAAAAACAAAAAGTAAAAACATTCTTAAGCAACATAATAGCATTAAATTTTAAATAAAGATGTTTTTAAACTACAAAATCTTGTTGGAAGAAATTAAAGCTTGAGAAAATGGGAAATGTAATATTCTTGAATTAGAAAACAAAGAATCTTTTTTTTTTTCCAATTGATCTATAAATTCAACCTACCCAGTCAAAATCACAGCAGAATTATTTGTCTAACAGAATCAAATGATCCAAAAATTTGCACAAACAGGCAAGGAACTGAATAATACAACTTTGGAAAAGCTGGAGGGCACACCCCATCTCTTTCTCAGGCTTATAGTAATGTTGCTACAAGTGCAAATGAGAGGTCAGTACAACACACTGAAGCAGACCATGTGCACATGGTGAGCTGATTCTTTCACAAAGGTGCCATGGCAGCTTGTGAAAACTCGTGTCAGCTGGTGGTGCCAAACTGAGGCTCAATCTATGTGCTGTAATGATCATAAACTCATATGCATGTCTTGTGCCACATGTAAAGATTAATGCAGCAAAATCACAGCTATAAATATAAAGCCTAAAATTGAAAACTTGTAGAAGAAAACAGTCTTGGTGAGCATGTGTTGTAGACAGATTTCTCAGATATAACATAAAAGTTCCAATCCATAAAATAAGTTGTGATTCATCAAAATCAAGAATTTGTTTTAAAACAGTGTTAGAGGGACTGGGGAGATGGCTCAGATGTTAAGAGCACTGACTGCTCTTCCAGAGGATCTGGGTTCAATTCCCAGCACCAACATGGCAGGTCACAACTGTCTATAACTTCAAGATTTGACAGCCTCACACAGAAATACATGCAGGTAAAACACCAATATACATAAAATTAAAAATAAATCAAGAAACCAGTGTTAGAATGAACAAAGATGCTATGGGTTGGGAAATAAAAAACAAACAAACAAAAACACTGAGACATCCCATTTCTGGTGAAGGATTTACATGTCCACAGGACATAAAGGATGCAAAATCGGGCAACAAACACCAGGTCCACAAGTCCTGGCAATGCTGCGGGGCAACTAGAACCTATACTGCTGGAGGGGCCACATAGTGCGACAGCCATATTGGAACACACTTTGGCAAGTTCTTTTAAAGTTGGGCCTGTAGCTATCATAGTTCTTACATATTTAGTGAAGTGGAAATTTATGTTCATTCATAAACATGAATGTTTACAGTAACTATTCCCAGTCATCAGAAAATTTAAAACAACCAAAATTTCCTTGATCTGATTAATGGATAAAGAAACCTGCATTTCAGTAAATTATTACTTCAATAGTAATTTTTTAAAAACCCAGCAACTCAGGAAGCTGAAGTAGAATGTTAAGTATGAGACCAGGCCAGCCTGGCTATCATGGAAATGTCCTATCCAAACCCCACCAAACTTTAAACCCCAAAGCCTACCAATCACTAAATCAAGCCAGAACTACTGATAAGCTCAATAGCATCACTGGATTCAATGCATTCATTACGTACGTGAAATGCACTAAGATTAGTTGTCTATTTATCACAGCACTCCAGAGAAGACTACCTCTTCACTGAGCAGGAACTCAGTGAGCATCGGGGCTTCATAGAAACATGAGGGAAATTTGGAAAAAGGGAAATGCATTGTTTTTATTAAGGTTATGTAACAGCTGAGACTGTCCTTTGTCCACATATGCACTTGCATGCAGAAACACACATTATTAAGATTTGATGAAGAAAGATTTGTCATTATATCTCAACAGAGACAACTGAAACCACAAAGCAAGCAGTATGGATCTATAGCTCAAATAAATATTCACAGCCCAAAGAGGAAAGAAAACTGTTTATCAGACTGTCCCTGTAAGAGCTTATCCATGGAGTGTTACAGCCTGTTGGACAAATTACAGTATAGCTTATAGTATTAAGAAACTAGGAAAAAATAATAACCAGTGGGGGATTAGCCATGGAAAATATACTCTGAAATACTATGGAGATATTAAAGAGATGAGGTGAAGCTACAAATGCTGACATCCATACACAGAGTCCTAAAATACACCATCTTAAAAAAACATTACTCCCTAATGCATATTTCTAGGAGTAAGAGCAGTCCTAGAAAAAGGGCAGAGGATACACACAAATTAGCCAGATTTTTATAGTGGACTAATAGCAGGTATCCCTAGGGACTGGGTGAAAATAAACAGGTGTGGAATAGGCTGGTGACATGGCTTTAGCAGGAACCGCATGGTGGAAGGAGGCAACTATAGTAATCCACACAGATACTATGAGTAATGAAGAGGCTAAGCATATTCCCTGTGGCATTCTAGGATGAGACTGTGAGGGTCAGAAAGATGATTCAGAGGGTAAAGGCACTTGCCTCACACATTGGTGACCTCAAATCAGTATCAGGACCCCACATAAAAGTAGGAAAGAACTCCATAGTTGTCATCTGACCTATACATGTACAACTTGGTGGCAATTCCCCCTCTGGCAAATGTTAAGATTTGAATGTTTGAACTGTGAAAAAAAATATCAGGTAAGTGAAATATATAGAAAATACCATGTACTGAATGTACATAATAGAATTACCTACAGAACTGTGCTGTGTATTACGGTATCTGTGTACACTGAAGAGTAACCTGATTTATAATTTATTTAATCAACTTACATAGTCAGTGAGCAAGATAATGAATATTGAGATAAACTGGAGACTCAGAGACAGCAAATATGGTCTAGACTTCTTTTAAGAAGGCCAAGCAAGAGGAGAAAGGATCAAAGAAATCTTATGGTAGTTAAACTTTTGAAAATACATTTGCTGTCATAAAAAACATTGATGATTTAATTGAAAATTTCAGAAGTTTATTTCAAAGTAAAGAATTGAAATGATGGACTAGAGTGTAGCTTAGTGGTAGTGTGTACGTGGCATGCAGTAGGCCCTGGTTTAATCCCCAGAACCACAAAAAGTTAAAAAAAAAAAAAAAGTAATGAATTATGTCTAAGATATACTATTCTTTTGTTTCATGTAGCCCAGGCTGGCTTCAGATTTGCTGTGTAGTTGAAGATGGCCTTCAATTTGTAATTCTTCCAATTCCAACTCTGGAGTGCTGTTACTCCAGGTGTACCACTACGCCTTTTATGCAGTGCTGGGAATTAAACATTCTACCAATCGAGCTATAGCCCTAGCCCTAGGATATGCATTTTAAAATCTGGGGGTTGAGAAGTGTCCAGAATTGTCCAAGCAGGGTGATGTGAGGATTTACTATTCCTATTTATCTACCACTCTAAAATTCCTTAAACTATGTGGAAGTTAACATTCTCAATAACTTGTTTGTTCTTTCAAGACAGGGCTTCTCTGTGTACCCCTCACTGTCTTAGAACTTGCTCTGTAGACCAGGCTGGCCTTGAACTCAGAGACCCACCTGCCTCTGCTTCCCAAGTGCTGCCATTAAAGGTATGTGCCACCACTGCCCCCTCAATATCCCTCTGAAATAAGAAATGTGAATAAAAATTCTAGCCAACAAGGCAACCAAAGAAAATGGTGTCTGAGTAGACTTTGGGGCCCTGGGAAACAATGCTGATGACGTATTTCTTTACTGGGCTGCTCACTGAAGCCACCTAATATGAGAAATAATTTTACTAACTTCTTGGTTCTCTCAAGGAAAGCATATAACCAGTGCCTCCAGAAACCACTGACATTAATACCTGTAATGAATGCCTTGAGGAACTAAAGCTTATTTCTCTAGTGAAATTGTGATTGAGAAGGACTGCTCGAAAAAGTGGCTCAGGCATGTTATTCTAGCTACTGGGGACACAGAGGCAGGAAAATCACAAGGTCAAGTTGTCCTGCTTGGACTACAGAGTTCAAAGCTAGTCTGGCTAACTTGGCCAAGACTGTCTGAAAATGGAAAAGAAACTTGCCATAGTGGCTCACACTTTTTATTCCAGCATGCACGAGGCTGCTGTAGGAGTCATGCAGTGACACTGAGGCCAGTCTGGGCTACAGTGACACACTGTCTCAAAACAAGAAAGGGAGGGGAGACTGGCAGCTTGAGACAAGGTCTTGCTATATAACGCCAGCTGACCTGGGCCTCAATGTATAGCTAGGTTGACTTTGAACCTACAGCAATCCTCTTGCCAAGTAGCGAGACCATAGGAGCGGGCCACTGAACTTCCAAGTCACACTGTTTTTTTAGCTTGTATGTGGAACTGTCAAGATGGCTCAGAGGGAGACGGCACTTGCCATAAAAGCCCCACATGAAGAACTGACTCCAGAGTTGTCCTCTGACCCCCACACATAAATGTGCATGCACGCATGCACACACACTCTGAGCTCCATACTGTGCACACATAAGAATCTCAAAGTAGATGTGTGATTAACCATGATACTATAACTGTGATACTATAGGACTATCAATCACAAGTTGCTGAACATGTGTATCACAGATATTTGTACCACAATCACAAGGAAGTTTGTTTAGAATGGAAATGCTCTGCCCCACTCAAAGTCATCAGTGTCCTGGCAGAATCTGCTCAGGGTTTTCTTTCTGTAAAGGTGTTCAAATGCTTAAACTTCTGAATAATTTGAAACTCTTTAACTTAAAACTGAATAATGTGCTTTTTTAAAGACAAAAAAAAACAAAAAACAAAAAACCCAATGTCCTTTATTAGCATGTTAAAGTTTTTATAACTATCTTTTTCCCTCCACAGAGACTGAGAGAAATTAACAGTATGATTCGGACAGGAGAGACTCCAACTAAAAAGAGAGGAATTCTCTTGGAGGATGGAAGTGAATCACCCGCAAAAAGAATTTGCCCAGAAAACCACTGTGCTCTGTTACGTCGTCTCCAAGATGTAGCTAATGACCGAGGTGCACGCTGAGGTCAGTCTCCAGTATGGAAACTGTCTTCGCATGTACTGCTTAGCAGGAGTGCTTAACGCGTGCAGGATTATGGGACCTTGTTCCTTAATCCAGCAACTGATTAGAGCCTGGGAGAAAAGGGAAGCGTCTCTGACTGGTGTGGCAGTACATGCCTGCTAACCCTGCGCCAAGAGGGAGAGGGTAAGAGGACCAGGAGTTTAAGGCCAACCTGAGCTACATGGCAGTCTGAGGCCAACTTGGACTACAAGTAACCCTGACTCAACTTCCACCCAACCCTCCCAAAAGAAAAACCTAGAATGGACATTTTGGTGAGAAATTAGACTTATTCCAGTATCCTTAGGCTACTTTTTAGTCATCCCAGTTGCCTCTCCCCTACTACTTAGTGCTTACCTTCAACACTGCTCAGAATCCAAACCTGGATTTTTTTTTTTTTTTTTAACTCTGGTAAACTTTTACAACCAACTCAGAAAGCAAATCTTTAGAGGCCTTTGTAGGTATGCTCCAGTAGAGGAACTGATTTTAATTCATTCCCGCTTTTATATGGTTAGGTCCAACCATGTGTTTTAGGACGAAAACACCTGAGACGTTTACATTCATGAAGCAACAGATGGGACAGCCCAGACCTGGAAGTCTCCATGCACTTGCCCAAGGCTCCTGCTTGCTTGAAGCACTATCCTTCCCCAGTAGGTATAGTACAGTGAGAAAGTTGTGCAATGTCTGAACCTGTGTAATTGGTGGCACTTTAGGGCCGGAAATGCAAGGCGTTGTGACCCAGCAAATTTTTGCTGTATATTTATGATGGTATGATGGCACTTTCTATGGTGTGGACTTTAGTAGGTACAATACTTCCAGGCTAAACAACAGCCAATATTTTCTTTAATGCTTTTCTCACAGGACTGTTGATATAGCTACATGTTCTGGGCACATGTAAAACTCTCCAGTTTGTGGTAGTGGCATTACATAAAGATCATTTAAAAAGATTTTTAAATCAAGTTGAATTGAGGAAATTTGAAAAATCACTTCCTTTTGGAGGAAGTTATCCAAAGGAAAGTATCTTTGAGGGTTCCTGGAAGTTAAAAAAAAATAGGTTGGAGAATTTAGGTTTTTATTAGTACATAGTACCAGTATACAAATTAGAAAATTATTTAACAGCTGTTGATTATCTACACATCTTTATTAATCATTATTGTCCAGTTGTTTTTAAGTTGGATTAATAATCCTAAGGAGAAAATTCAATTGTAAATTGGATCATTATAAACAGTTACTAGGTAACGTCATACTGCTCTAAAGAAAACTAGCTGAAAACCAACCCCCTGCACTGTCCACTAGAGCAGTGCTGTGCAAAGTACTTATACATCTGCTTGGTACCGCTACTGTAATTTTATATGAAAATATGTGTATTTTTCAATAAAGCACTTATAAATTAGTCTCTGTTTAGTTATATTGAAAAAGAGCATTAGTTTCCTGCATAAATGACAATCATTTATTGGTTTATTTCATCTCTACTAACACATCGGTCATTCACCATTTAAATACCTGACTTCATTAGAAACCGTTTGAACACTTTTTCTTCCTCCTACCATAAAAATACAGTAATTTGCCTTAAAAAAAAAAAAAGAACAAGCATCCTGGTTCTGCCTACTTTCCTAATGCTTCTGAGATAGACATTTACAGCAAGTCAGCAGGCTGAAGCCGGAAAGCCAGTCTTCTACTTGAAAGTGCTGCACTCTGGAGTCTGTGCTCTACACCCTTCTTCATGGCCTAACATATGTACAGCTGAAGCCACCAACTGCAGACTATTCCACTGTACTCATTTCTCTCTGCTCTGTTAGTTTCAGTAAACACAACTTACCTCTACCATATTCAGAAAAATACTCAAGCCTCAAGGTCCCCAATAATTTGGAGTACTGACCTAGATCCAGCCTGACACTTCAGACAGAAGTAACACATTACTCAACAAGGGCTCCATAACCTGCTGTTAGAACCTACGCATACACAACACTGAGCCAGTCACTGTTCACGCGGTTTACTCTTCAGGCAGTCCTTTGCCAGAGTCCAGCAGGAAAGTGCATGGTGCGCCACAGCCACCATCTCTTAGGTTGCTACTGTTTTTTCTTCTTTACTGAAAGGCTGTACTGAGCCAGGCTTTACCCATGACAGGCCAGCAACATGAACACTTTTACTGTGCTGTTCATCAGGCTTCTTCTAGGCATAATCAAAAACAAACATTAAAAAAAAAGGACTGATGAGGAGCAAGTTCAGAATCACACTGACTAGTTTCCCCAAGTGTTAGCTACATGTAACAGTGGCTTCCAGTACAGACAATTAAGAAACCAGGATAGCCATTTCAAAAATAGTTATGTACTTACTTTCTGAGTCAGCATCTTCTCTCTGGCCTCATCATGTACAGAAGGGTTCCATGGAGAAAAGCTTGAAGGGCAGAAAATATTAAAAATAGTTCATGACTTTCTAAATGTGTATAGCATTCATTTTTCAACAAGTAAGACAACTCTAATAAAACTTAAGGAAAAAATATTTTAAGAGTTTCTCTGTAGCCCTGTCTGTACTGGAACTCAACTCTGTAGACCAGGGTGGCCTTTGAACTAGGCCTGCCTCTGCCTCCCGAATGCAGGGACTAAAGGCATGTGCCTCCATCCCACACCCCTGGCTAAAGAGCAATCTTTAATCAGTTGCTAGCATGTACACTGATACTATCTAAAAGTGTTTTTCATCTGATAATTACCTCTTATAAACAAACATTCCTGTAAAAGTCATTACCCAGCCCCGCACCCCCCCCAAAAAAAAAAACATTATTTAAAGATGAAAAAAACAAGGCAGAGTGAAACCAAGTAACTGCTTTGGATTACCAAGGCTAAAGTACAGAGGCCAAGCAGTCTGTCAGTGGAGCCCCAAGCAGCACTACAGTATGCTTCCCAGCGATACCAACGTCCACCCACGCTATAGTGCCCTCCATTCTTTCACGTTCTCTCCATCTAACTGTCAAGGTGGAACGGTGGATCTAGTTCAGTACTTCCAGTATCTTCCTGATGTGTTAGAGGTGAGCAATGATTAATAGCAGAGAGAAGTGAGTTTGGTTTCAGCTCTACGTATGTTTGGCCATGAAGAAGGGTGTAGAGAGCAGATCACATACACTGCTTTCTGAAAACTCCTCACATGGAAAAATGAAAGAGCACTTGTCAGATGCCCAGGAAACCAAAGACACTAAATATCTCGTTACTGACAGTACGAAAGCCACTTTTCAGTTTAAGGCCAAGAACACAAGTGGCATTAAGAGCTGAGCTGCAGGATATGAAAAGGTCCAGGCTAACATTCCATATGTTCCTCTAAAGCTTTATTCTGAGGTAATGTGGAAATAAAAAGTGACAAGCCACTTACCTAATTGCATAGGGGTCTTCTATCTTCGGTTGGTCAAACAAACGAGCAGTACATACTTTAACACTGTCAACCACTTTACTTTTAAAAAGCTGAATGTCCTTTTCATACCTGTGTTAAAAGTTTTTAAAATTTACCAATTTATTTTAAATAACAAATTGATGTTAAATAATAGTAAATAAGTTTATCCTATGTAACAAACGTCACATACAGTACTGCAGCCTCTGGGTTTAGGGGGCTTGTTGTGTCGATCTTGTAGAAGACTCTCCTTGCATACATCAACACCTGCCATATATGATTATGGTTCCGCCTGCAGGGAAACAAGGTGATTGCTGCAGCTTGTTCCTGACGGCTATGCTACTACCAGAAACACTGACACACTAACCTCCACTTTGCGAATGCTCTCTTCACATCCAGTTCACCTGAGGTGGGATCGACTAGCGGGTGAAAGACGGGAATATCAAACAGCAAGCGCTATATAGAGAGAGACACTTCAGTGGGAGTGATGTCATGCTGCTACTCAGATCAGGCCCACAAAGGACCCTTAACTAACCATTTTCCTTTTAAAAAACAAACAAACAAAGAACAGTTTTGCATCGGGGAGATGCTACTTTCCTCCCCTGTGGCATGGCCATCACCCGTCATATGATGATTGGGGCAGGATGGGCTCCAACCTCACCCACACACCCTGAGAGGAAAAAGGGTGAAGCTGCAGGCAGGTAACATGGCCAGAGGTAAAAGTCCCATCCCCGTCAGCTTGGGAGACATACATCTGAGGAGATGGGTCATTACAAGGTTTATGGTCTGGGTAAGAATTAGGAAGTCTGCAAGCCTTGTTCCCCTCAGTGAGCGAGGCTCCGCGTGGGCTCAGCTGTAGACCTACTTACTGGACAGTCGCCATCTGGATAGTTATCAGGAATGTACACCGTAAACTTGAATACGCCATCCTGATACAGCCCGTGTCGTATAAATATTACTCCAAACCACACTGCAGGGGAACACAAACACGCTCAAGTCCCATCTGTGTCAGCAAAGTCCCACCCCATGCCGTAAATGAAGGGAGAATCTACATCTCACCTAATGCAGAGCGGTAAGATGGCTGTACATAGACGCCTGGCAGCTTCTGCTTCACTACCAATGTGCTACAACAAGAGCAGTGTGATAATCAGCTCACAGATGCCAGTGATATCTAAGCCAGGCCACCCACATTTTCTGAGATAAGACGTCACCCATCCAGGGCAGATGGCACCCAAACTACACAAACAAAATCATTCTAGTCTCACACACACCTGAGTGTCTCCTAGATTGCACCCACCTCATACTTCTAAACCAGCCCACAGAGAAACTTGAGTCAATACACGGTCCCAGATTCAGAAAGCCAAACAGCGACAAAAGAATCAAGTCTCTGCAACTCTCAGAAACAGATACATTAGGACATTAAAACTGAGGTAAGTGAGCGACGTGGCAGTCCCCCGCATTTAGTCCCAGCACTCGGGGCACAGAAGGTGGATCTCTCTGAGTCAAGACCACATAGTGAGGCCCTGTCTCAAACAAACAAAAACACCACAATAAAACTGAGATAAACGTATTTGTAAAATGACTGATTTTATCATTATAAGTTAGGGAGCTCAGAGATTCAAGTTTATTTTTTACTATTAAAAACGTGGTGTTTTCCTTTGAGGCTTTAGCATACTACATTTGTACTATGAAATTAAAAGCAAACTGTTGCAGTTGCAATCACAGGTACTAAATAAGAGTTCAGAGCTGCCAAAGGTAAGCTGTCCTTGCAAGCCGCCTCTCTGGGTCACATGGCAAGGCAGACTTTAGGTGTACACGCTGCTTGAAGAGGCGGCCATCACTTGAGCTTCCAAACACCATACATTCAGATTCTTTGGGCCTTGTTAGAGAAGATGCATGCTGACAAGGCAAGACACAATTGTCATGGCAGAAAGATGCTACTGGTCCTTCTGGGACCGACCGAGTTACACACTGGCAGCCATTTCGCTTGGTCCCTGAAGCTGCAGTTATGAGTTACAATCTAACACTGAAAAGGACAGTGCTGACCAAGGCACTCTAAACACATTTACCTGCAAATCCTGAAATGTATGGAGAAATAGTTTATGGAGCTTTTAAAAAGATTTTATTATTTATTTTATTTTTTGAGACAGGATTTCTCTGTGTAGCCCTGGCTGTCTCGGAACTTGCTCTGTAGACCAGGCTGGCCTTGAACTCAAGTATTTGCCTGCCTCAGCCTCCTGAATGCTGGGACTAAAAGCTTGCACCATCACACCTGGCAAGATTTATCTTTATGTGAGCATTTTCCCTACCATGTATGTAAATGTACCATGTGAGTCCCTCATCCCCAAAGAGGCCAGAAAGGGACATCAGATCCTTTGGAACTGTAGTAACAAATGGCTCTAAGCTACCAACCATGTGGGTTCTGGGAACTGAACTCCAGTTCTCTGAAAGTATCAAGTGCTCTTAGCTACTGAGCCATCTCTCCAGCACCTGTTTATTACCTACTAAGTTACTTATGTACCCCCAGGCTGACCTTGAATGCATGATAGATCTTACTGCAACCATTACAGGAAGATCCATTACCTTTGCAAGTCCCTGAGATTTAGTTAACAGAAGCATGGCTAGCAGACAGAGCTACCCACAGAGAAGGCAGTTTGTGTTTAACACACAGCCAACTTTCAGCCACCACAATAGGAGCCTGTCACCTCACTGCTCAGTCTCAAAACACAAGGCGTCCATTATAAAGTTGAAGACCATTGCTACACTACACTGGGGCCTCATTCCCTCTGACCATTACAGCATCAGTACCCTCGGCAGGGTGATCAAGATGCTTTGAAAATAACTGACCTACAAGGAAACTTAAAGATTATAGAAGTTAAGATTCTCCAGGCTTGCTGTCCCTTTGACAAATGGTCCCAAACTTCATGGTCCTTGAATCCCATGTCTGTGTCAAGCAGTGTGCCATCACTACTGGCAGGCTGCAGCACTCAGTCCCTGCTCTTCTTAGCTTCAGTGCAAGGGTAGGCTCAGGAGAACCTCCTGGTAAGGAGCTCTGAGGGTAAGTCTTCTAACAAAAGACCTTCCAACATACAGAACAACAATACAAAATTATAAGTACTCTCCTGAGGGCTGGCCAAGAAGGCTTAGTGAGTAATGTACCTGCCACCAAGTATGACACCTGAGTTCAATCCCTGGGACCCACATGCTAGAAGGAGAAAAGTAACTAAGAGATGTTCTCTGACCCGTGCCATGGATCACCCCACCCTACAACACACACACACACACACACACACACACACACACAAACACACACAAATAAAATGAAATTTAAAGAACAATTTTAAGCACTCTTGAGTTTTCCAAGTCAGTGTTTCTAGTTCCTTCACCTGCTGACAGTAGCTTCCCGATCCTTTCCTACTGGTATTCCTCCTTTCTGTCAGGGTGTTTCCTAAAACGTGAGAGCCAAACTCCCCAGTAGGTGTGCCCACTTGCTAAAGAAACCCCCTCCAGTGAAATGCCTCACAGAAAGGAAGACTGAAATTGAGGTCCCTAATCCACTGTATATTCTCTCAAGTCCCACCTTCCTTCCTGTCCTCCAATGTGGAGCAAGCTGGGGACACACCTGGACTTTAAGATTTATCAGGAGTCTATCAGGAGACATGATTTCAGTCTTGACTCTCGGGCATACCATTCATAACTGACCAGTCACCTGTGAAGGACTCACAATTCTGCAAGAAGCGAATATTCCAAGTAGAAGGGTCCGTAAGAAGCGTGGGTGCCATTTGTTGACTGTGCTGCTGGGGCAGGAGATGTAGGCTTTGTTATGGGCAGAGCATTTTTGGGAATAGAAGGCAGTTGCTTTTTTGGTGCAGTTCGTGGAGGGCTGGTTTTCACATCCCCTGCTAATGTCTTCTCTTCACCTTCAGCTCGCTGTTCAGGAGGAAATTGTGAGAACATTTATGGCAACTCTGAAAACAGAGCACACTGTTACTCCATCCTAGCTTCTACACTAGAGTTACTCTTTACACGGAAATTCTCACGCCATGATTAAGATGCTTTCAAATCCCTTGAGAAGGCAGGTCATAGAAGGAGCAAACAAGGCTGAAGCAGGCCTGAAGCAGTCAGGATCTCATTAGCTGCATCCAGTAAGAATAGTGCAGTCAAGCCTTTCACAAGCAAGTGAAGCACGAAAGCCATTAACAAGATCAGAGATACCTCACATACATGCAGATACCATAGAAAAGTGGGGCTGTGGGGTCAGAATTAGTAGGATGGATAACTGAAATTAGTAGCCCCCTGATGTGGGCACTGGGACAGGAACAAGGAAATGCAGCTATGACCTCACTTGCGTAGGTCTCACTTGATCCTACTATATATATTTCCACACTTGCATCACCAGCACACACTGCTATCCTTAATCGAAGAGCTCAGAATGACCAGAAAACTAGCATCTCACTAGTGCTTCCCAACCCTGACTACAACAAAAGCTATGTAATTTGTTATATAAATAACACTGGATTATGTATATAAAACACTGTATTTGTTATATAAAATACTCTGTATTATGTGCATAGGTAATATACCGTTGACCTACAGGTGGAATGGAGCTTTTAAATTACTGCTTGTATATTTTAAGCTTTCCTAAGAAGAAAATGTCCTTTTTCAAAAGATTCTGTCATTACATTACTTATTTGGGGGTACATGTGTGCCATGACACACATATAGAGGTCAGAGGACAAACTCAGACTTAGCAACCTGTGCCTTTGTCCACTGAACCATTTTGCCAGCCCACATATTTGTGTGATTTGTGTGTAGATACACACACACACACATATATGTATATATAAATAATTTTAAAACTGCATGATGGCTCCCACTTATAATCTCAATACTCAGTAGGCTAAGGCAAGAAGATTGCTGTTTGAGGCAACCTAGACTACAGAACACCAGGCTATCCTGGGTTATAGAGCAATCTCCAAAAAATAAAGACATTTTAAATTATTTCTCCCAACTCTTTGTTGACTTAAATAAAATTTCTGTAAAAACAGAATCCTGAAATTTCATCAGAGAAATGTTCAAAACATGTCACATACAATCTAACTGAATATCTAACAATATACAATCTAACATCATGCATACATACAATCTAACTGAAATAATCTTAGCATAGTGATCATAAGAACTTCTGCTGATGTGAACTCTCAGCCTGAGAAAGTCACCTTAATGGACAAAGTGATTTCTCAAAAATAAAACCAGGTAATGTTCTGCTACAGATTACACGTGGCTTTGAGACAGCCTAAAGCCTCCCTTTCTATCAGAGCTGCTGTGTTGACTATACCTACTTTGCGCACAGAGCCTGTAGACATGCTCCGCAAAGGGTTCATAACGTGCACGCCAAACAAAGAACTTCAGTGCCGTTGTCATCAAACTCTTCTGGCCTCAGCATTCACACTGCCTTGAAACAAATGGGAAAATGCAAACATACCAACACCAACAGTTAAGACAGCCCCTGGCACCCTGGGCACACATCATGCCAAGCAGTCCACAGATGAAGAGGCCTGGGAATGTCATCAGAGAGCTCTAAGAACAATCCTTTCTCCACACCCCTCCACTGCAGGCTCCAGTTCTTACAACCAAAGTGTGTACCATAGCCAGGCATGCCAAGGCCAGTCCTTGGGAGACTGAGGCAGAGGCTGCAGAGTTTGAGGCTTGTTTATATTGCATAGTGATGCCCACTGATACACACAAATGCAAACAAAATCATCATCTGTGTACCAGGTTCCTGGTCAGCATTTAGAATAGTTAAGGACAAGATTCAGCTTTATCTTACAACACAGCCATCGCTCCTATGATCAGTATCTAGGCACCTGACTAATGGGAAAACTATATTCAGCATGCACTCTAACCACCTACGCACAAGCTCTCTCACTGTTCCAAAGTTAAGGTGAGTGACTAGGAATGTCCTGAATGAGTTGACCAAGTAGAAAACTAATAGCCAACAAGATAAGAAAAAACATTCAGCCTACAATAGTGGCACACGCCTTTAAACCCACCAAAGGCAAAAAAGGCAAAGACAGGTAGATCTCTTGAGTTTGAGGCCAGCCTGTTCTACAGAGTGAGTTTCAGGACAGCCAGGCTACACAGAAAACTCCTGTCTCGGGGAAAACAACAACAAGCATGAGAGGCCAAGTAACCTATGTCAGGATTCAGGGGGTAGAGTTCTAGCCCTACTACCCTAAGAAACTGCCCTTTAAAAAAACAAAAAACAGAAACCAAACCAAACATCATCATCAACAATAACAAACAACAACAAACCGGGTCTCACTATGTGGTCCAGATTGGTCAGGAATTCACAACACAGCCCAGGCTGGCCCCAAACGCCCAATCTAATCTTTCTGCCTCTGCCTTAAGTACTCAGAGTATAGGTTCCAGGTATTCCTAGCAAAAGGACTGCTGTTTAAAAATATGGGAATTCTGCAGCATTGGTCACTGAGCAATTGCAAATGTGTAAATTCTGGGAGGGTTCAAAGGAGACAGTTCATGAATCTTATCCTTGAAGCTTCAGGTAGTGGATAAGAAAGCAGGGTTCAAGGATCACAAGGTCAGTGGTCACTTAGTAAATATACAAAGACACAAAGGAAAAAGTAGCCAGTTGAGCTGTAAGACTGTCTCCCAAGGCTCTGCTCTGTTTTCAAGTATGGCTCCTTATCTGAATTGATAGCTGTATCCCTGAAAAGCTAAAGGTAAAAAGGGTCAAAAATTAGCAACATTTTCTCAAATTCCTAAGAAGCAATGCTGTACTCAAATGTCTCTGATGAGCAGTGATTTGTTCACTCTGGAATGCCTACAGCATCTATGGGTGGGTACCAGCTCTACCAACCCAGCCAGTACCTATAACTGCTGTTGTGCTTTCCAGGAGACAGTGTCACCCAGTAATTAAATCAGAGGACAGGGATCCCACTTCTCTCAATAACCTGCTGACTTGCAGCCAGTTGAAAAGACTTTGCAAACCTACTTTTAAAGGTGGCTGACACAACAGGGCATCAAAAATGGGGGAGGGACATGTTCCTGTTTGGTTCAAATGAAAACTACATTGTTTCTTCAGGACTAAGACTCCACTGTCTAGACACACCTGTTTTATCGGGGTTCTCCCGATATGCGGAGATGTGGTGTTTCCTACTTGTAAATAAATATACATTCATTAGGTACCTTTCAAGTCTGTGTCTTTTGCCTTTAAAAATTTAGTACATCGCCCCCCCGTTCCTCCAAAGGTGCCGTAAGCCACCCCATTGCAGAGATATTCTTTAACTTAACGGTTCCAGTGGTAACACAAGCACGAGAAACTGTGGTTCAGAAGCTACAGTTTGCTAGACGAGCAATCCACCACAGGCATAGCATGACATCGTCCAATAGTTCTGACAGATACAAGGAAAACAGGCTCCCAGTCCTTGTTCTCAGAAAACATCCCTTGACTGTAAGAATAAAAAAAATGATTGCGTGCCTTTACACCGCACAACCGAGCGAAGGGGGCATCTTCACCTATACGATGATTGGTACAGCGCAGAGGGCAAATAAGACCTGGCTACCGTCGTTCCTCCTCTGTAACATAGAGCTCACATAGGCACTAATGTATCACCCCAAAGCCGGGTTCACCAAGTCCCACGTTATGAGGCCACCAGAAGGGACCGAGGAAAAGTAAACAGCTCCAGCCTCGGACAGCCGGGCCGGGCAGCTAGCTGGGCCGGGCACCCTCGCCCGGGGCACAAACCCGTCTCGGAGCACGTAGAGAATCTGGACAAACCTGTCCCGAGGTGATGCAAGCCTGGTGCCGGGCCCTAGCCTAGAAGCTAGCTGGAGGCCGGCTGGGCCCGCGAGTCTGCAGCCAAGGGCCTGGGGCTTCGCGACAGCCCCGGACCCAGCGCGGGCCGCCCGAGGGGGCGCCACCGACCCGGCCTCCCTCTTCCTCCCCGGCCTGGGCGGCCGCGCAGCAGGTGCCCGGAGCGCACAGGTGCGGCCCCGCCCCCGTGTCCCCGCGCGGCCGCCGTCGCCCTAGTCCCCAGCGCCCCGCAGAGAAGTGAACGCCGGGCCGCGCACCCCAACTCCTCAGCCCTGACGGCTCTGTAGCCACCGGCCGAGAGGCGGGACGCTTACCTGGACGCCCTCGCTGCGGAGCTCTGGCGGCCGAGCGCCACCGCGGGCCGACAGCATCTCCGGCCGTAGCGCAGCCCGGCCCCTGCCGCTCCTCTCCCGCAGTGCCCCGCCCCGACCTGCCCTCAACGGGACACGCCCTGGACACGCCCCTAGCCTGGGCGCTTCCGCTCCGACTCCAGTGACGAGTGGCTCTCTCGCCGTCCATCAAGGACGTGCTTCCGGGAGGTCCTGCGGGTCGGCGCTCCATCCTGCCAATCAAATCAGCGCCCCTCGGGTGGGGCCGCGCTCGTCCCTCCCTTTACGTAACTGCGCCCTGGGCGAGCTGTCAATCAAAGAAGCTTCAACCCCTGGGGAGACTGGGGCGGAAACAAACAGGCACCCACCCATTGGACGTGGCATGTGCCAGTCACCATGGAGACTCGCCCAGAGGTTTATGCGCCAACTACTGGATCTTGTCTCTGGCAGTGATTGCTGCTAGCTCCAGTCTCCGCAGGGCGCTGCCTGACTGACCGTGCAAGTTGGGGACTCTAAGCCTGTAGCTGGAATGAGAGGGCTGTCAGCTCCCTGGAGGGACAGATGTAGAAGAAAGCGGACCTAGTAAAGTTGATGTTACAGGATTCATTAATAAATTTACTTAGAAGACAATAAGTCACACAGAGTAGAGTTTAGCTAAGGTAGAGCTTCTTCTAAAATAACTGCAAGATAATGTAGTATACTAATCAGGCTTGTTAGAAATAACTCTATAAATGTTTGTTCCTGAGGCGTGATCTGCAGTTAGACTCCATTCCCATAACCCAAAGAGACAACGCTGACCTGCAATCAGACATTGATGTTTGCCATATCAGAGAGGGTGTCTCTAACAAGCAGGTCAAGCGAGGCAGAGCAGGGAGACAAACATCCTTAAGTCCTGGCCTGACATAAAGCCTGTTTTCTTCTGGAGAAAAGCGTAACTTTTTCAGATAGGCAAGATGGCCCTGGGTAACAACTATAAGAAAAGAGAACAACACTGATGTACTTAACAATAATTCTGGTCAGGCAGTAGCGGCACAGGACTTTGATCCCAGCACTCAGGAGGCAGGGGCAGGTGGATCTTCCAGGACAGCCAGGGCTGCACAGAGGAGCATGTTCACCTCGACTCCTTTTAGCCACAGTAAACCATCTCCTCCACCATACCAGAAACAGTGATGTCTTTTTCCTTTTAATGTCTTTTTTTCATTCAGGAGGCAGGTTCCTCTTTGGGCATTAGCCAGAGCCGGAAGCACACTATTACTGAACAGATTTTCTGTGTTTTTCTAGGGTATACAGAGTGGATTTCCACTGGAGAGCATATTTCTCTGCTTCAGGCCCTGCCGCCATTCCTGCAGCTCCGCTCTAGCTAGCAACAGGAGCCTCTTCACCAGCCTGTCAGGGCAACTTGGGAAACGAGGAAACTGCAATGTCACAGAGGTCTCCCACACAGAAGCCAGAGGCCCTCTCTTGTGGCAATGTGTAGCCCACCCCTGTGGTAGCTCTCACTTTAACCTGAACACACTTGTGACCTTTTCCTGCTCAAATGCCTGCCACTGGGAACATTTCATGCTCAATAAAACCCAAACTGCCCTGGCTTTCAAGACTCCCTTTTCCAGCCTCCCTCTTTCTGGTCCAGCCCAGTTCTGTGACAGCTGCCATTGGCCTTAACGACTCCAAGCCATCTAGTGGGACAGCTCTCTGATCCACAAAGCACTGAACAATCCTGGCTACCCCACATTCCTAGACACAACGCTGGATCTTCTTCTATCACCCCACTGGGTGCCTCACACTTGGGAGAGGACTTCTCTGAGTAGTTTCCTTCTTCCACTTTGGTTGCCTCTGAAATTCTCATAAGTGATTTACTAAGTGGCAGGAAGCCAAGCTCCTGATGGTGATTCCAAAGACTGGTTCTGAAATCCAACTTCCTTCCCAAGCTGAAAACAGCCCTGGGCGGCTTCTTCTAGGCCAGTTTGGATACATTCAGGCATGTTCCAGCCCCATTAATACTGGTCTTAAAATAAGAGGAAGGAGAGCTAGAAGTCCTTCCCTCCGGCCACAGAAAATTTCCTTTCCAATGTCTTTGGCCCCATTTCCCCCAGGGTCGCCATCCTCTGCTGAGGCTGCCTCTCATTTCTGGCTCCTCCAGTTCACTGTTCAGTGACTCACAAACATTCCGAGGGGGAGATCTCTCCGCTGGGTTTGTTTCACACAAGCACCCACCGGCCCACCTCACATTGGATACCCAGCCAGGTGATTCCAGGGCCGGGGTGCTTATTCCTGCTTTAGCCAAACAACCCCTACCTCCCCATCCTTCACACAGCAAGGGTTTTTCTCACGTTCTGAGGTGGGCACGCAGGAGTGGCACTGCGCTTTTCTTGGTGTGGCTGTTGGTGAAATGGCTGCATCCAGGAGGCTCCCAAAGTCTAGGCAGGGACTAAGCTAACACAGTTACGGGCACAGTCATTTACCTTGTTTCCCTGGACTTTAGGGAGAAGAGACGCACATGCCATTGGAGTTCAGAACATATCACTTTCTGTAGAGAGCAGATGAAGGGGCACCGGAGGCCAGCAGGACACAATGGCGTGAGTTTAATGACAGAGATGGAGGACTGAATGAGTTCCAGAGTAAGTAAGGAAAAGGGAGCCATGGAGTAGGCATAGGAGCTACAGAAGGAGGCTGCATGGGGTGATGGCGAGGATGTTTGGGCTGAGTTACTGGCCGGCTGGTCAGAGCACTCAGAGAAATGAGAAATGGAGCGGGTTTGATGGGGAGGCTGGGGGGAGGGGTTAGAAGTTTGGGGGCGGGGTGGAAAAGCAATGAAGTTATCATTTACTCCTTTGTTGCCTTTGTTGAGGAGCTCAGGCCTTTTGAAATTTCCAATTGGTTTCCTACTAGGAAAAGCTCAGAGTTTTTGTGGGGGTTGAGTCTGGCCCAGCTGTCCCCAGGCTCGGCACAGAGCGCTCTTCTCATACCTGGAGGGACTCTGCCAACCACAGGACGGGGCATTGCACTCCATTCTCCCTTCCCTCCCGGCACAGTTTGTTGCAGTGTGGTGTGCTGTTCTTCCGGAGATGCCATGACCGGTGTCCAACTCTCACGTTACTCAGAAAGCTCTGTGAGAGAGGAAGCATGACCGCTGGGCTCTCTGTTGTTTTCTCACACCCGGCCTTGAGCCAGGATGGAGTAGGGATGCAAAGACTGCAAAAAGGGGGGAAACGCGACGGAAGTATGTTTGTACACTCCTCCCTGCACCAAAAGTGGCTTGAAACGGTTTGTCCTTCTGAAAGTCAGGAGGAAATTGATTTCCAATGAGACTGTGTCCAGAGATGAGGCACCCTTCAGAGGGGAGTGCAGTTCTTATGAGACTCCATCTGTCACTGTGATGGCGGCTTGTGGTTGTCAGCAGAGGACCCTCGGTCAGGGGATTTGAAGCAGGAAGACCCTCCCTAAGTCTGGGTCACATTTTTTCAGAGACAAGGGCATGGAAGATGAAAACTGCTTTTTGCCTGCTCCCCCTCGCTCTTGGTGGCAAGCCAGCCTTGCTTTCCTCCAGTACAACAGAGCCAGATTGGGTCTGCTGAGACACACAGCCTCCCTCGTGGGCTGAACAACCACTGGATTCAGATAGTTAGGTGAATATACATACATACATACATACATACATACATACATACATACATACATACATATGTGTGTGTATTTACCTATATGTATTTATGTAATATATAAACTATATTTACAAATATACACACATATGTATATATTGCTGGGAATGTACACACACATATATGAATATATATTCATCCTATCAGTTCTGTTCCCTTACAGTCACCACAATGATGTATTGTTACAAAGTGTGGCTGGCCACCTATCATAGATCTTCTGTCCTTTCCTGGTTGTCCCTCTGCCATGAAATAAAGCCGCACCAGCCCTCACCAGATGCCAACATCCCACTCTTGGATTTCAGCCTAAGGAATCATGGATGAAATAATCTTCTGCTCTTTATAAATCACCCAGTCTCAGGTATTGCATTATTTTAACAGAAAGCAAACTAAGACAGAGGTCCCTAAGAAAAGGACAGTAAGTACAGATGTGCATGACTGTCACTGAAAACACGGATCAAGAGTTTGAGGTCAGCCTATGTTACATATTATCTCAAAAAAACAAACAAAGCCAGGATGGCTTATTAAAAGAGCAACGGATGAGGGTGCAGCCTCAAAGAACATTTTATGGTTATAAAGCAGTGATTCTAAACCTTTGGGTGGAGACCCCTTTGTGGGCCGAAGGAGCCTCTCATTGTTTACAGGGGCCACATATTTTGCATACCAGATATCTACATTATGATTCATAACAGTAGCAAAAATTATGGTTATGAAGTGGCAATGAGAATAATTTTATGGTTGGGGGTCACCACAACATGAGGAGCCATATTAAAGAGTCACAGTATCAGGAAGGTTGAGAACCACTGCTATAAAGAACCAAGCCTGGAAAATAATCCATCGGAGACTTTACCTATCGTGCCAATTAGGGCGAATCATTCCCTTGACTAGTCTAGAGTCACCTGGGTTACAGCCTGCTGGGAGTGCCTGTGGAGGAGTATATGTTGATCATATTAACTGAGGTGAGCTTACCTGGTCACTGTGGGTGACACCACTCCCTGACTGGAATCCTAGACTATAAAAATGGAGAAAGAAGGCTGAGCAGAAGCAAGCGCTCATTGCTCATATGACATGAAGATCCGCTTGGCGTTCCTGCTGCCTTGGCTTCCCTGCCATGGTGGATAGAACCAAAACAAGCCCTCCCTTACATTGAGTCACTGTTGCTGGACATTTTATCACAGCAAAGGACAAGTACTGAAGACACCTATTTAAAAAACTTTTTCTCTTAAAAAACCCTTTTTGCATTTATTTATGTGGGAGCGGGTGGGGTAGGTTCTCTCCTACAGCCTTCCAGGTCACTCGTTTGTTTTAGAGTGTTTGCCAGCCTACAGTTCTGGGCCACACATGGCATGAAAATTGCCCAAAAGTTCTTTTTGCCCAGGGGACATCACAGATGTCTGACCTCTGGGTACTCAGAACTCTCAGCCATTTGCCATTGGTGAAGCTGTTCCTTAGGTCCCTAGAAACTAATTGTACACATTAATTTTAATCTCTCATTTCCTACCAAAGACCTTAAGAGAAAGGAGGAGGGAACGATGAGCCTGTTTTCTACATGGGGCCGCTTGGCCCACATCCTTCATGAAGAGTAGAGTCCTGTATCTGCATTGATGATTACATGTATTGTTTAGGACACACCAGGCAACTAGTTAACATCTAACAAAAAATAGAATTAACATACCAAAGACCTTATTGGATAGTGAGGTCAAAGAAGGCGTGCAGTTGTTTTTTTTTTTTTTTTTTCAAACTGAATTGATTTAAAGGAGGATATTAACTAAGCAATGATAACAATAATTAACAATAAATAACAATTATTGTTAATAATTGTGATGATAAATTTTGACTGATAAGTTGGTTGGCTTAATAAATACCAGCAAGATGGGCTGGCTGGCTGGCTCAGCCGCTAAGGGAGCTTGCTGCCAAGCCTGATGACCCGAGTTAGATCTTCAGAACCTGCATAGCAGAAGGAGAAAACTGTCTTTTGTGAGTTGTCTTCTGACCTTCACATGTGTGCCATGGCATTCGTGTATGTATGAGTGTGCATGTGTGTGTACATGCGTGTTAATGTGTGTGTGTGTGTATGTACACACACTACAAAAATGAAAATGTAAGATTTTAGCATTGACTAGATTGTAGGAGGTGTGCCTGGCTGCAGGAAGTACCTTGCTGGAGATGTGTTTTGAGGTTTAATCTTGCCCTGACCCTTTCCTGTCAGGACTCTTGTGTGCTTTCTGGCTAACAGCAGTTAAACAGCTCTGTTCCATTAGGTCCTCCTCATCATGTGTCTTCATAATTGTTCTATTGCTCTAACAAAACACCATGACCAAGGCAACTTAAAAAACAAAGCATTTAATTGGGGACTTGCTTACAATTTCTGCTGGTATAATGCTCTTGTGGAATGGCTACAATTTACCCTTGTTCATTCAAATGCTGATTTCTCTACCCCACTATCTGGTTTCAATCAGGACATTGCATTGTGATGTTTATTCTAAGCATCACCTGTCTCAAGTTTGTGTAAACATGCCACCATTTGTTCCTCTGTATTGTCAATAAAACAACCAGCCAATGCTGAGCAATGGAGAGAATAGGGTGGGACATCCTGGTCTGGAGGGAAAGGAGAAGGAAGCAAGCGGGAGGAGTCAGAGAGGAGAGATTGGCAGGAGAGAACTTGGAACCACCAGGAGAGATGAACCAGACCTAAGATATGGCTAAAAAGCAAGTACAATGTGGGAAATCTGAATGGGAAGAAGCTATGCAGGCTTAGAGGTTTAGGATGAAGTAATTATTGCCCAGCATTGTGCTCTAGGTTAATTAAATAAATCCTAGTCTCTGCATGGTAATTTGGGTATATAGCTGGTTTAAGAAAAACTGCTGTTTAACTAAAAGATAAACCAGTAATAAATGTTAATAATCAACAACAAGTTTCAGAGGGTTATTCCATGACAGGCAGCATGGTAGTTAGTTCATAGCAGGAAGCATGGTGGCAGGCAGACAGGCACAGCACTGGAGCAGCAGCTGAGGGCCCACATCTGATTCAAAAGTTGCAGAGAGAGTGAGGCTGAGCCTGGCATGGGCTTCTCAAATCTCAAAGTCCACTCAAGTGACACAGCTCCTTGAACAAAGTCACACCTCCTGATCCTTCCCAAACAGTTTTACTAACTAGGGATCAAACATTTAAACATATGAGCCTATGGGGGCCATTCAAACCACCACACCATAGACTGAGTCCCTGGGCAAAATGAATCCCTCCCTGCTTAGTTCACTTTATCTCAGGCATTTTTCTATAGCAATTCAGAAGCCAACAGCGATGTTCCTCAGATACATCAGAGACCACAGATACTTGAGAAACACTGCTATGGGGACATGACACCACAGCTGTCCTTTCTGTGTCATTACAATCATTCCCCACAACCTCCAGCTTTGAGTGAATTGATGGATTGCTGAATGGATAGTGGGGAAAAAATGTTTACAGACAACAGCATTTCAAAAACCAAAACAATAGCTTTATGGACCATTGAATATTTGCGGCTTAAAGAAAAGCAACCCATACACAGCACTGTTCAAGGCCAGCCTGAGCCAAAAGAAGACCCTGTCCCAAAACAAACAAATGGAAGAATGGAGATAAGAGGAGAAAGAAAAGAGAATATTCACTCGTAGATAAATAGCCTTTGGGAGAAGGACTATACCCAGCTTAGCCCAGACACTTCTGTTTTTTTGCAATAGGGGTCATCACCTTGATTTTGAAAGTCACCGACTAATGGGAATGACATCACCTTCTCTCATTTCAACATTTTAGTAGGACTTTCAGTCCTCCCAAAAAAACAGGACTCATTTCTCATAGGATATTTTCCTCCTGTTTTTTTTAATACACTATAGCCATCATAAGCATCAGCTCTAAACACTGTTCCAGTGTCCATCTCAAGGGCATTCCCACAGCCACACCTGACAACATTTGCTCAAAACCCCTACACTGTTGAATAACAGACCTATTTTAATTGTCACACACCAAGGAATTAATTCTTACAGTTATTGGTATTGGGTCAATATTTATGTTCCTCATCAAAATTCATACATTAAAATGTTCATCACTGGCCACTCGGGGAACAAGCCTGAGACACCCTCAGCCCAGTGCCACATAGGCCCGGGTGGGCAGGCCACACCCAAGATGACCACTGCTCAGTACCACACAGCATGGGTAGGGCATTGCACTCCTGAGACAACCCCAGGCCCCCAAAGGCCCTGGGTGCCACTAAGATGAGCAAGCAAGTGCTGGAGAGATGGGAGAGAAAGAGAAGCAGAAGGATGTGTGTACAGTGAAGAGAGGAAGGACTGGAGACACAGGCAGTGAGGAAAAGCCTGATGTGGGTGGCCAGAGATACCACCAAAGGCCATGGGGAGGTCCTGGCCCATGCTGCCACTGAGGGTCTGGTTCCATGACCCTGCAGCAGTGGGAAAGTGTTACCACCAAAGGCAAGGTGGACCTCTACACTCTGGGCTGCTGCCTGAAGCCATTGTCGATATCTGGGGGCTGGGCAGAGCTGTCCCCACCCCTCGACTGAGCATCTTGGGAACACTAGCCCCCATAGCATGAGACAGAGAGGTTTGCGGGTGAGTTGTCCCTGCACTAGATGTAGCACTCTAGGGAGCAGGTCCTGCACCTCACCAGGACAGCACAGTAGAGCTGGCCCTGGTTGTAGCTTTTCAGGTGAGCCAGGCCCAAAGGCAAGAGCTTGGGAGAACTAGCGACTTGTCTGCTGTGGGGAGGTGACATGGGCAAGGCAGAGATGGCACCCCACCTCTTTCCCACCTATGGCAGGTAACAGAGCTGGTCTTGAGAGCAGGAGAGCTGGCCCTGTTCCTTGCCGGCTGGGGCACTGGGTGAGAAGCTTGGAGCAGTACTGGAGGTTCACCCTGGTGGTGTGGGTGCAGGAGACCCTGGTGGTATGGGCACTGGAGAGCTGGGCTGGCCAGCTCAGCTACCACCCAGATCCAGGGCTTTGAGTTGGCCCAACCTCTCTCCCACCAGTGAACTGCTGGAGCCAGTGAAGGGGCCAGTCCTGCAGATCCAAAACTACAGGCTCTCTGTGACACAGGGTAATAACAGGATATCCAGGAGGAGTCTCGGGAAAGATCTAGTGTTGATGGTGTAGCCGAAGCCAGAGGCCTCGAACCGGAGCAATGACTCATTGCAATCAACATCTGCAAGTAAAGAAGTGTGGACAAAAGAGTGTATGCAGGACACACTGTGACACACTACAGCTTCCGCAACAAGATTTTTATTTTCTTTTGGGGCCTGGCAGTGACAGGGGTGGAGGGTGGGTGAGTGCAGTGTGGGAACAGGAATGGAGAGGTGAGTGCAATCAGGGTGCATGATGTGAAATTCACAAAGAATCAATAAAAAGTTAAATAAAAAAATTAATCACCAATATAATGGTATGGGGACAGGGACTTAGAGAGGTGAGCCCGTCATGGGGGTAAAGCTGTCATGGATGAAGTTAGTACCTATACTTACTGCTTTTCTAGTTACCCGGGAGAAACTCCTTAGGGGAAGAAGGATTTAACTTGGCTCACAGTTTGAAGGGAATACAGTCCATCATGGTATGGCAAGCATGGCAGCAGAGCCTGTCTCTGTCCACAGAGGCAAAAGTGTGAGGCTGCTTGCTCACATCTTGGTGGGTCAGGAAGCAACTTGGGCTGGAAATAGAGTCCAGCCGTAACCCTCAGTGCTGGTGACCCAGTGGCTGACTTCCTTCTCTAGACCCAATCTTCTAGAGAGCCCACCAGCTGAGGGCTGGTTCAAACACATGAGCCACTCAGGGACATTCCACATTCAAAGGTAGCATTCCACCCTGGTCCCCTTAGGACCACAGCCTATTTCACAATGCAAAAATGCTTTCGAACCAACTTCAAATAGTGTCCACAAGTCCAGTGTCTTCTGAGACTTAAGGTACCTTTTTGACTGTGAGCTCCTGTATAAATAAATAAGAAACAAGTCACCTACTTCCAATATATAATGGTGTAAGACGAACATGGCTGTTCCAAATAGGAAGGGTAGGAGAAGAGTAGAACCAAGAACCAGAGAGCGGAACCAGAACAAAAAGAAACGGCGAGCAGGGCGGGCATTACACTCTACAGCTGCATGTCTGGCGTCTGAGTCTCATGGTGGAATCTGGGCTTGAATATCCTTAGTAGCCCTGTCCCTCCGACTCTGGCAGCACGTTGCCTCTCTCTTGAGTTGTCCAGACCATGCTTGAAACGTCCCTTGGCAAGTGTCCCACATCTCTACACCTCTAGTGTCCTGGCAGTCTAGACTAACAGTTTCAGGCACAGCTCACTCAAGAACTCCATGCATTCACACAGACCCTACTACACACTGTTTCATGTCAGCAGCTGTCCAGAACCTCAGGGCAAGCCTCCAGGACCCTGGAATTCTTGAAAAATGCCTGTAAAAAGAGGACCATGTGGCCACTGCTGGAAATCTGCCGCCAGCTCACTTGGGCCTGTAATACAGCAGCTTCTGAGCACCTGTGTGGCTGAACAGAGCGAACATTTCCCCAGAGGCCCCTTTATTAAAGCCTCTGTCTTCTCGGGCACTCTGGGAAGGCTATCTCCTTTCACATGAATCTGCATATTTTATGCCCAGAGTCTTCAATGGATGTGTCTTGCCCTTCAAGTAACTTTTCTATTCTACTACCTAGTACTTGGTTTCTCTTTAATTGTGTCAATTATTTTTTTAACAGTTTTGGCTGCTTTGTGTGTGTTCTAGTTACACTCTTCCTAACCAAACTGCTTGCTTTTTTCCTCCTCTACTTTCTTTCCCTCTCCTCTGCACTCTCCCTTCTCCCTTCCCTCCTTTTCTCCCTTTGTATCTCCCTCTTCATCTCTCTCCATAAATCAGGCTAAGAAGAGTGAACAGCAACTGTGCCACAGCTTGAATGCTTTGCTGGCTTGTAATGTTCTTCACCAAATCAGCTAATTTTACTGCGTGAAGACACAAAGAAAGGGCAGCTGGCTGTGCGTGAACAAGCAGCCATAGTACACACAGGACCCGCTGGCCTCCGTGTCTCAAACTCTCAGCTCCCAGCTGTGAGAGATGAGGGGCTGGAGAGATGGCTCAGAGGTTGAGAGCACTGGCAGCTCTTCCTAAAGGTCCTGAGTTCAAGTCCCAGCAACAACATGGTGGCTCACAACCGTCTACAGTGAGATCAGGTGCCCTCTTCTGGCCTGCAGGCATACATAAAGGCAGAACACTGTATTTATAATAAATAAGTAAATCTTTTTAAAAATATTAGTAAATTTGAAGCATCCTGTTAGAAATTGTACTCCATGCTAATGGCTCAATTACCTCCAATAAGTTTGTCCTTGCAAATATCAGTGAGCCCAGATACAGACACCGCTGGGTACCTTATGCCAGTCTAGTGGCATCCAGTTTAAAAATAAGCTGACACAGCTGCAGTGCTAATGTCTGTGAACAGGAAACAGCAGGACAAGAGGGACAGGGGCCGCTCATTGCGCCCTCAACGTTTGCTACACACCCCGCAACTGAGCTGATTCCCCTGGTCCCAGGTAACAGGCACACTGTGAACTTCTAAAAGGATGCCCATTAATGTTTACCTCTCTGAGGTGACACTAGTGTGTCCAGAGAAAGGAAATGAAGACTTCTTAACACGCTCTTAACGCCAGACTGGTTCTTTGCTCTGGGACAGCGAGTCTACACGGAGGCAAAGGTAGAGAGAAGAGCGTGCACCCTGATGAGCTCAGCGGAGCATAATTTGTGTTTTCCCAGCGATGGCCGCGGCTGTTTATACAGGTCCTTCCCTTCCAGCCGATATGCAACAGGTAATGCTTCCCCTATTGTCTAACTGGGTTCTGCAAAAGCTAGGTGAATTTCTGCAGCCGGAGGAGCTGAGAGCCGCTCCTCCTGGAGAGTCGAGTGCCCTCTGGTGGGCGTGGGGAAGAATGCAAGCAGCAAAACAAAAATGAACGTGCCCACGTATTTCTCACAGAAAAATCTCAAGGCAAATCTCTGTGTGGAGGATCGCGGCCAATGCCTGCAGACTGAGCACTCGGGGAGAATCGTGAGCTATGGTTGAGAGGCTGTCTCAAAAAACAAAGCAGAATAAAAAAAATGCTTAAAAAAAAAAAAAGAACCCAAAGTCTACCTGTGAGTTCCTGGAAATTCATGTATAGATGCTCATTTTCCTTCAGCAAGGCAGTCTTGAGCAGGGCAGCACCTCAATGCGCTGTTTGCTCAAGCAACAGAGGTGCGAGGTGGATTCAGGGAAGTCTTTTACCAAGCCTGTCACCTACGCCACTCTAACAGCCTGTTTCCCGAATCAAAACTCACTTCCCACAAATGCCTAAGGAAGCTCATGGCTTTTTGGCACTGTCCAACCCACCTTCTCATCTCCGTTCTCTTTTTTCCTTGCTCATCAAAACCAAATGACTAACAATTTTCATTCCCTTAGATACAAATGGCAGTAGAGTTCACTAGTCAGCATACCCTGAGGCCCCAAGCCATAAATCAAAGGGACGGAGTGCTGTTAATGATGGGTTCCAGGGTCGCCCACAGCAGAGCAGGGATTCTGCCTTGGAGAGATATGGAGGGGGAGGTGGGTGGCTATTTCCTTCTCTGGCTCCCACACTGAACTTTGTGGGTGTGTACTTGTATTGCCTAGGGTGAGGCTAGGCAGGCCCTGGATCTGCCTACCAGAGTGAGAAGGAGGCTGTAAGCTGGCATGGAGGTGATGACTACTGTGGGATAGGCACGTAGGTCATTGGCTAAATGGAGCTGATCAGCCCAGATAACGGATACCTGGCATAGCCCAGCTCCCACGAGGACCTGAGAAGAGTCCTCAGCCCCAGGCCACCCCCGCCCACAGTTTCAGGATGCCTGCCAGAGCTACTTGGGCTTTCCACCATAAATCGCAAGGCAGGGTGAGGCACAAGGCCCCAATTAGCTTCTGCAACCGGCCTTCTGGAAGCGCCACAGTCATTTAGCCGAGCCAACTGTGCCAGGCCTCGCCTTTCCATAAACATGGGCTGATGAGATGGTGGATGGTTCTGGCTTCCTGACCAGAAATGCCAAAGTTCAAGGCCAGACAGACATGGATCCTGGAAGGAGCAAGAGTCAACTCAGGAACAGTCCCCAATCACGAACTTCTCTATTTTCAAACAAAACCCCAAATGTTCGATTTTACCAGTAAAGACTCAGGAACCAGATGCTGGGATGAAAGCTTGCTCACTCAGAGAGGCAGAGAAGGCACCCAGCTGACCTTCCTGCTTAGGAGATGTCCCAGAAGGTGGGGGGGCCCTCTTCTTCATGCTCTCTTAAATACCCTTCAAACAAAATATCTCTCCTTTCTACTTCCTGTGTATCTCTCTGTCCATCCTCCAGACTTCCTGTTTTGTTTTGTTTTTTTTTTTTTTCTCTAGGCTCACTCTCTGTCAACTGGTTGCTTGCTTCGCCTCTTGACCTATGGTTGGGTTTATTTAATCCAGTTTTAAAGGTGTGTGCTAGGGCTGAGCCACACCGCAACTAGAAACAGGTTTTTCCAGTCCACAGTCCTGGGGTTCACAGTGTGATCAAATATTCTGCAACACTTCTGCTGTCACCAAGCCATCTGAACTCTGGTTTGGGGTTATCTGCCTTCTCCCTGGGTTCCATTCAAGCCTGCCCAGCTCTTCTCACTGCTCAGCGAGGCAGGCAGAATGATTTGTGCACCTTGGTTAGGATATCTACTCTGTACTAAAATCTGAGATTTCCCTTCACAGGTGGACCAAAGACCTACGAGGTCCAGGAAATCTGTCCTATGTCACCTGCCACCTGTCCCTCAGTCCCTCTCAGCGCATCCTCTAGGACACCTTCCCTCCAGCCCATGGCCTCTGATTTTACTGTTGCATGCTGGGCATACTCCAGTCCCGGGGCCCATGGAGAAGCTACGCTCCCTGCCCTGAAGCACACACAGTTGAGATTCCCTGCGATTAAGAGTAGTCGCTGTGCCCCAACTCTTCAGCACTTGCTTTATTCCACTCCGCAGCATTTATCACCCCAGAGCACATGGAATAGTTTATGGTCTGTCTATGCACAAGAACATATAAAAACAAAGAAGGCAGGGTTTTCATTGTTGGCCTTTCCCTTGTTTAGGACAATCCCCGCTGCGCTTCTGTCTATAGCATTGTTCTCTGTTGTTACCTTATACAGAATCAGCATGTCTTTCCTCCTTGCTTTTGCTTATCTGTTTTGGTTTTCTGAGACAGGGTCTCAATTACAGCTCTGACTGGCCTGTAACTTTTAATCCTCCTGCCTCAGCGGCTTCAGTATTGGGATTACCTGGCCTACCTACTTCCAACTCTCATTCAAGGAACACATAATAATCATGGAGTAAGGCACCATGATTATTGAATTCTGATCCTGCACTCAAAGTTCATATGTGAGGCCCAGCCCCTGGTTCCTCAGAATCTGACGTAGGAATGGAGACAAGGCCTTTACATGGGCAGTTAAGGTTACATCGGGGAGGGCCTAGTCCATATTGACTGATGTCCTTGTCAGAAGAAAATACCTGAACACATAAGTGACATCAGACTTTTCTTACAGAAAGACACCCATGTGAGAGGAAGTCAGCAAAATTACTGTGCTGGATAGTTTTATGTGGACTTGACACAAGCTAACATCACCTGAGAGGAGGGAATCTCAATTAAGAGGATGCTTCCAAAAGATGGGGCTGTAGGCAAGCCTGTAGGGCATTTTCTCAATTAGTGATTGTTGGAGAAGGAGGAAGCCTCCTCCCATTGTGGGTGGTGCCATCCCTGGGCTGGTGGCCTTGAGTTCTGTAAGAAAGCAGGCTGAGCAAACCAGAGAGAGCAAGCCAGTAAGCAGCACCCTCCATGGCCTCTGCATCAGCTCATGCCCCCAGGTTCCTGCCCTGGCTGAATTCTTGTTCTGACTTCCTTAGATGATAAACAGTGATGTGAAAGTGTGAGCCAAATAAACCCTTTCCTCCCAAGTCACTTTGGTCAAGGTGTTGCATCACAGCGATAGCAACGCTAACTGAGACAGTCCCACAGCCTGCAAATATCTGACAGCCGATGGCTGCCTTTGGAAGCTCAGGAACAGAGGTTGCCTTGGCAGCTCTGGACTGCCACATGCTCGTACGGCTTTAGGGACTGGCCTAACTGAGGCCGCGAGAGAATGAAGAAAGGATAGATACACAGACAGAAGAGCTGAGGTGGGGTGTGCTGGGATCTCTGATGGAGAGGATGCAGCACCCCGGAAGCTTGGCATGTTTATTATAGACATGAGCAAGGAGGCATGGTTCGATGATCTTAGGAGGCGCAGTCTCTGTAGGGGAGCAGATTTCAGGCTGCAAACATCCGAGGGAGAAAGCTAGGATGGGCATTTTCTACACACACCATCAACACTGACCTTCAAACCAGAGACTATGGCATCCCTCTAAGTCTCACCTGGGGAAGGATTTGCCATTCCCATGGGTCTGAGGCATTGGTCCTTGGTATGGCTATGCCTATGTCAAAAACACACATTCACTCAGGAAATCACTCACTTGCTACTGTGGACCCGCCTCATCATCATCCACTTTCCACAGGAAGACCGGTACCCACTGGATAGCCTTTTTACCTGGAAAAGCTGATTTGAAATGCAGATGGTTTCCCCATACTCTCTACACACAGTGTAGGGCAGCCATACTGGAGGGTCTCAGAATGAACATGCCACCAGCCTGCAAGGTCAGTGGAGTTGGCTTTGTGTATGACAGCTCTGAGCAGACTCAAGAGTCAGATAAGCATACAACTAGGGGAACTCATAACAGTCATTGTCTTAGTAGCTGCAATACCCCCAGGGGTCATAGTTGACACGTGCTGAACTATTTATTCTCTCAGCTGCTGGGACTCATCCATGCGAGACAGGAAACATTAGTAAGGAGGCAGCTGACTATCAGTGGAAGCAGAAATGGAGTCATTTTTTATTTCGCCTCTCATCTGTTCTGCTCCTCTTCCTCCAGATCTCAGCTCACTGACTTCCCCATGCTCCCTAGTTTGCTCTTTGGTTGATTGATTTTATGTGTGTGGGTGTTTTGCCTTCATGTATGTCTGTGTACACACATGCATGCTGTGTCCCTGGAGGCTAGGCTGGCATCCAGAGCCCCCAGTTGGAGTGTAGACAGCTGTGAGCTACCCTGTGGGTGCTGGGCATTGAACCCAGGTCTTCTAGGACAGTAATCAGTGCTCTCAACTGCTAACCCATCTCTCCAGCCCTGTTTGTTGGTTTGAGGCAAGGCATCATGTAGCTCAGGCTGTCTGCAAACTCACTATGTAGTTGAATATTACTTTGTGTTCCTGGTTGCTTATTGGAGGAACCCTACTGCTTGAGGTTGTAGTTCTTGACTGGATAGACATTCTGAGCTCAGTGTTAAAGTGCAGAACTCACTCTCTCTTTCCCAGCAGGGCCTCTTGCTGTCTGCTTAACTTCATCTGGAGAGTGTCTTTAAATACAGATGCCCCTAGCCACATTTAATATACAGCCTTTGACACAGCTCCCTGCTAACTGCCCCCTCTCTGTGCCTATAGGATAAGTAGGTACTGTGTTCCCATTCATATGATAGGAGCTTGCTGTTTAATGCAAATCAAGCATCCTTGAAGTGTCTAGTTCCAACCAATTATGTACACCTATCCTTGGAGTCCCCTACCTGCTCCCCAAGGGGTATATAACCTTTGTTCTCTGGAATTAAAGCTGAACTAGCTTTCTGCAGTAGTTCCTGGGTATGTGATCCTTGTGTGGTGCTCACTAGCCATTCCAGGCACACTCCTCCCCCTTCCGACTTCGTGGGTTGCTGGGAGACAGCCCCCAGGAAGGAGGAGAACCATCAGTTGCTGTGAAGCGAGCACTCTGTCCTGCCACACCCTCCTGGAACTGCTGTCTCCACATTCTGCATCACCACAGGCCACACCAGTAGAGGAAGTGACTACTTGGACTGCAACCTCTGAGCTCATGAGCTGAAATAACTCCGGGTTGTTAATGTCAGACATTCTGTCACAACAACAAAAACGTCTAATGCCTACAAGCCAACCCATTGTAAACTGGAGACAGAAGTGTGTAATGAATTTCTTACACATGGCTTATTGAACATCCCAGCTGAGCCATGGAGCCCACTGCAGTCTCTGCTGTTCCTCATGATCACAAAGATGTCTAAGAGACACAACTTGCAGCTGCCACCACCCAGCACTGAAAGAGAAGAGTAGGCTACATATCATTGTCCCAGTGTCATACTTAGCTGTTGTCAATTTGACACAAACCTGAGAAGAGTTGGAGTCTCATTGAGGAATCAGCCTATCACCCTGGCCCAGTGTGTCTGTGAGCATTTTCTTAATCGCTAATTGACGTGAGAGGGCCCAGACCACTGTGGGCAAGTGGGTTTGGGTAGTTTAAGAAAGGTAGCTGAGCCAGCAAGGGAAGCAAGCCAGTAAGCAGTGTTCCTCCATGGTCTCTGCTTCAGTTTCTGTCTTGGCTTCCCTGGAAGATGGACTATAACATGGAAGTGTATTGGTGTAATGTTCTTTTAAAATGTATACACCTTATCCTTGTTCATTCAAATGCTGATTTCTCCCGCCACTCTCTGGTTTCAATCCGGATATTGCATTGTGATACTCATTCTAAGCATCCTGTCTCAACTCTTGGGTAAACAGGACAAAATAAAGCAACTAGACACAATATTGAGCAGGGAGGAGCCAGAGGACAGGAAAGAGGGGAGGATCCAGAGGGCAGGAAATGAGTGGGAGGAGAAGGTGTGAGAGGAGAGCGAGGAGAGAGAGCTGGAGGAGAGACCTTGGAACTACTTGGAGAGATGGACTGGACCTAAGATATCACTAAAAGCAAGTATAATGTGGGAAATCTAAATGTTAGGAAACTATGAGGGCTTGGAGGTTTAGCATGGAGTAAATATTGCCCAGCATTGTGTTCTAGGTTAATTAAATAAACTTGGTCTTTGTGTGGTGATTTGGTTATACAGCTGTTTAGGACTAACAGCAGCTTTACTAAAAGATAAACCAATAGTAAATATTAATCCCATTTACAACAAATGGCACCCAACATGGGGCACAAACCCATGACCCTGGGATTAAGAGTCCCATGCTCTACTGACTGAGCTAGCCCAGACCTGTGGGCAGGTGGGTTTGGGTAGTATAAGAAAGGTAGCTGAGCCAGCAAGGGAAGCAAGCCAGTAAGCAGCATTCCTCCATGGTCTCTGCTTCAGTTGCTGTCCTGGCTTCCCTGGAAGATGGACTATAACACGGAAGCGTAAGCTAAAATAAACCCTTTCTTCTGCTGAGTTTGTTTTGGTTAACTGAGCACAAGAGCAAACTAAGGCTCCATAGAAAAGACCAAAACTCGTTGTATGATTTCTGCTGATGGTGTTTGTTTTTATGCTGCCTTCTTTTTGGTTTTTATTTTTTTTTTTTTCATGTGTATGGGTGTTTTTCCTGAACAACATGCATGCAGTACCAGCAGAGACCAAAAGAAGGGATCGGATCTCCTGGAATAGAGTTGCAGACAGTGGTAAACCACACACGGATGCTGGGAATGGAATCCAGGTCCTCTGGAAGAGCAGCACGTGATTTTAACTGGGGAGCTATCTCTCCAGACCCTGCCTGCACTGTCTTTTTTTTTTTTTTTCCCTCTAGCCATCATCAGTATACTGGGCTGAGATGGTGACAGGAAGAAACAGGGAAACAGCAGCTGCTGAGACCCTAAAGCACCTGGTGGCCATGCCAGAGAGGCAGAAGTTTAAGGTGAGGATTTTAAACTTAAACCCTTCTACGCTGGGACCCATCTGTAGCGTGGGAGTCTTTGTTCTGGAGTTCCAGACTCTGGCAGAAGCCTTAGGGTCAAGAGACTCCCATCGATGAGTGGATAGAATGTTAACCTTGGATGTGACCTCTCAGCAGACTTAGTTCTTCACATCTTTGAGACTGATGAGGAATGTCTTAGTTACTCTCTCCTTGCTGTGGAAAAACACGCTGACAAAAGCAACTCAAGAGAGAAAAGATTTATTTTAGTTGACAGTCCCAGGAGGATATAGTCCATCATGAAAGGAAAAGCATGGTGCAGGAATAGGAGGATGGCTTGGTTACATTGCAGCCACACTTAGGAAGCAGAGAGTGAATGGGATGTGGGACGGGGCTATAGAGTTTCAGGGCCCACCCCCTGAACCTCCAGTGAGGCTCCACCCCTTAAAGATTCCAACAACCTTCCCAAACAGTGCCACCTGCTGGAGGAACAGGTATTCAACACATACATTCATAAGGGACATTTCATAGTCAAACCACCAGGGATCTACCTCTTCCTGGTCCTAAAAGGACTGCTAAACAGTGTTAAGAATCACTATTAACGTTAATTATAAGATCTTCTTGTAAGCATGCCTTCTGAGGTTTGCTTTATTGTAAGTGAGCAAATATGGTGGGGCATGGGGATG
Organism: Psammomys obesus; assembly: GCF_907164565.1. Taxonomy (NCBI): domain Eukaryota; kingdom Metazoa; phylum Chordata; class Mammalia; order Rodentia; family Muridae; genus Psammomys; species Psammomys obesus. The sequence continues at coordinate 7,709,364 of NW_026596034.1, forward strand.
ACTTGACTCCCCATTGACAGGCTCCTGATACCCTGGCTGCCTTGAACAAAGAAACTCCAGTCAAGCAGGCAGCCGTTATAGCATTATCAGGTGCCATGGTGCTATGTCATTGCAGCAGCCATTTTGAATATTCCCTGGCTGTCTTGAGGAAGCTGCAGCTGCTTGCCGCTGACATGTGGCCCCAGCTATGAATGCGACACTGAAATCTCCCTCAAGTCTTTCTCAGGCAGAGGGGACATATTCTCTGGGGCCTAGCGGAGGGACAGTTGTGACTTTTGCCATGAACAGGGTATCACAATCCTTCATTTGCACAAAGGCCTGCTGGGGATTGGTGCGGACACTCCTATCCTGGCAAAGTAAGTGGGCTGTTGGGCTCACTTCAGGGGTCGTGTGGGAGATACCCTCCTCTGCTGATTCCTGGTGTTGGGACATTCAACCCAATTAAACGATTCTCTGCGGTGATGTTTTCTGGCCATCCCTGGTAGCCATCAGTACCAGGCTTGGCTGACCTGGTAAACCGAAGGAAGCAGAGGCATTGGTGGCACAGACCCTGGAGTAGCTGTGGCAGGGACAGCAGAACGTCTACTTGGAGAGCTACGGACGCGTCAGAGCTAGAGCGCTGACAGCTCTGACAGGCGCAGAAGTGCAGGAGCCCCATGGGCGCTGGCTGGCGACCCCCGATGGCCACAGACGAGGTGAGCTACAGGAACTGCTGAGGGCGGAGATGGGGCCGGTAAGAGCAGCAGTGGCGTGACCCCAGAGAAGGCGGGACAACAGCAAGATCGCCGCAGAACAGTCGAGAAGACAGTGACAGCGACACCAGCAATGGTGGTGGCAGATGCTGAGGTGGTAGCCCAGGAGAAGCGCATTAGTCTCTGTCTGGGCCTACACAGGAGCAGAAACGCTTCTTACTGTAGGGCTAAACTCTTGGGTCCCTGCAGATTCTAGGGTGCTCCACCCACTGGGACCCTGCTCACAGATGCCTCGCCCACCACCGACGCCCCGCCCATCACTGCTGCCCTGCCCACCGCTGCCAAGGAGCCAAGGTTACAGAACCCTCTGAAGAATGAAGCAGAAGGGCCACCTTCACCAGCCGCAATTTCTCCCCATATAAAGGGAAGGGACTCCAGCAGGCAGACCGGTAACATCTTCAGGCTGGCATTACAGTTCTGAGGAGAATCTAATGACTGTCTGTTTTCCATGCCAGCAGCCCATCTTATCCGCCACTGTCCAGGGAGGGTGGGGTGGCACACAGACAGCCTGTGGTGGTTTGAATGAACTTGGCTCCCCGTTGGTGGAACCCTTTGGGAAGAGTCAGGATGTGTGGCCTTGTTGGGAGGAAGTGTGCCGCTGGGGGAGGGCTTTGAGGCTCCAGAGGACTTGAGCCATCCCAGCGTCCTCTCTGTCTGTCTGTCTGTCTGTCTGTCTCTGCCTTCAGTCTGCAGATCAAGATGTGAACTCTAGGCTGTTCTTGTGCCTTTGCTCTGCCACCATGGACTCTTAACTCTCTGAAACCGTAAGCTCCAGATTGAATGCTCTCTTGTATAAGTTGCGTTGGTCACTGGTGTTTTATCACAGCAATAGAAAAGTAACTAAGACAGAGCCCCACTTAGCATCAAGACGGACTCTACAAAAACATCAAATGATACAATGTCAGGATTGTCACAATCACTCTGTGAGTAAAACTGGGTCCTAACAGCTTGGCCTTAGCGTCCCTGTTGATTCTGCGCCTGGTCTCAGCTGATAGCTAAGTGGCAGGCAAAAGGCACTGTCATAGGAGCCACACCACTAATGCGAATGTGTGAACCGAAGGTGAGCCAGGAGATCTAAGGATCCTTAACTAACACAGGCCAGCTGGCACTCAGGAAGCTGAGGCAGGAGGACTAGAAGGTCAAAGCCATCTCAGATTACACAGTGAGACAAACTAAAAACAGGCTAAAAAGCAAACAGCAGCAACAAGGAAACAAAACAAAAATGAGGGGCCTCAGAGATGGCTCAGTGCGTAAGAACCCTTGCTGTGGCTGCAGACCTGGGTTCAGTTCCCAGCACCCACACGGTGCTCACAGGGCTCTGTAACTCCAGTTCCTGGGGATCTCCAGCCCTGTTCTAGATTCTGCGGACACCAGGCATGAGCATGATGCCACAGACATGCCTGTAGGTGAAACATTCACACAAACAAAATATAAATCAACCAACCAACCGCCCAACCAATCAATCAGTGAATCATTTCTTAGCTCTGTATGAATCAATCAGTGAATCATTTCTTAGCTCTTGATGTAGCTGAAGCATAAGTTCTGGGCTGGTATGCAGCTATGAGTCGAAAAAACAGGTTCACTCATTCCTTCGCCAGCTACTCAGTCCTTTCAGTGTAAGGGAGAAGTGAGCACGGCATCTGCCTTCTTTATCAGCTTGTGCCTGAGTTGGGGAGCAGCCATATGAGCAAGAGCTGCTCCTCCAGGGATGGGCCCCGGCCGGGCTCCCCTGACGAACTCCAGGTACCTAAAGTGGCCACACTTTTAATTTGGCACATTAATCTTGCCCAGGTGGGGAACACGTGTCAGGAAAGAGAGGCATCTGCAAAGCTCTCTGCCCCATAATTCTCTTGGTTTGACTGTGTGACCCCCAAAGGCATCTGTGACCTCTCTCTGTGTCATTCAGGAGCAGGACCAGATTTGACTGTTAATTTGTACTGTGCAAACAAACCCATGGGCAAAGAGCCATTGTTGGCATTTAAAACACAACTTACAAAAAAAAAACAAGAGAACAGTGCACCGAAGAATAAAAGGACCTGTCAATCAGCAGTGCCCTTCTGTGCATTCAGCCTGTCGGAGCTCTGCCACCTAGACCTGATGCAGGGGAGCTTCTCAATTAACAGGGACTTAATGGGAGGAAGTGCTGGTTTGGTGAAAACTTTACGGAGCCTCAGGGAGGCCCCAGACTGCAGGGGTGCTTCTCTGCCTGCATAGGTCACAGCTCTTCGCTCCGCTTCCCTGGGACACCCGCCTACAAGCTGCTCAGACAAGCTGGAGAGGATGAATGTCAGCATACAACAGCCTTCGTACCAATAAGCACCCCTGTGACAGACAGAGGACAGTGCAAAGTCTTGGTGCTGCACACCCCTCCCCTTGGGCCCGTCCTCCTTCTAGTCACTCACCCAGGAACCCCACACAACAGAGGAAGGGGCCACAGGCACACATTCACAGGGGCAAACTGTTGGCAGCGAGATGACAAGAGATGATACTTTTTGACCCCTAGCATATCACAAGCAGGTGATGGGGAGCCGATCCTGCTGGAGCTGGGCCTTTGTCACTTCCTGCGTGGGCCAGGCCCACAAGTTTCCAACTTGGCAGCTTGAGCTGAAGGAAGGGTAGACAGATATCTCTGATCACAGAGCCACCTAGGCCCCCAGGCTGACCTGGTACTGTGGTGCCATCGTGCCCGCTTTCAGGTTCTGCCTCAGGTTCATCACACCGCTAATTACTCCACCATATGTGACTTAAATTGTTTCAAAAGACTTTTTTTTTTTTCCCCATTCAGTATCTCTTGTCTCAGCAACCATTGTTGAGACTGCCATGGGCCCACTTGCTGGAGAGCCCAGAGAAAGTTCTTTGTTTCTACAAGTTAATCTCGTTCTGTTCTTGAGAGACATAGTAGAAAGTAACTGTAGGCTGAGGAAGGGGAGACCCAGTTAAGAAATGGAGTCACTCATGAATCTGCAGGCAAATGGATGGAACAAGAAAAAAATCACCCTGAGTGAGATAACCCAGACCCAGAAAGACCCACTTATACGTGGATCTTAGCCATATAGTACAGGGTAAACATACAGCAATCCACAGACCCAAAGCAGCCAAGAAGGGCCCAAGGAAAGATTCTTGAATCTCACTCAGAACAGGAAATACAATAGACATCTGAAGTAGCTGGAGGGAGGGAACTGAGTGTCAGGTGGGGTGGGAAGATAACGAGGAAGGGGGTCAGGTGGGCAGAAAGAGAGGAGGAGGGCTGGTGAGGGAAAGACCTGGGAGAGGGAATGGAAATCAGTGTGGGGCATCTCTGGGACAGGGGAAGCTACTGGGAGTCTTTGGGGGTGATGCTAGTAGAGACCCCAAGCAACAGGTGTTAAGGAGCATAAAGTCAGCAATCCCTGTAGCCAGGTGGGACTCCCAGTGGAGGAGGTGGGGACAGCAACCCACACAAAAACCTTCAACCCAAAATGTGTCTTGTCTACAAGAGGTGTAGGGGCAAAGATGGAACAGAGATTGAGGGAACATCAAAACAGTGACTGGCCCAGCTTGAGACCCATGCCGTGGGAGAGGGCCAACACTGTCACTATTAATGATGCTCTGCCATGCTTGCAGACAGGAGTCTAGCATAACTGTCTTCTGAGAGGCTTCGAGCAGCAGTTGATAGAAACAGATGCAGAGAACCAAGGCTAAGCAATGGGCCGAGCTCAGGGGATGCTGTGGAAGAGTGGGTGGAAGGACAGAAGGAGCCAGAGGGTCAAGGAAGACTACAGAGCAATTTAACCTGTGCCCAAGGGGGCTCACAGACACTGAACCACCAACCAAAGAGCTTATACGAACTGAACCTAGACCCCTACACAAATGTAGCAAAAATGCAGCTTGGTCATCATGGTGGGTCCCCTAACAATACAAGTAAGGGCTGTCTCTGAATCTGTTACCTGCCTCTGGTCACTTTCTTCTGCCTGGGCTGCCTTGTCACACTCCCTGGTGGGAGAGGATGCCCTTAGTCCTTCCATGATTCAAGATTCAAGGGTGGACTGGTACCAACTGGGTGCCTCCCCTTCTTGGGAGGAAGGAGGGGGGATGGGAGGAAAGGGGTTGGGACTGGGAGGAGAGGAGGAAGGGGGCTAGGATTAGAATGTAAAGTGATTAAATAAATAAATAAATAAATAAATAAATAAATAGATAGATAGATAGATAGATAAATGGAGAAAAATAAAATAGTAACTAACTATAAGAAAGAAAAGAAATGGAGTCACAAGTGCTATCCTGCCATAATTGCCACTATAACACATGAATGATTCACCTTACTTGTAGGAAAAGCCCAGTTTATCATTGAGGTGTGAACTTGGTGTGAATTCCTTCATCCCTTATGCTCTACCATCTATGCTTCTAAAGATGTTGAATTGGAATGAGATGTAGTGTTACAGACCTATAATCTCAGCTCTTGAGAGGCTGAGGCACGAGGGTTGCAAGGTTGAGGCCAGCATGGGCCATGTTGGTGGGTCCCTGTCATGAACCAAAAACAACATCTCAAATTAGAAAGGACTTCAAGACAAACCTCTTTGGCTTCGTGGAAGGAGAAGGGAGGTTTAGATTATTCACTGGTAATCAGACGCCCTTACTGGGAACTGTCTGCTGATTAGGGGCTGTGTGCACCCACGTGTGTGAGGGGTGGGGCTAAAAGGTGGTAGAGAGGCACACTAAAGATCACCCAAGGGAACTAGGAAAGATCATCCTGAGTGAGGTATCCCAGAAACAGAAAGATACACAGGGTATAGACTCACTTATAAGTGGATAATAGACATATAGAATAAACCTACAAAAATCTGTATACCTAATGAAGCTAAACAAGAATGAGGACCCTGAGTAAGAGGATCAATCCTCACTCAGAAAGGTAAACGCGATGGACATTGGAAGAATGAGAAAACAGGAAACAGGACAGGAGCCTACCAGAGAGGGCCTCTGAAAGACTCTACCTAGCATTGTATCAAAGCAGATACTGAGACAAATAACCAAACTTTGGGCAGAGTGTAGGGAATCTTAGGAAAGAAGGGGGAGATAGTGGGACCTGGAGGGGACAGGAGCTCCACAAGGAGAGCAACAGAACTAAAATATCTGGGCACAGGGGTCTTTTCTGAGACTGATACTCTAACCAAGGACCATTCATGGAGATAACCTAGAACCCCTGCTCAGATGTTGCCCATGGCAGCTCAGTGTCCAAGTGGGTACCCTAGTAAGGGGAACAGAGACTGTCTCTGACATGAGCTCAGTGGCTAGCTCTATGACTGCCTCCCCCGGATGGTGGAGCAGCCTTGCCAGGCCACAGAGGAGGACAATGCAGCCAGTTCTGATGAGACCAGATAAGCTAGGATCAGACAGAAGGGGAGGAGGACCTCCCCTATCCATGGACTTGGAGAGAAGCATAGGAGGAGTGTTGGGAGGAGACTACACCTGGGATACAAAGTGAATAAACTGTAATTAATATAAAAATATAAATTAAAAATAAAAGATCATCGCAGGTATTTTCTTGACTTCAAGGGTGAATCTTAAGATACATGGGTTAGCTAGGGAGACAAACCTGTAATAAAGCATTCTGAAAACTCAATTTGAGTGAGAAGCTTTGAGGAAATCAGGTATGATCAGCTGTGTCAGATGACTTGCACAAATCGAAGAATTTGTCTAGCAAACAATTTCAGATCTGTAGTCTCCTCACTGGTGACAGTAACCTTGTTGATTGAGCTGTGGGGTGGGGCCAGGCCAGAATGAAAGGCACTAGAAATGTTGTTTATCCAAGTAAAAACTAATTTGTTTGTTGAGTAACAAAGACCGAAATCATCTCACACTTTAAGGCTGGTGAGGCATCAGAAGATGGTTTACACTCTCATTACCTTCTTTAATTAGACATGGAAATGAAGAGCCAGGTACCACCATTCCCATGCATGGTATTCAGGCACAGAGGCAATGAATGGGTCATATAAGGAGGCAAAATGGAGTGGGTGAGGATACCCACGTGGCAATGGAGTCGGTGTGCGGCACGCAGGCAGTGAGTGGGAAATGCCAGCAGTGTGGAGAAGTAGGGGGCTCTCCATTGTGCTCTGGATGTTCTCCACACAATAATGCAAGAAGTTAAAGGGCATGAATTAACCTTTAAAGCAGACTTGTCACTGGGAAAAGAAAAGTCGACTTGCGACTGTGTTATGCCCCTTAGCACAAAAGGCAGGCAGGCTGTGGGAAGGACATTGAAGGAAAGGACATGACTGGTCCTCTGGTAAAGGTGGTACAGGCACCTTAGAGTTCATGAACTCAAGAAGGTCCACATCAGGGTGGAGCTATAGTTTAGAATGCACAAGGTTCTAGGTTTAATCCTTAACCCTGCACAACAGGTGGGGAGGGAGGGAAGGAATATCATACAAATGAATCCACACATGAGCCAGAATGATCTTTTCTAGAGCTGTGGTCTGACTGTGCCACCCAGGCTGAGCTCCCACTCTGTGGTTCAAGAGGCGGCCATGCCTCAGTTTCTTGAGTTGCTGGGGCTCACACGATACTACCATAGCCAGAAAGTATAGGGAGACTGACTTTGTGCTTTCTGACAAAGCCCAACACGGCATGGGTACAAACCAGGCTCTGTCAACACAACTGTGTCACTGCCATGACAAAATGCCTGAAGTAAGCAACTTAAAAGTCAGAAAGTTGTTTTTTTTTTTTGTTTTTGTTTGTTTTTGCCACTCAGCTCCATTGCTTGTGGACTTATGTGATAAGGCAGAGCATCATTGTTACATGTATGGAGGAGGAAAGCTATTCAGCTGGTGATTAGGAAGCAGAAAGAAAGCGTCTTATGTAGCTCTGGCTGTCTGAAAACTACTGTATAGATCAGGCTGGCCTTGAACACACAGAGATCTGCCTGCCTCTGCCTTCAAGTGCTGGGCTTAAAGGTGTGTGCCACCATGCCTTGCTGTTGTTTTGTTTGCTTGTTGTTTTTGTTTTTTGGTTTGTTTTTTTGTTTTGTTTTAAGACAGGGACTCCCTATAAAGTCCAGGCTGTCCTGGAACTTACTATATACATCAGACTCTCCGTGAACTCATACTCTTCTTGCTTCAGTCTTGAATGCTGGCATTATAGATGTATGCCACCACACATGACTGTACGCCTGCTTCTACCTTTTCAAAATGGTTTACTGCCAAAAACTAACACCACCATGACTAACACCACCAAGCTAGGTCGGCAGTAGCCTAAAAGTTCCCTCACTTGATTGCATCCAGAAGCAACTTGAATGATCTCTAGGTGTGTCTCACCTGTGGCCTGCAGACCACATGCAAACCAGGTTAAGCTATAAATAAAGCCAGAAAATCTGTAGACTATAATTTTGTATTGCAATGTCAAAAGGCATCTAAGCTTGTGTAAGAGCATGCCATTATTTTCACATAATGACTATGTTAGCTTTTAGTATCTGCAATCGAGATATCTGACATCAACAGAAGGGGAGGGGCTATTCACGTTGGCTCATAGTTGTGGAATGTTCAAGGCAGGAAGCACAGGGAGGAACTGATGTCATGTCAGACAGGAAGCAAGGAGAGAGGAAACACTTGGCTTCTCCTTTCCGGTTTCATCCCATGTGAGCCCCCAGCCTGGGGGATGGTGCCTCTCACCTTGAGGGCCGTCTTCCCTCCTAGTTAGCCCTCTTTGGAGACATTCCCACCTCGGATGGTAAAGTGCTTGGGGGGAAGCCTGATGATCTGAGTTACGTTACCCTGGTAACTGTGAGTAAGGGCGCAGTGAAACCACAGAGCTGGACCACTCCATGGGTAGAAAGAAAGGTTTATTGGGGATCAAGCTCCAAGGCTATCTCTTGGGAGGGGCAGAGAGAAGCAAAATGATGGAAAAGCAAGACAGTCAGCAGGGTGGGGTCTTAGAGCTGACGTAGGCTGTTCATCAGCTAGCTGCCCTTGCCCAAGGTAGCTGACCTTTGTGGGTGGATTAAAGGAGGTTCTTGATAAACACCAGTAGTCTTGTTTTACGAAGCCAGAGTTCTTCTGTTTAGAACACTGTCACCAGCACTGACATTTTGGGGGGCCACTTTACATCTATGGTAACAATAGAAAGGAACTCCACAACGTTGTCCTCTGACATCCACATGTGAACACACACAATAATGATGAAGAAAAATTCCTTAAAACACTAAGCATCACAATGACAAATTTGTCTGATGCAGTTTTTTTTTTGTACATACTAAGCAATATCTTTTTGTATTCTAAGAATATCTCTTAACATATACAAAAAACTGGAGCCTGGTTGATTCTTGGTAAGGAGTCCTTGGGCGAAGGTCAATACTGTTTACTCTGCCTTCTGAATTTGAACTAGATGACAAACATATGTTATATTAAATAACAAAATCAAATATTTTATTTACTTATTTTTGTGGGGTTGTGTGTGTGTGTGAGTTCGTGCATATGAGTGCATGTGCACATTCCTGCGGAGACCAGGCTCGGATGACAGTCTTTTTTGACCACTGTGCACTTTATTTTTTGAGGCAGGATCTCTCCCTGCACCTGGAGCTCCGTGGTTGCTTAGGCTGTCTAATCAGTGGCTCTCAGGGCTCCACCTGTCTCTACCCACACAACTCTGGGGTAATAGACACAAGCTGTCACGTAAAGATTTTTTTTTTTTTTAATTTGGGTCGGGTCTGGGAATCCAAACTCAGGTTCAATGCATAGCAAGCCTTAGTCTGGTGCATTCAAGAGGGGATGAAGACCGAAGACTGAGCAGTTACCACGGGTGTGGGGCAAGGAGGGGAGAGAGAGGCTGCTGCTTGCTGCTGCTGCTGCTGCTGCTGCTGCTGCAGTTTCTGTGGAGAGTTAATTCACCAAGAACTGTGGGGCTCTCAGTGTTGACACTCCTTAGTCTCTGCACGGCATCTTTAGTAAAATCCTCACGGTACAATATCGTACCTGTGGAATTTGTTCTGAGGGGGCTACATGGGAAAAGGTGCCATCTGGCCCACGAGTCACTGGGGCAAACAGGAAGAGGAAGCCACTCTCTTCCTGCTCCAGGGCCTCAGCTTCCTCCAGGCGCCTGCCCCATCATATGTTCTATTTCATAAACTCAAACTGGCACCTGAGGAAGCATCTATGCTTATAGAATTAAGGTCCTTTTAATAACAGGAAGTAGTTGGGACTCAGCCAAAAGCACAGGGTGGTGGTGATTGTGGTGGTGCTCAGATGGTTCCTCTCCTCAGTATGTGTGACTTGAAACCTGCCGGGACCAGTGCCAGAGCTGGGGGCCACTGAGGGTCTTTTTGAGAAATGGCTTGGAAGGGACAAATGGAACAGGGATTGGGACTTACAGCCCTGGCTTGGTCTCCTCCTGGTGACACTCTTCCCTTTGTACCACTTTGGACAGGACTCACAAGGCTGCTGTGGAGGCTGGGTTTGCTCCTGCCTAGCTATTCTCGAGTAGAGTGGTCTCTGGGCTCCTTGTTGCACATATGCCTCGCCTCCCGTGAGGCCGGCAGGGTACCTTCTCAGGGAACAAGCTCTGCTTTCCAGATACCTGTTTATGCTCCACGAAGAGTGTCTGTTCCCGTTGTGAATACCAAAGAGTCCAACAACTCTGACCATCACTGGGTCTTCTCCCAGCCATAGCCTGCCCGCAGCAGCTCCGCCATCACCAAATCCAGTCATCCTAGGGCTTCCAACGGTGCCCTACCAAAACCCCTCTGCAAAGGTACCCTAGCTGGGAGCACGGGTCTCCATCAGCCTGCCAGACTTTCAAGCCTTTCCAGTCGTCAAGTAACTCAAGTACCGGTGCCGAGTGGGCTCAGAGTGCAGCCCCGGGCTTCTCGGCCACCTGCACGCCTCTCCCCTCTGAACACCCACTTGGGCGTCCAACCACAGTTAAGGCAGTGATAAAGTGCTAAAGCCCCGTGCTTTCCTGAAAAGATAATCCCCGAGAGCTGCTTTGATTTCCAGGGCCATCGAGACTCCTTGCTCCACTTCCTGTCAGGCCGGCCCTTTGAACAAGCTCACTCCATAATTTAGAGTTTGAATCTCGTTTTAAATGGCAGTTAAAAATTGTATGTGGCAGTTCACAATGAAATTTAGCTTGACAGCTTGGACATAAAACTAAAAATAAATGACTTCACATCCAAATAATAAGTAATAACAATGTTAGCCTGCATAAGAATAGCAGGGCTGGATTCAAATACAATATTAATTTTAGGGATATGAGTGACTGGGGAGAGTCAGAGGAAAGAAACAAATCCTTCATATAGCAATCGTCTCCTCTTATCCCCCAGGCAACCGGCTGCCTTTCACCTCCGCGGCTCGGCAATTACGTGGTGTAATGGAGGCAGCGCAAATAAGCAGAAAGATTTTATTAAACCAAATGAGCAAATCATCTGCGTATTATTGCGATTTGATTGACACTGACAAGTGTCGCGCAGACGCGGATGTGAATATGATAAAGAAGCCTGCAGAAAAGCTCTTGATAATGTTACTCTTGATAAAGTTGCCTGGCCACCCTCGCTCCGCAAATAAAGGGGAGAGGAGTAGAGCGCATATTAATTCACCCAGTTTGCAGCCCAGTGGAGGACGGGAGGGGAGAAAAGTTGCAATGGCTTCAGCGTGTGGCATTTTATATGAATACCAAAATTGCATTCATGATTCACACAGACTTTACGATAATATATTAATATTAAAACTAAAGGTCAGCCCACATAACAGTTAAGCTGCCTGAGCTTCAACCTTTATACCAATAACAGACTCTGGGAAGTAAGGGAGAAATATTTGAATATCTGAAAAAAAATTATTTTATTTTATTTTTATTTTTTTTATTTGGGAGGATTGCGGGCTAACACCAGCTGAGGTAGCCCTCACCCACCTGCCCTCTCCAGGGACAATTAAGGGGCTACCTCGAGGATGGCTGCAGCCAGACAGCTGAGGCTGCCTGGTGAGGAGAGGTGATTAATTGCCACAGGCCTTCGGGCCCTCTCATGCCTGCGTTCCACTAATGATTCCCTTCTGAGCGGGTGGAGTGTGCTGCCGCCATCGGTACTTCCCGACCGGCGTCAGCACAAAACTTTACCCGGCTGCCGGGGCGCTCCAAGCAAATGGCCCAGCCCAGGCAAGGCTCTGTCTAGGACGATTTAGGGAGAGACCTGCCTTGAGGCAGGGGGCCAGCCGGGGTGACCTCTGGTGTTCTCCCCAGGGGTTGGTTTGCTCTGATTCTGTCAGGCGGGCTGGCTCAATCGAGAGGATCTTGGGTAGATGGACCTGAAAATGGCCCTGGAAGAACTTGGAGAAGAACCGGTGAGGAGAGATGGTCACCCCACTTGAGGGCTTTCCCCCGAGCCGGAGAAACGTTTTATAGGCAGCAACACTTGCTTCTGGAGAGAGGGGTTTTTAAGTGCTGGAAAGTTTGCGTGGTCCTTGGTTACCCAAGGAAATGACAAATCTGGGCTGCAAAGATAGCCCCCTCCTCCCCATACAGCCCTGACAAAGCCTGCGTGTGCATCAGAGTTGATGCACAGAGTTTTTACTTCCGGTGAACTCGTTGGTAGTTGACCATGGCAAGAGGAATCTACAGCACAGAAATTGACACACACTATAAAGCATCCCACTGGCCAGCAGGCAATAGGCAAGCTAAGGACAGTTGCTTTCACCAAGTCTTCGGGTACCTGCAGGCCCACCATTACCCCCGCAAAGGCATGAAAACATGGCTTATTTTGTCTGGAACCAATCATGTTTTCATGAACTTCAATATGGTACAAAATAAGCGGGGGCGGGGTGGGGTGTTGGCCGTGGCGGCTAGACAAAGTCCACCTGAGTACTGCCACGGCAAGGCATCTCAGATATGATCTGTCCAGTGGGCAAAGAATCTGGGCTCTGGTTTCTCTCCGCCCTGGCAGCTCCCCTGTGCAGCAACAGTGTCTCTGCTCCCTGATGGGATTCTGGTGACCCGCTCTCTCTTGATCCCAGTCACTCCGTGACTGGCTGAGCCTCTCTTTTGGCAAGTAGACAACCAAAAGGCCCCTCAGGGTGGTCTAATTCCGGAGGACCAACCCAGGGACTTCAATCTGAGGTCTGAGGGGATGCTGGACAGAAATGCCTTTTCCTCTACCTCGCCCATTGCTTTCTGTCACAGTTTTCCTTCTCCAGGCCAGGCTATGGGGCAGGAGAGTCGGGGAGACACATCCAACTGCCTCCTCATCTGCTTTCACTTCCACACTGCCAAGTGTTCTTCAGACTCTGAGGCCTGAGGGAGGCACAAAAAAAAAAAAAAAAAAAAAAAAAAAGAAAGAAAGAAAGAAAGAAAGAAAGAAAGAAAGAAAGAAAGAAAGAAAAAAAGTTCATAGGTCATGACCAGCATCTGTGAGAAATAAAAGAGAGGGCCTGAAGAGATGGTTTGGAAATTAAGTGCTTGCCATAAAAGATTGAGAAACTGAGTTTGATCTTAGCACCCTGGTAGAAAGTCAAGTGTGTGAGGCTGGAGAGATGGCTCAGAGGTTAAGAGCACTGGCTGTTCTTCCAGAGGTCCTGAGTTCAATTCCTAGCAATCACATGGTGGCTTACAACCACCTATAATGAGATCAGGTGCCCTCTTCTGGTGTGCAGATGTATGTGCAGGCAGAACACTGTATACATAATAAAATAACTAAATCTTAAGCAAGCAAGCAAGCCAAGTGTGGGGCTGCATCCCTGTAATCCCAGTAAGCTCTGGGGAGTAAGGATTGGGAAGTTCTGGGTGCTTGCTGGCCACCCAGTCTATCCAAATTAGTGAGCTAGAAGAAGAAGAAGAAGAAGAAGAAGAAGAAGAAGAAGAAGAAGAAGAAGAAGAAAACATTTGACTTTGTGACAGTGGCACACACACACACACACACACACACACACACACACACAACTGAGGGTGTAACCGAACATACATGCATAAGCCCAACAATACAAAATAGAACAGAATTTTAAAAATAAGAAATAAAGAGGGGAATAGAAGAAGGGGGAGGGAGGGATTGGAAGGAGACGAGGGAGGGGGCCACAGCCGGGATACAAAGTGAATAAATTGTATTAAATAATTACTATTAAATAAATAATTAAATTATATAAATTAATTAAAAAATTTAAATGAAGAAATAAAGTATTTCTAAATATTTTGCCCCCCCCCATGTACCATGGACTGAACTTTGAAAGCCTTAGGCAAACACTCCATCCTACAAAATGTGTTCCCAGCCCTCTTTTTCCTTTTTCTACTTTGAGGAGGGGTCTCACTAAATTACCCAGGCTGGCCTCAACCTCACGATGTATCCCTAGCAGGTTGAAACCTGACATCCTTCTGCCTCAGCCTCTGGAGTAGCTAGGACCACAGGCTATCACAGAGTGTCTTATCACACGTTTCAGGGGAAACTGGGGCATTTTCGCCACACTGAGAGATGTCCAATCACTGAAGCTCTAGGTTTGGTGCTTGATCTGATAAAGTGTGGAGGAAAGAAAGAGAGAGGAGAGGGGAGACAGGGAAAGGGAATAGGGGAGAGGGAAGAGGGGAGAAAATGAAGAGGGGAAGAGAGAGGGAGAGATAGAGAGACAGAGAGAGACAGACAGAGACAGAGACAGGGAGACAGAGAACAAGCCTAGGCTGGTCAAAATCTAACTCTGAATGTCACAAACTGAGCATAATTTCCTCTCTTGTGTTTCTTCTGTAAGCAACTGTGACCCTTTCACACTCCCTAAGGAAATCTAACACTCCAGCTAATGAGGGAAAAATTATATTCTAAAAGGCAAAGAAAAGGTAATTAATGTTTTATTGTGTTTTGTTGTTGTCTGTCCACACCCTATGTACTGAGACACCCTGCCTTCCCTGTAGTGTATGTGACAGCCACTGGGAACCCTTCCTACAGAGCAGCTTAGAGCCACGCTGGGTAGGATTCCATCCTCTGTCATGCTGTAATACACAGTCAGTGTAAGAAAGCTAAATCAAATGACTGGGAGGCCCCCCGCTGCCAGGACGAGGTTGGGCCATCCTCAGGATGTCCTCTGCCCTCTTTCTCCTTTACACAAAGCTATAGGAGGACTGAGAGCCTGTCCCTTTCTCCCTTGCCACATCCCAAAGAGCCATAGACACTTGGTAGGTACTGGATCAAGCTACTGAGAATGAATGAGCGTGGATCTCTTCAACATCAGTTCCTGGGACTGTGTGTGTGACCGACTAGGGACTCAACCTGTCACACCACTACAAATCCAAAAACAGGCTGAGAACCGAGAGACAAGCTTTCCAGCTTCCCTGCTCACCTTCTAGCACCTTCATCACTTTTGCTATTGCTCCAGATGAGTATTTTAGGTGCCTGCCAGTCAGTTAATATGAACTCAGAGAACCGAGAAGGGGTGCAGTGATTAATTGTTAGTGAATAGTTCCACCGCTCTACAGCCATAGAGGGTGGGTAAATACGTTTAAGGCTAGCCTGGGCTACACGGCCAGACCCTGTCTTAGCAAAGCAAGGCAAAACAAAGCAGGGCAAAGCAGAATGAACGTATAACTCATCATGCAAGACAACACGCGCTGTGTGTTCCTTATCATGTCTTCACATGCTTCCTGTAACTTTTAGCCAAAATGAGGCAAAGATGAACCGGTACGTTTCCTCTCCATCAATTCAAGAATATATACAATGGCATCATCACCCCTATATTTAATTCTGATCACTGGTCTGAAGGAAAAAAAATAAAGCTAGATATTTGGGAAGATAATAGGCCTCTAAATTCTATAACACTATAAGGGTTGAAATCAGCCTACTCTATTTGGAAGGCTAACTGCCATGTCCCTGGTTCATGTGTCGGAGACGCAGCATCTATAAGCTGTAGGCACGCTAATCCTTGCTCTTGTGGATTGCAGAAACCAACACTACATTTTAGATGAACAGACTATTTTCCCAAGGGACCTTTTAAGCTGTTTTCCCATTGTCTATGGAGTACAAACCTCTTACCCTGGCCCTCGAGACCAAGGAGATGCCTGACCCTGAGCCCCTTTCCCAATCCTGTTCATTTCATCAGAGAAAGACCTGTTAAGTACCAGCTAAGATTTTGTCAAGGATTTTCATCCTGGAAATGAGACACACACAAAAAGTAAACAAGACATTGAAGATTATATTACAGTGGAAATACAGGACAAGGGGCCAGGGAGCACCCAACAGGGAGGAGCCTTGAGTAGAGATGTCAGGAGGTCCCTGTTCAGCCTGCTCCCACAATGAACAGCAAAGGGGAGAAGTATAAATGGAGCCAGTTCACACCAGGCCTCCAGGGTCAGAGGCAAAGATCAATATTATGTTAAATTTGAAGTTAATACAACTTCTAGAAGAGGCAAAAAGCAGAACCGTTTTCAGGCTGGAGAACAGCTGACAACCGTGCTATCTGCAAAGGCACCCCGGCCAGCAGCAGAAGGAACTGCCACTCTGCAGCTGTGGGAATGGGGGTGCGGGGGGCAATTTCAAGTACTTTATGCCAAGTGATAGATGGCAGATTTTGGAGTTAGGGCTGTATCTCAGTGGAGAGCAGTTGCTTGGTATATGCAAGGCCATGGGTTCAATGCCTATTACCAGAAAAGGGGGGGGGGCAGGGAAGAAAGGCCAAGTTTACATTAGTCACCTATTCATGCATAATAAAGTGATTTCTAAAGCCAGCAGGGTCTGGGAAGCAAATGCTTCCTGAGCATCCGGAAGGGAAGTGTGTGGAAACTGCAGGATTGCTGTCTTACTTTCAGAGAAGAAAGTTCTGTGATTCCTCACAAATGAGACTCGTCCTTGGAGCTTTCTAAAGCCGCAGTGACAGAGCCAAGGGATTCACAGCACTCATTATTCGCATTCCTGGAAGCTATCTTACGGAGTCAGCTGGGGAAAGAGGAACACCCTCTGACACACAGGCTGCCGCTGGGACTCGAACGCCTGCCTAGCAGAGTCCACAGCCACAGAGCCTGGGGCTGTTCCCTCAGGGACAAGGTGAGGACCCTAGAACTTCAGTCTTCATTCCCCCTGCCTGTAAAGAATGTGTCTGCCACCCAATGCCTAAGGTCCCTCAGCTCTAAGTGCTTAGCCGTCAGCCTGTGGGTTCACAGCACGCGGCTTTCTGGTGACAAGCTGGGGCTCCCTTCTACCCCAGAAACCTTAGGACAATGGCCACATCTGCTCTACTGTTGAAGTAATCGCTTCCTTTAAGTAAACTCAGTTTTTAAAACTTAAAATTAAATGTGTATTTTTAAAAGTTAAACTTTGTATTGCGATAGTGATGGGAGGGGGATCAGCAATGCCAGCCAACTGGAAAGGAAGGTAAACACAGCAGTAGCATAGCAGTGGTTCAGGCTGGCAGATGGAGACGACAAGGCAAAGAGAGGCATTAAAGACCCACTAGCACCAAATGGAGGTGTTCCTTGCTTTGGTGCAATGTCCTGCCTGTGTGCCACTTAATCATGCTCCCCACCAGTCACCGACAAACTGTCCCCACTCAGAGACTTGCTCACTTTGGCTTCTTTTGTGTTTATTTATCTATGAATTTATTCTTTTGCGTCAATTCACTGAGCTCCCAGGGAACAATCGTGTGGACCTCTGCTTTCCTACCAGATGCCTCTGCTGACCTCCTCTCAAGAGGGCTCAGCGAGGCAGAAGCCTGGATCTCAGCTGAGGTCCTGGAGTTCGGCTTCCAGAAGGAGAACGGGGTTCTGTTTCTCTCAGGGGCATCTACAGCGCCTTAGGGTGAGGCCCAAATGTGCTAAACCAAGGTGTGGAAAAGGTTTTCCAGGGTGTTACAGTTTAGCTCTTTCAGCATGAGGTCGCCTGTGGTAATGGAAGCTTGGCGTTCCAAAGCTATAGTGATACCAAAGTGTTACAGCTCTTGATCAAGCTGCTGTTCTGGCAGAGGTGCGGGCCAAGGCCCATGCCTGGTAGGCTTGCAGCTGAGACATAGGCCTGGTGAGGCCCAGGCCCAGGCTCAGTGAGGCCCAGGTCCAGTGAGCCGGAGGGCAGGCCCAGTGAGATGCGACCCCGCAGAGGATAAATGATGGATCTCAGAAGGTCTTGAAGGGAGAAAGCTCGAATCTTTATTCATGTGAAATCAAGGGCAATATAAACCCTGGACAGAAGGAGGAATTTCAAGGGTGAGTCTGTTTGATTCGCTGGGGTCAGGGAGTCAGGAATACTTAAATGGTCCTATCACAAGAGGGAGAATACAGTACTTAATTATCCTATTGAGGGGGGATCTCCAAGTACAATTGAAGGTCACTGCTGGACTAGGAGCCTTAGCAGGGGTATTTCTAGGAATTCCTAGATGCCTGCTAGAGTAGTTTGCTTATCAGGGAAGGGTCTGGCCTGTAATCTGCCCTGAGGGCTACGTGACCTCCTTACAAGACCTGGGGTCACCCGGATCAAGGGAGACTTTTAGAACCCACTGAGAAAAGGGTGTCTCTCATCGTAATTAAATTGGCTATCTGGAGAGGACCAACTTCAGCCTTGTGCAGCAGATGGCCACACTCAGGGAGTAGAGGAGGAACGGCCATATTGCCAGCTGGCCTGCTGTGTTGGTCCGGGGTGGTGACACCTGGGGAGAATGGTATTGGGGTGGTGGCTAGAGGTGAGTGTGTGTGTGTGTGTGTGTGTGTGTGTGTGTGTGTGTGTGTGTGTGTGCACATGGATACAAATGACCACAGAGACTAGAAGAGAGTGTTACCCTTTAGGTGGTGGGTGCTGGGAATAGAGCTCAGGTCTTCTAGGAGTATACACTCTTAACAAGTGAGCTCTCTCTCCAGCCTGATTTAATTTTATGCAAGTATACAGTGCATCTTGATCTTATCCAGCCCTTCTTCTCCCCTTCCCCTAGATCCTCCTGAATCTGTCCCTCTTTTCCCATTTTTATAGACTCTTATTATTCTATTTTAATAACTCCAATTAATGCTGCCCACATGAGTGTGTGTGTGGAGTCATCTACAGGACAGGAGCAGCCTACATGGGGCCCAGCAGCCGACAGCTGCCAATAGCTCCTCAGTGGGGCCTTGGGAGCTCCCCCTCCCCTTCGCACTCCCAACCCCGAGTCCAAAGTGGAAGGACTTACACAGACGACCATGTGAGTGTGATGACACAGCATGTCGAGGAGACAGCACGTCTCCCATCCCCAGCTCTTACATGCTTTCTGCCCCCCTTCCGCAATGTTCCCGGAGCCATGAGGGGGGAGGAGTTGATACAGATACCCCATTTAAGACTGAGCACCCAATAGTCACTTTCAGCTCTTTGACCAGCTATGAGCCTCTACATTAACTGCTCTTCACTGTAGAAAGTAGCCCCTCTCACCAAGGTTGAGAGCATCAGTAGCCTATGGGTCTATGCGTACATATTTAGAATGCAGTTTGGCAACATGAGAGTTTAGAAAACAAAACAAAACAAAAAACCAATATTAGGTCCCCCACTAGAGCCTATGACTTCTCAGCCATGGGCCTTTGCCTAGAATTAGTAATAGGCATACTGTAAATTCCTATGTAGTAGGCCTCAACTCCAACCAGAAAGTGGCTGGCTACACTGTCAACAGTCATGCCACTATTTGTGCCAGTGAGCACATCTTGCCTGGCAAACGGTATTATAGCATGCAGGGTCCAGCGGTGGGGAATGGTGACTCAAACGCACAGGAATAAGGGTCCTGAATGGTGAGGAAGACTGGGAATTGATGAATAAAGAAGATGAAAGTACTAGTTGGAACCAGGAGGTCTTGTATTAGCTGATGGCCTATGCCAAGTAAGTTTATTAAGAAGTACAGCATCCTATGTAATATTTACAAGGTGAGAATGATCAAGGTCAGCACAGAGCTAAGTCAGACAATGTTGGCAAAGAGAACACAGGATACTTCAGACACAGCTGCCTTAGGACTGATAACCACAGCCCAGAGGGATGAGTTGAGTCCCCAGAAACCACAACCTTGACTCCTTTGAGACACTGGCTCCAGCCCCAGACTGGCCTTGCCAAGTCCACTCCTGGACAAAGACATAAAACTAAAATTTGCACTTTCATCAGGGCCTCTGAAAAAGTCTTGGGAGTCCAGCTCCCAGGGAAATATTATCAGCTTCTCTACTCCAGTGGCCTGCATAACACTTCCCACTAGCTGGCAAGGAGGAAGTTTCACAGCCAGTTCCAGATTGATTTCTGTATGCTCTGCAACCCTAAAGTGTTGTGTCTTCAACAACGGGACTTATGTTGACGGGTGTATTTCAACGGGTAAATTGCATGGGATTTGAATTATCTCAATAATGCTGATGCAAGAACTAGATTGCTTTGTGAATAAGCTCTGCTTGAGCCTGGGTAGCAGGCGGTGGGTGGGAAAGCCTGGTGATTGTATAGAGGTATAGAGCGATGCTTGTGGCCTTGGCTGCAGATACGAGCTACGGTGGGCAGCTTCACAGTCCCCATCTGACTCCACCTAGAATTTTCACAGCCGAGGTTCTGATGCTAGGTTCTCCCTAGTTTTAGGTGTCCCCTAGCAGAAGCTTGAAAACAATTTGGCAGTTATAAGCACTGGGTGATTTCACAGAGGACCAGAGTTCAATCCCCAGCTCAATCTGTAAAGAGGGATCATACGCCCTCTTCTGGCCTCTACGGGTACTGCATGCACATGGTGCACAGGCAAAACATCCATACACATAAATACAAGTATGTAAATCTAAAAAAAAGAGTTTTTCCCAGGGATTCCTACAGACAGGGACAGGGGTAGACGCTGGAAATAGAGGCTTCTCAAAGAGATAAACTCAGCTGTGCATGGTAGCATGTGTCCACCTGGGTAGCAGCACCCGGGAAGCTGAGGCAGGAGGATCAAGAATTTGATCCTGGGCTACAAAGCAAGACCTTGTGTCAAAACAACAAGAGCAGTCCTCCCATAGACAAGGCAAAGTGATCCCAGAAAACATCTGTGCCTTTGCACTTTCCAAGGTTAGTCCTGTTTGTACAGGTAACATCTTATCCCCCAAACGCACAGCTCTCCATTTTATGAGCTTTGACTACAAGTTAGGCATTCCAATGGCTACAGTCGCAAAATTAGATAAATACTGGCAAAGATGAATGGAAAGTGTACTGCTGACGGCATGACACAGGATACAGCCACAGTGGGAACACATGGAGGTGGAAAAAAATACCCAAATATGGTATATATGCACAGTTGTTCGGCCACAAAGAGAACAGAATTCTCATACAAGCTTCGAGATGGGTGAACCTTGAAAACGTCATGTTAAGTGAAGCAAGCCAAATACAAAAGGGAGAGGATTGGATGATTCCACTGTGGAGGTAATGGGAAGAAGAAATTCTCAATGAGAGCTTACTGGGTCACTTCGTCGGCCCACTTCTCATCACGGAGATGAAATGCCTCACAAGACGGTTGGATGTTGAAAGTTCTGTGTGGCTCCAACTCTTGGTTGGTGCCCATGGCAGGCGGCTCTAAGAGGCACAGGAAGGAGAGTGAGAGAACACATAGTGAAGCAGAAAGCCAGAGAGTCTGGGGCTCTATCACCATCCCCCCTCAAGGGCAGTGCTCCCAGGAGGTTCCACACCAGCTCTCAGCCCTTGTCACCCTGCGGCCAAATTTCCATCGCACACATCTTTAGGGGATGGATCAGATCTGAACCACTGCAGTTACTGGAGGCTGGAGAGAGAGAGGAATGAGACTGAGTGTTTGATGATCGCTTAATTACTTCTTTATTTTTAATAATGTGTGTGTGTGTGCATGCCAGCAGGGGACAGAGGCTTTGACTCCCCTAGAGCTCTAGGCAGCTGTGAGTCACCCCGTGTGAATACGGGGACTCAGGTTCTTCAGTTCCTTGGCAAGAGCAGTACACAGAGTACATTCTTAATCACCGAGTCACCTCTCCAGTCCCCAGATTTTCGCTTAGGCTGCTGAAATGGCTAGAGAGAGTGGCTGAATAACCCTGCAAACGCACCCAGTGCCACCAAAGCGCACACTCAAACTACTGCAATGATAAATATTTTGTGCATATTTTGCCATAAGAAAAATCTTACCATGGACAGGCACGGTGGCTCACATGTTTAATCCCAGCAACTCAAGAGGCAGAGGCAGGTGCATCTCTGTGAGTTTGAGGCCAACCTGGTTACATAGTGAGTTCTAGGCCAGTTAAGGCTACATAGTGAGACTTTGTCTTAGAAACAAATTAATGGAATTGTAAAAAAAAAAAAAAAAAAAAATTAGGTAGAGTGGGTATAGATTTATAGATGGGTACAACTGTAGGGAGATTTGTAGGGAGAGTTCTTCTAAATTCACAAGGGTCAGACCCAATAGATTGTGGAAAGAACACTACCTGCGACCTGACCCCAGCACAGGACAGTATCATCCATGTATTTGATTGGTGGTGCAGGCTATAGAATATGTATATTTCATAACTGCATACCCGCGCACAGCGGCCAGTAGATGGTAAGAGCTCAATAATCACTATGGTACCCTGTTACCACCACCTATGCCCACAGTCATGGTCTACCTTCACTCCGATTGCCACTCAGAAAGCAGCACGTATTTTGGTAGTGCTGAAATGTTCGGGGATTAGAGAGGACCACAGCGCCGTTTCTGAACATACTAAAGGCTACTGGGTGCTCTATGTGAGGTAGCAGACCTTGTGGTACATGAATCACAGCTTTGTGCAAAGACAGGGCATGGAGTCACAGGAAGTGCTTATACTGTAGACACAGTTGAGTGTAGGGACTGTGGATTTTGCAGGCAACAAAGGCTTTCGTACTCGGGCCACTTTTTCACCACATCTGGGGAAAAGAGTTTCCTCCATGCCAGCCTGAAATAGCCTGCACACAGCAGCCTGTAGAAGCTGCCAGTGCAAGCAGTGAGCAACGGGGGGCTGAGCCCTCGTGAGTCCAGATATTTTCGTTTGCTTTGTGTTGAAGCCACAAACACCAGGACCAAAGGCAACTTGGGGAGGAAATGATTTATTTCATCTTACACCTTTAGCTGACAGTTTATCTGAGGGAAGTGAGGGAAGAAACCCGGGAGGGAAGATGCTTATTGGCTTATGCTCTGCATTCACTCGGCCAGCTTGCTTATACAACCCAGGCTCACTTGCCCAGGGGTGGCACAGCCCACCATAGGACGGGCCATCCTCCATCAATTAGCAATCAAGAAAATGCCCCCACCCCACGACTGTCCCACAGGCCAATCTGATGGAGGAAATTCCTCAGATGAAGTTGTCTCTTCCTCTGTGTGTCATGTTGACAGCCAAGACCAGCCATCACATCTAGTCACCTCTGCTCAGGGCAATGAGGACTGTCACATTAGAGCTGTCCTCTAGCAACACCCACTATCACCTCTTGCTTAGGCACCTGCCCCAGATGCCCCACCCTGAATCATAGTTAGCCTGAGGCTGGGGTCTCTTCCTTGTTGGACATCACTGAAGCCTAAGCACTCCCAGAGGTGTGAACGCTGTCTGCCAGAATGAGCCATGCAAGACAGGAGATCCGTTTTTAATGACAAAACCAAAAGATTTGGCACTAGCCACCTCCTGCCTCAGCTTGTGCCCACTCCAGCCTTGGGACTAGGCAACTCTGTCTCCACCCTGAGCAGGAAGAATGGAGTCTAGATCTTTTTATTGGCCCACCATCTGAGGACACGGGACCACTGTCAGGCTTAAATTCATGCTTTTCCCAATCCCTGCACCCTTCACACATTCCAACACCAGACTGTATCACCTCCTTCAGAGAAGCCATCTTTCTTTTGGGTCAGTCATCCGGGTAGAGCTGCTGGCAGGGCGAAAGGTATATAGGAAGGCTGCTTTTCAGTAACAGGCTCTCCTGGCCTCAGTTTCTTTCCTGGTCCTTCTGCCAATCCCTCAGCTGAGTGCCAGGCCTTCGGGAGGAATGCCTGGCAGTGCGCCCTGTTCATAGTGGGAACAACGGACAGCCCCAGCGATGAAATGCCTCTCTGGTTGACTCAAGTCACTCAAGCCAAGGCACTCAAGGGCAGGCCAGGTCCTTACTGTGTACAGGTTAGATGGCTGGGCTACAGCTGACGTCATTGATGGGTGTACTCGGCGCACGCCTGTAAACCCAGCACTCGGGGAGGCAGAGGCAGGCAGATCTCTGTGAGTTTGAGGCTAGTTTGGTCTACAAAGCAAGTACAGGACAGCTAAGGCTACAAAGAAACCCTGGCTCAAAAAACAAAAACAAAGACAGAACAGAAAAGAGAAAGAGAAAGAAGAAAAGAGTGGTGAGCAGACGGTGGACTCAAAGGTTTCTGGCAATATGGAAACTTGATTTTACCAAAGACTCTGAAGTCTTTTATTTCTGTGGGACAATTCCTGGCCATAATGATGGTGAGATAAGGAGGAAGCCTGGAAGGACCCAGAATCACAGAAGGTGGAACTGCAGGGTCTCAATAGAGAGAAGGGTAGAGCCAGCAACCTCATTTGGAGGATTTTTTTTTGAGGACCAAATGTGGGTGCTCAGGGAAAATCTCCAGAGTGGTGAAAACCACAATACCATTATGATTATCCAGGAGGGATACTGTATTTTAAAGATAGTTGCATCTAAGCTGCCTGCCTCTTGAACTTTATAGTCAGGCCTTATTAGTGGGGAGAAAGGACAGGTGTGACCAGTAACAAGGGGCCAGTGCTTGTGGGGTTCAGGCTATCATTTATCTGTTTGGGGGTCCAATCCGAAGAGCAGAGCTGGGCGCCTGAATCCTGTCCCTGTGCAGTTTCTATAAGTAATTATGGGGTGATTGGTTTGTGAAGTCTTTTTCTCATATACCCTTGACCGAAGACCGGTGCTCCTGTATTGGGGAAGGTGGTCCTCTTCAACTGAGTGCACAGCTTTGGGAGGGATGAGTCGGGAGGGGAGAGTTGAGGGAGAAACGTGATACCCTCCTAGCAAGCCTGATCAGCTAAATCAAGCCTGGCGAGCAGTGGGTGATAGCTGTCATAGCCAGATCACCCTCACGTCTGCGAAGAGTTTTTACTGTGTCAAAGTGAGCGAGCTTCTTCTTCGGCTCCTGCATATTAGAAGAAAGACCCATCTCTTCCCCAGCTGGTTTCCTAAAGAAAACCACCCCAAAATCTGCTTCTCACTTCTCATGCTCAGAGTCCTCAAGTTAGCAGTTTTTTAAGCCAACCTTTTGGCCAAAGACGTACTGGCAATAGTCATATGAACCAAAGCACGTTTTTTAACCTTAAGACAAAAGGTTTGAGTATTTGTGTGTATCTGAAGAAAAACGAGGAAGAGCAGTCTTTAGAAAGATCAGCTCACTTTGAGACCTCCTCGGCGTTATTGCCTTCTTTAATAACGCTGACAGCCTCTTGCAAATGTATCACAAGTTGGCATTTATTAGTGTGAGGCACGAGTAAGGGGCATGTTATTTGATTTGAATAACAGCTCCGAGCTACAGTTTGAGTCCAGAAATATATTAGTCAGAAACAATCTCATTTAATAACACAGAAACTAATAAAAGAAAAGTATTCCAACTGATTCAGAATTGAATTTATGAATATTGCTTTAGCAGGATTAATGATCAAAACCCCAACCTGTTTGCCACGTTAGAAGTGACTTTTCCATTTAAATGCAGAAGCAGAGGCCAATGAGTCCAAAGGATTGTATATTGCTTTGAAGAAAACCAGTTCATTTTACATGTATGACTCCAAATTGGCAATAAACTTTAATTACAGGGTCAGATAATCAAATTATAATCAAATAGGCTCACATAAAAATCTATGTTTGAAATTAATGAGACACCAGCCTGCCACACGGTATCACTGTTCCCCTGTAACTTACTAACCGACATTTCATTTTCATTTAAAAGTCACCTTAAGGACTCTTTCTCCTCAATTTCCAACATGTAGCTTAATTTGATTTAGAAAACATTTCGTTCTGAGACCAGGCAGTGCTATGGATTTTCATATTCATCTCTGAATTTCCCTTCTCTCACCTCGAGGAAGGTCTGCTTTATAATTGGCTGTGGGATTTCCAAATCCTGGCTATTTCAATCTCGCCAGCAAGAGACTGACCTATCCCTGTCTGTGCTGGGAGGCCCTTGCCCTGGTGTCAGGTGTCATCACTCACAAGCTGTACACACAGAAGGGCTGAGGAGCTTGGAAAACTTTGTCATGGAAAAGCCGCACGTGGCTCAGAAAGAAATTCTTTTTGACATTAGTAAACTCACCAGGAAGTGAATGGCATCGATGCTCAAATCCAATTCAGGGCCTCTAGGCTGAGTTGTGCTTTAAGCCTCTCTAGCTCAAGAAATAAAACGTCTTTGTCTTTCGTTTTTCAACAGTAGCGTTTCTGAAGTTTTATTTCTAGGAGGAGAAAAACTTGCAGGCTGGGGTTTGCCTTTCCAGGCACGCTGGTGAGTGGTGGCTGCACTTGACGAGGATCAGTAATGGCAGTGCTCGGCTGTCGTGCTCTTGGAAGGTAGAAATGGGAGTATCAGGAATCCAAGGTCATCTTTGGGTGTCAGCCTACACTTCCTGAGGTGTTGGGGAACCATGAGAACAAAAACGGATTAGCCAAGAGGCTCCTACAGCTGGCCTCAGAATGACTCCTCCCCTGGCATGCTGTGTGCTCTCCTCTAAAGGTTAGACATCTCACAAACAGCTACCCAAGAGACTAAGGAGGGAGGGTCATAGGAGCCCAAAGTTCGAGACCAGTTTAAACAACACAGTGAGACTCTTTAGCTTGTCCATCTCATGGGGTGCAGAGCATCTGCCAGGCTGGCCAGGCAGGAGAAAAATTTTAGTATAAGTACATCCTCCAAATTGCACAGGACAGACTTAAGTAATTCCTTGTTTGTCTGATGTTCAAAGTTAAGCAAACATTTTGTGTTTTTATTTGCCCAATGCAGTACTAAAGGGCGCAGTTTGGTGCCCTCTCCACGATTAACATTTTCCAGATTTGTCAGATCCCTGGATCAGAACATCAGCTGGGAACCTTTACACTAAGATGCCTCTGCCCTGCCTACAGCTGACTGACTCACGGAGCCTAGATTTGCTTCATGTCTGTATGTGTTTGTAGGTATCTTGGCATTGAAAAAGCCTGGGAAACACTGCAGAGATCTTTAGCCTTCCGATCTGCAAGAGATTGGTGATGGCCGTAAGAAGTCAGGTGGAATTTCTCACCTTCATTGCCAGCTGGGGATATCAAGGACCACGAACATGGCCAGCAATTATATATGACCTGGGATCTACTGAAATGCCAGTCTCAAATATTCTGTTCTGGGGTCGAAAGGTGGCTCAGTGGTTAAATGGTTAAGGATATAGTTTCAGTTCCCAGCACCCACATGGAAGCTTACAACCATCAGTGACTCCATTTCCAGGGAATTTAACGCCCTTTTCTGGGGAAAAACAAAAACAAAAACAAAAAAAACTTATACACATAAAAATTTTAAAAATCTTTTAAGAATAAAAAAGTATCCCCACATAGAATAAACAAATTGCCTCAAGTTCAGTAAATAAATACATTTATTATAAAAGAAATGGTTAGAAGCTGGACAGATGGCTCAGTAGTTAACTCTCCTGATTGCTCTTCCAGAGGACTTGGATTCGATTCCCAGCAGCTTTATGGTGGCTGATGAATGAATTTGTTACTCCAACCTCAGGTCTCAGTGGGATCTCTTCTGGTCTCAGTGGGAAAAGACATACATACAATCAGGCAAAACACAACAAACATAAAAAATAATACAATAATTTAAAAAATCATACTTGAAAAAAGTAAGTGGTCAAGTAATTTAGAGTGTACAGAATATTTAGCTCTGTCATCCTCACTGTGGCCTTCCTTTTTTATCCGCTCTGCTCAAAGGCCCACAGTGGGCATTGCTGGCCTTGACCTCAGGCTTTTTCCTCCTGTGCTGAGGGGGCCTGCTATGTCTTGAGACATTTCCATGGTTTTTCCACTGGGGTGGAAGAATCAGTGACAGCTGAGAATCTCCGTCCTCCAGAGACACAGAGAATACAGGAAGGTGTCTTGTAGGACCCTCACCCACTCAGCTCCTCTGTGCCCCTTCTCCACAGCCCAGGAGAAACCCAGGCTTCCATGGGGATCAGGTAGGAAAGCTGAACCCCCAGCCAGTCAAGTGCATACTCATCATGACACGCGCACATTGAGGGTCAGGGAAGACGAAGGATGTCAACATGACAGGCCTGGAACTGTGCCACTTCCCTGCATTACAGCCATGGCTGGGATGCTGTGCTTGAGGGCAACAGTTTTTCCTCCTCCTCAGCGGTGTTCATCAGCAGCAACGTGAGTCAGAAAGAAGAATGAGTTTGGGTCTCCCTCCACCTTTCAAGGTGGGTCCAGCTTGCAGGAGAAAATGCAAAGAGCTGTTTTTTTGTTTGTTTGTTTTTGAGTTTTCTCAGGATTCTAGCCCCCTGGATAACTCTCTTGGTCCGTTGCTTGGGACAGTCTTCCCTCCACTCCCACTTATGAAGGATGTTTGGTTCCAGTCTCCTGGGAGTCTCTGCTAAGACCTTCCTGGTCTTCCGTTGTTTTGTTTTTGCTGGGTCCCATCTTTGTAAGATCTGCTTTTCACTAAACGTTGAGATGTTTTCTCTACTCTACGGGAACCCAGTGACTTAAGGAGACAACATTGAAAATACTTCCATTACTGTTAGCGCTCTCTAAGCTGCACACAGGTCCCTTAGCCTTGCCTCCCCCTGAGAGTGGCCTGGGTCCTTTCATAGTCTGCAAGAACCTTGGCCCTCCACCAGAAGCCTCTGCACTTTTGGATTCAGCCAACCACAGATGTGAAACATTTGAAGCCAGCAGTGTCTGAACTGAGTATTTACTCTTTTTGTCTTGTAATTATCCCCTAAATATCCGATAATAATAAACAAACCAACTGCACAGCCCTGACAGTGTTCTTATCGTCCTGTGGACAGAGGTTCTGTGCAAACCCTCATGGATTATGAGACATGAATGACCTTGGATCTAGGGTCTTGGAATCAGTTGCCATGGATACTGAGGAACAACTGTAGTTGAGGAGGGCATGGAGAAAGAAAAACAAATAGGGGGTGGCATTAATCATGACAGGGTGGGGTAGGGCTCCTGAGGATAGGTGAAACACTTGTGTCTTCTGGAATTTTCTGGAGCCCAGGTCAAAAGCATGCAGCTCTGCCTGTTTACCCAGAGACATTGTTATTTAAATTGCCTACACGCTAAAGGAGCTATCGGGAACCAGTCTACACCGCTCCAACCTGCCTGTACTGTGGTGTTCCCACTGCCCCACCTCATCTGGAACAACAGCACATGCCACCCAGCCCTGTCTCCCCGGGGCTGAGTCCTCAGGGCTCCTGAAGATAGACTCTGGTTCCAACAGGATTCGGAAGTCTAGGAGGTTGAACCTTGCCAGCAGATAGACGCTTTTCTCGGAGGGCTGGAAGCTCTCCTATGCTCAGTAGATGCACGTTCCTCTTTGGGAATGTCGAAAATACTTAGACGAAGCCTGGGACTGTGGATAACTCAGTGGCCCTGCATAGCGTCAGGGGTGGTCGGCATGCTCACCTTAGCACGATTTGTAATGACTCAACATCAGGCGACTTGCAGAGCAGCCGAGAACACTGACCTCCCACAGCCGGTGAAAGGACCTCACCAAGTTTATAAAGGTGCAATTTAGCTTTGCTCGGTATGATTTTGACAGGTTATTATTATTTTTTCATCTTGTTTTTAGCACAAACCAGTTACCTATTTAGGGAAAAGCTAACTACATCTTGTATTTGGACACAGGCTGGCCTCAAATTTGCTGTTGAGCCCAGGCTGGTCTTGAACTCATGGTTCTCTTGCTCCAGGTGGGTGACACCACACCTGGCCTAACTAGACTTCTAAGCGGGGTGAGGGTGGGTGGGTGGGATTGAAGAGGACAAAAATATAAGGTTGACTTCCATCTTCCCTTCTGTGTAAATCAAAGGTTCCTGTGTCTGTGGTGTCTATACTCTATTTCTGACACACCTACAGTTTTGGTCTTCTTCTTCTTCCTCCTCCTCCTCCTCCTCCTCCTCCTCCTCCTCCTCTTCTTCTTTTTCTTCTTCTTCTTTCTTCGCCCATATGGAGAGGGTTCACGCAATAAGAAGAGTCCTCTCCGATGATGATTGGGATGGAGTCAGACTCAACGCTCTATTAGCTTCTCAGTAGGTGCTAATTAAATGTTTGTTGAGCGAATTCAAGAACACGGGATCTTGGCATCTTAAGGGCTTGTATGTGTTCCATTGTTACCATAGAAAAACAAAGTGGTAAAAGGATATTTAACTGAATTCATAACAAACAGTGGTTTAAAATAAGCGATTCCAAGCCAATTTTGGCTAAAAGGGTTCTGGTATATTCTGAACAGCTGTTATTGTAGACACAGTCTGAAATAAATAACTTCCAGTGCAGTCCCTGTCTGCGCTGAGTAAACAGTGCAGCTAGAGGAAAACACTTTATTACTGTTAATTGCAGTGAGCCTGTGTTCCGCCCCTGCGCTGCTCGCAGGGAAAGCCGGTGTGGACGCACCTTCCTCGGGCTGTAGATGGAGCCATAGCATTACAAAAGGCCCTTGCAGATCCTGGGTGTGCTGGCTGGAAGAGGCAGACAGGCACTTCTTTGGCTGGAGTATGAGCAGCCAGAAAACTCAGGCTTTTCTGTGTTGCGTGCAGCTTACAGGGCTGGAGGAGAGACTGGGAAAGGCGGGGGTGGGTGGTGGTGTGGTGTGTGGCTTCAGACTTCACTAACCCCCGAGTTAGCACCCACTTGACCTCTCTAGGCTTGGGGAGAAAATGCCTGAGAGTCCCGCAGAACTTTCTAGCCTTTGGTAGTGCAGAAAGTCTCCGGGACCAGGTCTCTCTGTGAGGTCTCTCGCCTCACAGGCCTGGTTGCGCCTTCTTGCCAGCAGGCCTTACACAAGCTGCTAGCGCCCTGTTATCTCTACAGAAGAGTTTCTCTGGTTGCCAGAGGCTGCCTGGCTCATGCAGGCTTATGCAGTTCTAGGGACCTGCGCTCCAGCAGCGCAGGCCTATTCGGCAGGGATTACAGAGAATAAGCACCCTGCTTTCTTGGGGGGAAGAAAGGGTCTGTGGGGAGGGGGAAGAAGAGAGGGTAATGGAAGATAGGCAACTATCAAATGTTTCTTTTCATGCTGAGCCTAGATGTAAATACACACACACACACAGAACTAAAGAAAAAGAGAAACTTTTTGGTGTGTGTATGTTACAGATATACTATGAGGATCCATTTAATGTCTACTCGAAAAAAGAGCTCCCAGGGGACCACTTCAGACTGGGAACGGCCTTCAGGCGCTCACAAGGTGTTTGAGTACTTTTAGTGCTTTTCCCTGCACTGGCCTACACTTCCTGACCTTGACTGATCCAGGCCATGGATGCTTCGAGTTCTGAGCTTTGCCTTCTGGCTGAGGTCTGGCTCTCAATCCCGCACCGGCAAGCCTGGGTGAGAGGGGCAGTGAAGGAGACCTAGTCCTTCTTTTCTTTCATTGATGGAGGGAGAAGGCATCCAGTGTGGGGACTGGCCTTAGTTGCCTGGGTATGGGTTTCTATTCCTGTGATAAAACACTGTGACCAAAAGCAACTCGGCGAGGAGAGAGTTTCTTTCGGCTTACACTTGCCCATCACAGTCTATCATGGAGGGAAGTCAGGGTCGCAGCTCAAACAGCGCAGGAACCTGGAGGCAGGAACTGATGCCGAGGCCACAGAGGAGCTGTTGCTCCTTCTCGATTGCTCAGCCTGCTTCCTTATACACCCCGGGATCCCCACCTGCCCAGGGGCAGCACCACCCACAATGGGCTGGGCCTTCCCCAACACTAATTTTTAAAAATGCATTACAGACTTGCTTACAGGCAAATCTTATGGAGGCATTTTCTCTATTGAGAGTCGCTCTTCCCAAATGACTTTGGCTTGTGTCAAGTTGACATAAAACTAGCTAGCACGGTGAGCTTGCTTTCTTAGGCAGAGAAAAGCCTTCCAGGTCGGAGAATGTTTTCCTTGAAAACACAAATGAAAGTTTCTTAGGTGCAAATTGTTAATGGCTAACAAGTAACTGGCCTTCAGGAAGGTTCCAGATGGGAAGATTCCATCCATAAAAAACATGCCTGATTCTGACAAAGGGACACAGAGCTGGGGCTGGAGAATGCTTAGCTGTGGGAGGGAAATCTCCAGGGCCAGATTCTTCCACACAGGGAAAAAAACTAGTCTGCTCCATGGAATACATACTCTTCTCAGGCAAAGCAGACAAAGGGTTCTGACCAGCAGGGGAGCAAGGCTGGAGCCTGGGGACAGGACAAAAGTGAGGAGGACAGGCCAGAGGAAGGACTGCACATTGTGCTGTGGAGAAGCTGTCGGTTGCTTTGGGACGCTGAGGCCAGAGGCTCTGCTGAGATCCTCTCCTGTTGCAGCTGTGCAGATTCTAAACTGAACAACACCTGACGCTGGGGCTATTTGGTACATCTGGGTTACAGAAGTCTGTCAGGAGAGATGGAAGGAAAGCACAGCGCACCAGCAAGGGGCTGTGGAGTTTTTGTTAGGAAATGAACTTGACCCTGGGTCGGAATTGAGGAACTGCCTTCCATTTGGACAGGGGGCTCAGAAGAGCTGCCTCTCATCCCACCTCCTTACACTTGAACCCAGGACTGGCCAGTATATTCCTGACGTATGTGAAGAATGTGTTCCATGGGAACCCACTGAATCTGGAGCAGGTTTCCCAGAATGTCAGCCGTCTGCCTAGATGGTTGCTGTACTGGGCAAGAGATGGGGAAGAGTTGGGCCAGAACAGTGAGGGTTAAAAGCACCTGTCATCAAGTTCTCCACACCATCTTCCCGCACCCCCCCCCCCCCAATCTACCACCATCCCCTCCTGGTTCTGGGGACTTGGCAGGCTAACTAGAATCCTCTGGCATTGGGCTGTGAGGTTGCTGAAGCCAGTTGGCTTGTGAGCTTTGAGAAGAATCTAGCAGCCTGCATCTCGGGGTCTGCCTGCTGCTTGGGAGGTGAGTGTTGCTGGAGGGGGCCCAGCAGTCCTTCTGGGGGCATATGTGCGGGCTCTGGCCCTCTCAAGGCAGTGATGATGGGGAGATTGGGAGGTAAGGCTGCGGGTGGAATGCAGGGCAGCTCTCACAGCCAATGCAGGTCCCAACGGGCTTCAGCTAGTCCTCATTCCTGGTGGGAAAAACATTTCTTGCTGACCTGGAAGCAGTGCTCTTGCCCTCCTGCTGGGGAGTATTCTATGAAACCCACGGGGCGGGTTCCACCTGGGATGTTAAGACGGGCTTTGCAGTTGCAAAGACCGCTGTGACCCAGTGCCCACAATGCTGGCTTCTCTGCTGGCAGAGCAGGCTCTCAGGTCCAAGCTCTACGCACACACTTACAGAGGCGGCTGCCTTGTCTCTTTGCATTACTGTCACTTCAGCACACTGGTTCCCTGATAGCGGGAGCAGGAGCTTGGGTTTGTCTCTGAAGCAGGGATCCATTCCAGGGTGGAGTTATTAGCATGCTTGATTCCCATTCATCGAGTCATTTGCATTTGAGCTTTCTCTGTCCTAGGAGCAAAGAGATATTTTCCAAGGAACTCCATCTTCTAATGCTTAGGGCAACAAGGAGTGACTGGCATCTCAGGCTTTTTTTTTTTTTTTTTTTTTTGTGACCAGCTGCTCTGCCTGCCTCCCTTTCCTTAAAAGAAGTCCCAACCGGCCACACAAGGGAATGAGTGTGGCTGGTGACTGTCGGATGCACACCACACCAGCTTGTCTTTTCTTTTAAGTGCTTAGCATCCTTTCTCAATTCACCCTTCTGGTGTTACTGCTGATATAAACGTGGGCTGCAGAAGTGCGAAGGAAGAAGAGCGGAGGTAACACCATCCATCCCCACTGGGCTATGGAATGAACTAAGAAATGAACTTGGCGTTCTATTCTGCAGAGGAAAACAGGCTGGGAGACAACAGAACAAAAACTCTGCTGCCGAGGCAGACTCAGGGGCTTGGGTTTGTGCCACTGAATGGGAGCTGAGCACCTTCTGGGGAGGAGTCTTAGTATGTGGATGAGGCCGGAGCACATTCTGGAAAGAGAGGACAGGGCTAGGTTCTTCCTGGGCAGCTCTTAAGGTTCTACAAGCAAGTAACTCCGGACGAGCAGCCTAATGGCTGTGCCTGTGTCCACTTCACTAAACTCCAGCCCTTCTGCTACATCTGGAACCAGCTCTTCAGGCTGAGGACAGAGATGGAAATGACATTGCCTTCACGCTTGTGACCCCAACACCTGTGCACAAGTGGTTCAGTCACTGGGAGGCACTTAGGCGTAACTCTGGGAGAGAGAATGGGCTGTAGGTGCAACTGGCTGGCTTAGTGCAGAATTCTTTCCCCTGGGTCTGCTAGCCTAAGGAAAGTGTGGTTCAAGGGACATGTCCTAGAGAAAAGGATCTCTAGAGGTCTGTGAGGTCTTGGGAAGAAGTTCACGGTCCTGGAAGAGAGATGTTGGTGAAAAGGACCCCCTCCCCAACCGAAGTCCTGTCTTACACTGCTCAGGTCAGTGCAAGGTCTGGAGAATGTGCCAACTGGTGACTTGCAGAACATGGAGACTAGGAGCTTCCAGCCAGCATGGTAACTGACGCTGTGTCGGACCCTGAGGCAGGACCAGGAACGCTGGCGAGGCCGTGCATGGCCGTCAGAGAAAAGGCTGTAGTCCCTGTGGCCCGGCACAGGCTGGAAACAAGTGCTTCCCTTCACCATCCTGGTGAGGCAGCTCTTGGCAGGGTGGGATGAAGAGGGGAGCTTAGATCTTGTGACCATGCTGGGCTGGGACAAGTGCCAGCAAGCGAGGGCACTCCCTTGTGGAAACCAAGAGAGATCATATTCTAGGGCAATATTCGAAAAACACACAATCTACTACAAAAATTCAAAATGCATAAAATACCAGAAATTTAAATAAAGACAGGATTAGCATCACTGACTTTTGCCTTGTTTCAACTATAGCTGAACAACGCTATGTCTCTATTAAGAAGTTTGATTGTGTGTGTTGGAAAGAAAGAAATGAGGGAGATATCCCAGGCTGGGTGTCTCCTGGCACATACCTGTGATCTTAGCAGTCAGGAGGCCAAAGCAGAGAGATAATGAGTTCCAGACCAGCCTGTGCCACATGGCAGAGTCCAGCCTCAGAAAGAAAAAATGAAAGGAAAGAAGGAAGGAAGAGGAGGAGGGGGGAGGGAGGAGAGCAGCAGGGGAGAGACCCATGAGCAAGTGCATTTGCGGGGAAGGGCAGACACCCGGGTGATATTCCTGCAGTTGCTGTTGTGCTCAGAAAACACTAAGGCAGACACGCCTGAAACAATTTCTTCCCTTTTGCCATGGTCATGACCCAACCAGTTTATAGGGAGAAGCATTTATTTGGGGCCTACGGTTCCAAAGGGAGTGTCCGCCGCGGTGGAGGAGTTGTGGCAGTGGGTGGCCTGAGCAGGCAGCCGAGAGATCACATCTTCAAAAGCAAACACGAAGCAGAGAAGTAGGGTGAGGCCCATCCTGCCCTACACACTCCTCCACTATGGCGGCGCCAGCTCTGCAAACAGCGCCACCCACTGGAGACCAAGTTCTAGTGCCTGAGCCTACTGGGAACGTTTCTCATTTGAATCACCTCAGACACCCCCTCCTCCAGCCTCGCCTCTGTATATTCCTCTCCAGGAGCAAACAGGAGTTCCTTACCTGACTAGCGGAAGCGCCCCAACAGAACGGATGTAACTACCGATTGCTATGAAGCTCTTCCCTGGACTCTACACTAGCCAGGAAGGTACCTGGTAAAAGAGACTGGAAGTTGAACTCTACATCAGAGCCTAGCTGGCTGGCTGTTCTTTGGTTCCTTATCTTCCCTAAAGATCATTGTTTATGGCTCACAGTTCCTGCTCCCCTAAGGGGGGCATTTAAACTGCAGCCATCAGGCCCTTTGTATGAGCCCATTATCTGTTACAACATATGTTAAAACAATAGATTCTGAGTACTTTAGATACAGTCTGGAGGTTCTAATGGTGCCAATATCAGCCCTGTTCTGGACCCAAGAGTGGATGAAGTCACCAGGGGAACGCAGGCAAGCGGGGGAGGTTATACAGGGATGGGAAACTGCGAGTGATTAGGGTCCAGCCAGGCTTGCTCTTTCATAAGCACCCTCTCCTTCCAAGGGCATGTTGTCCCCTAGAGAACACTCCCTACCAAGCCACACATCTTAAGAGTCCCATTAGCGCCCGCATTGCCAGAGCAGGGGCCAAGCTTTGGGGAACACACTCAAACAGTATCTGTCTCTCCCTCTCTTTTTTGTTTTTTCCAGACAGGGTTTCTCCGTGTAGCCTTGGCTGTCCTGGACTCGCTTTGTAGACCAGGCTGGTCTTGAACTCACAGAGATCCACCTGCCTCTGCCTCCCCGGGGACTGGGATTACAGGCGCGTGCCACTGTGCGTGGCCCCTCAACAGTCTCTAGACAGCAGCCCCTGTCTGTGAGTTCTGTACTTGGTGGTCTCCTGTGTGCTCAGTAAGAACACATTTTTATGCTTTTCCTGTTTCCGTGGATTTGGTTCTGGAGCTTGTAGAGCGGTGGTTGTCAATTTCCTAAAGCTATGACCCTTTCATGCAGTTCCTCATGTTGTTGTGACCCCCCCCATCATAAAATTATTTTGTTGCTACTTCATAACAGTAATTTCGTTACTGTTATAAACGTGATGCAAATATATTTGGAGATAAGGACTTGTCAAATGGACAGGAACCACAGATTGGGAACCATTGCTATACAGGATGGTGGGAAGTTCTGTGTGCCTCTGGGATACTTCCTGAGAGCCCTGGCCACCCAGGAAAGAAGTGTCCCCTAGACTCTAAGGCTTAGAGACTCTGCCTGGGGACAAGCCACATATTCACACATCACTGCAGGCACCCAGGCTTCAAGGGACTCTAGACACAGATGCTGGGCGCAGAGCCAGGGGGGCCCACTGGTCCATTTGAGGTGGTGAGTTGATTTGATTTTGTCTGATGGGAACTTTCTTTGGATCTCTTTCCCCGACTTCACTGCACATTTCAAAACAACATTCCTTTATGCACAAGCCCTAGGCCATCAAATGCTTCCACGCCCTCTGCTAGGAGTGCTTTGGGCAGCGTTGTTCCTTTTCTTTTAAAGTGTTCCGTGTAAAATCAGATGTTAACTCTCTCTGAGTAAACCCAAGTGCAAAGGTTTTCTTTCTTCTCTTTCACTAACACCAGTGACAATCAGAACAGGTGGAAAGAATATGTGCCCTGTGCTGAACAGAGGATAAAAGTTTCAGCAAAAACACTAAGTTGTTACACATGTAACCAATGGTTCCTATTTACTGATGGTGAGAAAAATGGATACAAGGCTTCCAGGGAGGCCCTGCAGAAAGAACCACTTGCCTCTTTAAACAGGGCCGGCTTCGCCTGTAAATGGATTTTGTTTTGTAGCCTACTCAACACCAGCTTCTCCCCTTCTCCCACCTTCTGCTTATGAACGTTCGTGTCAGGCCAGCATTTTCTGAAGGCAACAAGCCCCTAACTAGACCAGGACTTGAGGCTGATGGTCTCATATCCTGAAAGGTATACAGAGTCCTTAGTGATGAATGCCTGTGCTCAACTCAGTTTTGCTCTTTTCATTCAGCCTCAGCCCCCAGTCCATGGAATGGTGGACATACACTAGGTGGGTCTTCTACATCAAGGTAATCCCTTACAGGCATGGATGGCCAGAAGCTAACCTAACCTAGTCCTTCCCAGGTGTCCTGCTGGGTGGTTCCAATACTGTCAGGCCGGCCAGCAGCATTAACCATCTCCTTGAGTTTACAATTCTAGGATCTATTTGTAGCTCTCAGAGGCAACTGAAGCTTTCCTCCTTCTCCTGGCATGCTTTGAATGACACTGAAATTATCTAGATTTTGAAGGACTCTTTAGAATCCCCAATAAAACGGTGTTGCTTTATAAAAAAAAGAAAAGGTTAATAATAAATTTGTCTTCTATGAAAACTGATCTTTTAAACTTTTCATCTCTACTAGGATGATTTTGATAAGGGGATTTTCTAGAAAATTAGGTGTTTGCACAGACACCTGCTAGCTCAGGGTGCCTCAGTCACTGGTTAATCTCCGACTGTCATGCTTAATTTGTACCCATGATTTCTTCTTGTAATGATTAGATCTGTCTAGAGAATTGTTTCAAAGAATTACCTTCTTAGTTATCAGTACTACTTGAGTTTTAATCCAATTAATTTATGCTTTTATCCTTTCCCTACTCCATTGTATTTACTTTTAATTTATTAAGTGGCTTTTGAAATGGTGTTTACCTTGTTGTTTATCATATATTCAGCCTCATGCATATAAATATGTAATGTGGCATTTTCTTCTGGTCTTTAATTGTATCTTTAAGATTCTGATAGGTAGCGCTTGCAAACTATTTTTTTTTCAAAAAAGGTGATATTTTAATTTTCATTTCCCCTTTGAAGAGTTGGTTAGTATTTAAAAAATATTACTAATTTGAAAATAAACTGGAAACAAAATTCCTCTTTACGTTAGTAACAGGTACAAAAAAAGGCAAAGGATCAAAATAAGAACTTGGCAGAGCGTGGGCTCTGGAAACCTGTCTGAAGGGCGGCTCATCTTCTGCAGAGTTCTCATGCTCAGGGAAGTGGTGCACACATCACATTTCAAGTCAAACACCTACAAAGCCTGGCCAGCTCAACTGGCACACCAGAAGGCAGCATGGCTGGGTCACTAGAAGAGGGCAAAAGAAGGTGCAGTGCCCAGTGATGGCGAGGGCAGTGACAGCAAAGGCCTGTGCAGCACTCAGCCACTGTCCTGCATGTCCTGTCTCCTGTATTCTTGTGGTTACCATACAAATAATGGGATGCGTTATGACAGTTTCACACAAGTGTATCACGTACCTGTTCATAAGCCCTTTCCCCAGCTCTCATCTCCATTCCCCACTTGTTCTCTTCCTCTTCCCAAATAGTCCTCTTTCTACATTCATGTTACATTATACACACACCCCCACACACCCACACCCCCCCACACACACCCTATGCACAGTATTTGTCTTTCTGAGTCTGGCTTACTTTGTTAACATGATGGTTTCCAATTCTACTTATTTTCCTGCAAATGAAATGATTTCACTCTTCTTTATGGCTGAATAAAATTCCATTGTATAGAAACATACTGTATTGTTTTAAAATTTAAAAAAAAACCCCACAATTTTATGTGTTCAGGTGTTTTGCCTGTGTGCTAGCTAGTTTTAGATCAACCTGACACAAGCCAGAGTCACCTGAGAGGACAGAACGTCAATTGAGACCCTGACTGGGCTGTAGGTGGCCTCTAGGGAGGACATTTTCTAAACTAGTGATGTGCATCAGCTCCTGCCTTGAGGTCCTGCCCTCTCTGAGTTCCTCAATGGACTATGACTAAGGAAATGTGAGCCAAATAAACCCCCTCCTCCTCAGGTTGCTTTGGTCATGGTGTTTCTTCACAGCAGTAGTAGCCCTCACCCTGCCTGCATACATGTCTGTGTATGTGTATTAAGTACTTGCCTGGTGCCTCTCACATTCCTTGGAACTGGAATTACAGTTGTGAACTGCCGTGTGGGTGCCAGAAATCAAACTCAATCGGTTTCCCGGAAGAACAGTTTGTGCTCTTAACCAATGAGCTCTCTCTCTAATGGCACCATCTTGTCTTTATCCAGCCTTCTGTGGACAGGTATCTAGGCTGGTTCCTTCTCAGCTGTGTGGTGGGTTGTCTTAGGGTATCCTGGGTCTCTGCAGTGGGTAACATGATGATTGTATTTCTTGTTTTGTGAGAAACCCTCCCACTCATTTCCAGGATGGCTGAGCCAGTTCACATAACCCCACTATTGTAGGAGGCTCCCTTTCTCCACATTTTTGAAGATTTTTTTCATTGATGATGGCCATTATGTAAAATCTCAAAGAAGTTTTAATTTGCATTTCCTTGATGACTAAGAATGTTGAGATTTTCCCAAATATTTATTGCCCTCTTCCTTCTTCTTGTCTTTTTCAGAACTATACATTCAATTAATTTGCCTATGTACTAACTAGATGATTTCTTCTTTTGGAATTTAACTTTTGGCACTCTTTACGTATCCTAGAAATCAGTTCCCTGTCAGATATATTGTCAACAAAAAAAATTTTTTCTGTTCTATAAGCTGTTGTTTCACTCTCCTGATTTCTTCCTTTGCTACAGAGGCGGCTTTTTAAGTTCATGCAGTTTCATTTGTCAGTTCTTAGGATCACTTCCTGTGCTATGAGCTCTTTAATAGAAAGTTCTTGCCTGTGTTTTCAAGGCTTTGTCTGTTTTACTCTAGCACTTTTGCAGTTCCAGTCTTATATTGTGACTTTTGCTCAGGGTGAGAGAAAGGGATCTGGCTATCTCATGTGGAAATCTGGTTTTCCGGTGGCATTCATTGAAGAGGTTATCTTTCCCCAATGTTTGCTGCTTTAAAAAGCTGTCAAAATTATGTGGCAATAACTGTTTTCTATTCTATTCTATTGGTTCACATGTTTTTTTTTTTTTTTGTGTGTGTGTGTATGTGTGTGTGCTATTACCATGCTATTTTTGTTATTAATCTCTGTAGCATAACTGGAGATCAGGTATTATAGGATCAGCTTGCTCTTGCTAAGTTTTGCCTTGGCTATTTAGGGTCACTTTTTTAAATTAAATTATTTTTTATATTAATTACAGTTTATTTACTTTGTATCCCAGCTGTAGCCCCCTCCGTCATTCCGTCCCAATCCCACCCTCCCTTCTTCATCTCCTCCCTGACCCTCTCTAAGTCCACTGATAGGGGAAGTTCTCCTCCCCTTCCATCTGATAGGGTCACTTTTGTTTCCATGAGCTATTCAATAATTTTAAAATGTTCAGGTGAAAAAAGCATTGTCACCTTGATTTGTATTTGAAAGGTATTTCCAGTTTTATAGAATTGTGATAGTTCAACAATACTGTTGATTTTATTTCTTCTTGGTAGAACTTATTAAACTTGTTTTGGTACCTAAACACGTGGTCAATTTCAATAAATGTTCCTAAGCACTTAAAAAAAATGACATTTTTTTTAAAGAAGGACTTATTTCTTATGTATACAGTGTTCTGTCTGCATGTACACCTGCATGCCAGAAGAGGGCACTAGATCTCATTGTAGGTGGTTATGAACCACCATGTGTTTGCTGGGAATTGAACTCAGGACCTCTGGGAGAGCAGCCAGTGCTCTTAACCTCTGAGCCATCTCCCAGCCCTGGTATTTTCTCTTTTCTAAGCTGTGAAGTTCTGTGTGTATTTATGAGGTCTACTTGAGGATTATGATGTCTGTGCTATTGTCCTCTCCTCCCCCCCCCATTTGCTTAGTCTACAACAAGGACCTGGCCACTCCTCTAATTAATGGGTGTTCCTGTGTCTCTCCCCTCTGCCTTGTGTTGATGCTCCATGGGGTCTTTGGCTGCGGTCTTTACTGTGAATTACAGCCCTTAGAGTTAGAACGTCTGTTAGCTACCTTTCCCATCCATGCAGCGTGTCTTGTGAGGTGTGAACTGCTTTGCTCATGTGTGTCAGGCCAAGGCCTTTGCAATCTTTTTCACTCAATTGCTGACTTTTAGAAGTGCCTCTTCACAGTGAGGAGGTGAATTCTACAAAGTGGCTCAAGTCGGAAGTTTGTTTCTTAAGTGTGTTAAGCTGGTTGACGTCCATTACTATGAGTTAAAGCTTGTCCTTGTCCTACTATTTGCATGTATTTACTGTGCATAGTCTATCACCTTCTCTAGTTCCTGCTTTTGTATCTGTTAAAATAATTTTTAGTGAG
The DNA here is from genome assembly GCF_907164565.1 of Psammomys obesus. Taxonomy (NCBI): domain Eukaryota; kingdom Metazoa; phylum Chordata; class Mammalia; order Rodentia; family Muridae; genus Psammomys; species Psammomys obesus. The sequence goes on from NW_026596034.1 coordinate 7,750,896, forward strand.
CAGAACATCTTTTTTTGCTTTGGTGGATGTTTTCTACTAACTTGAAATGCTCACATGGTCTTCCTTTTTCCCCTTTGCCATCAATGTGTTTTACCTACTTCAAATAAAACATCTGAATCATTCATAATCTATGGTAAAATCAATACATTCTACTTTCTTATTTTTTCTTTCTTTGTAACTAAAAAATTGTTATTCCTACCTTTTCAGAGCATAAAATTATTATGTTTTCTTTCTTATTTCTATCTATGGTTTACTTAACATCCTTTGGTTGTATAGTCAATGTTCATGGCCTGTTGCTTAAGGTTCTTTACTTGCATATTATTTAGCTAGAGGCTATCTTCTAGACTCTCAGAAAGGATGTCATTAGTATAATATTCCCCCGTTTTTCATGTTTCAATTGTTCTGTGAACAAGCACATGAAAAGATGCTTAGTGTCGTTAGTTATTAGAGACATGCGAACAAAACCATAGGCGACTTCATACTGAAAGGGGCTACAGCTCTTACACACTGTGCTGGTAATGTGTTATGAGATATTCAAAGGCTGTGCAAGATAGAGTAAGGTAGGCATAAAATCATCACATGTCCCAGAAATTCCATTTCTAGGTACATACCTAGAAGAGTTGAAAAGAAGTAAATGGATTTTTCCACCCAAATGTTCATAGTGGTACTATTCACAGTATCCAAAAGGCAGAGACAGCCCAGATGTCTACCCATAGATGGATAGAAAACATTAGTATATTCACACAAAGGCATGTTACTAAGCCAGAACAACAATAAAGTACTGACACATGCTATAACATAGATGAGCCCTGAAAACATATAAGGAGTCAGGTATGTAAGATCCATTTGTATGAAATATCTAGAATAGGTAAATTCATAGAACCAAAAAGTAGGTCGGCCTGAAACTGGAAATAGGTGCTAGAGTGTAAATGGCTATTTTCTGGTGGAGTGGTGGAATGTTTGCACAGCAGGAGGTGGTGTTGTATGGCATTGTGAAGGAGCAGATGCCACCAAAGAGTTCACTTTTACATAGTTGATTTTAGGTCACGAATGAAAGTCATTTCCCTAGCCCGATGGGCTGGTAAAGCGGGAGCTCTTAGCATGTCCTCTGAGCTATGTGATGGTTCCTTCATCACTGCCTGCTTTGTATTTGGCTCTCGATACCCAAGAAACTGAAACTGGCTGCTGGGAACTAGCACTTTCAGCCCTGTACACTGTGCCTCACTTGAAGACCTGGCGCAGTAATTCTCTTTCTTGGAAGCTTCTGGTTCTCAGGGCTTAGAGCCATAAGCCTCTGGGTTTGGAGGTCCAGCTTTTGAGCCTCTGGAACTCAGGGTCATCAACATTAAGGGCGCTGGTCCCTTTGCCTGCTCATGGTTTTCATCCACAAAAGAACCACTCACTAGCTGATTGTGACATTTCTGGTGATTCTAATTGTCTCTCTAGCCTTAGTGTTGCCCCTCTGAGCATGTGTCTTTTGTTTTTATTTGCTTTTAGATTAAAAAAAATTCTTTTTGCCTTTCAATTTTTCTATAATGTATCATTTTTGTTAGTTTCCAAATCCTGGAATACAGGATTGAAACTTTTTTTAATTACATTAAAATTTAAAATTTCTTTGTATATGTATGTATGTTATGCTATGTGTGTGGAGGTCAGAAGACAATTTGCAGAGGGTGTCCTTTTTTTTTTTTTTTTTCTCCTTCCACCATTAGTAATGATTTGAGGATGTAGAGGGTAAGTTCTGGAGTCTTGCTTCTGACAGAGACAGGCTGTGGTCTTAGCAACATTAGACTATCTTAATCCGTTCAGAGACGGGGAGAATGAAGACAAAGCTTCAGACTGGACAGCCTGCCCCCCCAGTCACCTTGTCTTGATGATTTAGTTTTTCAGAGTCCTGACTCAAATTTGGGGACTTGGGATGCTAGTCCACTACCAACTTTCTTCCTCCAAAGATCATATGGAGATCACATTGAGGGGGCATGTGCCTTTACACATCTTGCTGGCCCTAAAGTGAGTCATTCTCGTATTTGCACTTTTTGTCTCTTCTGGGAAATTCTTGACCATTATTCTCAGTACACTGGTTTTGTTTCTTCCTCTCCTGTTTCTTCAAACTTATAAGTTTCCATATGATCTCATAGCTTTCCTCTTCCCTTCTGTTTATCATTTTCTATTTTCTTTCTCCTTGTCAAAATAGCCTTTATTTTTCAGTTTACCAGATCTCCTTAGTTGTATCGGATTAGACCACCCAGTCAACGCTGAATTTCAGTTGCAATTTTCATTTATAGAATTAACATTTGGATCTCAGAATAATGTCCAATCCCTATGTGAAACTTCTTAGGTTGTCTTAATATGACATCATATCAGAGACTATTTGGAAATTCCTAAATGACTGTTATTTGAAGTGATCGTGACGGCTTCATTTGATATTGTCGCCACATGGTCTTGCCCAATCCTTGAATTCTTGCATTAAATGTATACTTTGAAAACACCGGTTATAAGTTGTAGTAATAATTTAAGGAGGTAGAGGGCAACTTCCGGAGTTTTGCCTCTGACGGTGACAGGCTGTGGCCACAGCAAGCTGAGAATACCTTCATCCATCAGAGATGGGGAGAATGAGCACAGAGTTTCAGACTGGACCGTGTGCTTCGTATCACTGTTGCCTTGATGATTTAGTTTTTTAGTCATAACTCAAATTATGGAGGACTTGGGTCTGTAGTCCAATGCCAACTTTCTCCCCTCAAGTCCCAGAAGCCTATGAAGGTTCTGTGTAGCCTCCCATCCATATGACCAATCAGGCAGGTCTGAGGGGAGCCCAGGGCTAGGCTCGTCCTCCAGGCTGGACCCTGGAGCTTGACAGCCCAAGTAGCCAGATGACATTGGCGTTTTCAAATTATGTCTAGTAGTTCTTAACAGAAGGGGGCTTCAGACTATCAAATTCATGGACACTGGGTAGAACAGCATCCTGCTGAAGAGCGTTCATTCTAAAACCACATACTCCTCTATTTTGGTACTGAAATGCCAGAAACAAGGGTGGACTTAAAAAACATGGTTTGAAAAATTATGTGGGAAAAAGCAAGCTGTATAAACAATGTCTGCAGTCTGACACTTATGTAAATAAAAAGTAAAACAATTCTATACATATTTTGTGGGCGTGTGTGTTTACATACAAATGGTGAACCGGTGGTGGGATGCAGGTCTGGATTAGGGGTGGTATAGTAGTAGGAGACTTTAACCATCTGTATTATTTCTAATGAGCATATAGACATGTGGTACTTCTTGTGTTATTTAAAATTGTTTTTCATTAAAAAAACATAACAAATAACGCCCAGATGTGGATGACTACTTCTGGCTTGTGGGTAATGGGCAGTTGCTCTGTCTCCTTTTTCTTCAGCTTACTGATGTTCAACTGACAGCTGCTGAGGTTTGATCTTCATTCTGTATTCTTATGAAAGATGAATGTAAGATATCCTTCTGTAAGAATTATTTTGGATATTTTTTAGACCAGCTAAGGCGATTTCTTCTAAAGAAGGGCTTGGGAGACTCAACTTTATTAGTTCAACCCTGCCCTTTCCTGTTGCTACTGCACTGTTTAGTTTCTGTAATAAATGTCCACTATTTATTGACTAATTTAGTTTTATTTATTGTGTTTCCTGGGGAGCCATGGTTTCAGCTGGCTCTCTTTTTTATTTCACTATATGTCCCTGAGGAATCTCTCCCTTTTCCAAAGTGGCCTCCTTCTTGCTGTATCTGTTCCTGCACACTCTATCTTGCTTCCTTTTCCCAAGAGCTAATGACCTGACTTTGCCAAGTGTGTTAGTCATCTTACTGCTGCTGTGAAAAAATATCTGAGGCAAAATTTTGATTCGGCCACAGAGGACTTTGCAGCCAGTCCTGAAGATGATAAACCAGGGTCAGATGAAAGGGGAGGAGGTTCTCCCCTATCAGTGGACTTGGAAAGGGGCAGGGAGGAGATGAGGGAGAGAGGATGGGATTGGAAGAGAATGAGGGAGTGGAATACAGCTGGGGTACAAAGTTAATAAACTGTAACTATTATTAAAAAAATAAAAAAAGAAGAAAAAAAATTCTGATTCGTAGCTTCAGGTTTTCAGCCCATGATCACTGGCCTGTCATTTTGAGCCTGTGATGAGGTAGAAACATCATAGTGAAGAGGATGCAGGCACGTAGGAAGCAGAGAGAGAGGGGAGGGGCCGAGTATCTTCTTCAAGAGCACATCCCTAATAACCCAATTTCCTCCCACCACTTCCTAACAACAACCCAGGTCCATGACCTACTTTTCTTTTCTTTTCTTTTTTTCTTTTTAACATGGGCACCAGATCTCACTATAGATGGTTATTGAGCCACCATGTGGTTTCTGGGAATTGAACTCAGGACCTTTGGATGAACAGCCAGTGTTCTTAACCTCTGAGCCATCGCTCTAGTCCTGATGACCACACTTTTAAAACATGAGCCTCTAGGGGACATTCTAGACTCAAACCAGCATACCAGGCCTCACAGGTCTCAACACTCTGCCACTTGGGTTAGCTGGTGCCTCTCCTTTGCTGGCATCATCTGTTTCTTCCACCACTTGAATTCTGTCGGAGCCTGTTCTGTACAACCCACACTTTGGCAGTTGGTTTCTGAGCTGAAATTTCCTTATTTCCCTCATTTATGCATAAACATATTTGTAGGATTTACTTTCTCTTCATTCTGTTGTAGGAGTGGAGTTATTTCTTATTGAGGAGGTTGAGGCAGGAAGGCTTCAAGTTCAAGCCAGGGATGCCAGATTGGCCTATATAACCTCTCTCTTGCATATCGCCCCAAAATAGAGGCAAATCTTCACACAATGGAGCATTTTGAGAAGCCCCTGAGATTTTCAGGCACCAGACAAAGCAAGACAGGAAAGAGTGCAAAAGCTATGGGAGGGCAGGACAAGTTCAAGACAGCTGAGTTCTGGGCCAGTATGAGCTGCATACTGCATGGTCTAGGAAATCAAGGCTAAGCAGTCAGCCAACGAAACAGCAGCCACATAGGGAGATGGACGATGGGTGTTGACTGAAAAGAAGACAGAAAGATAATAACTAAGGAGCTAATTAAGGGGGGGCACTGGAGATGTGGCTCAGCGGTTAAAACCACTTGCTGCTTTTACAGAGGTTCTCAGTTTGGTTCCTAGCATGCACAGACAGCTCACAACTTGCCACAAGCCCAGCTCCAGTAGATCTAACAATCTTCTCTGTCTTCTGCAGACACATACCGTTACAATGACAAACATATATACAAAATTAAAAATAAAAATATTTAACATAAAAAAATGTCTAGTGAATGGAGAAAATGATGCTGTTATAGTAATTAGAATGTGATTCTCCGGACAGAGTGAAGGGGCATAAAAAGGTATATATTTCAGGGGAGAAGCCCCATTCTGTCTGAGGTGCCAGACTTCACTCTAGAGCACATAACATACCTAAATGTCATTTAGAAAACAAAGGGCAGCAGGCTAGACGGTGCATTCCTGCCTTTGCCTTTAATCTCAATGCTCAGGAGGCAGAGGCAGGAAGAGCTCCATGAGTTTGAGGCAGGCCCAGTCTATATATCCAGTCGCAGGCTAATCAAGGCTACATGGTAGCCAGACATAGTAAGGGCCTGTACTTAAAAAAAAAAAAAAAAAAAAAAGAAAAGAAAAGAAAGAAAGAAAGAAAGAAAGAAGAGAAAGAAAGAAAAAGGGAAAGGAAAGGAGAAAGAAAGATGAAGAACAGAGAGGCCGGGACAAAAGGAACGGGAATTGTGGTGTGGGCTTGGGCTTCCAGGAGTGGACTGTGAGGGGCCCTCTACTGTAGCATTTTGAGACAGAAGTGAAAAAATTTCTCTTGCAAGATGAAAGGAAATATTTTCTAATTCTATATTAGCTTTAAAATGTTTGTTTCTATTTCTCTGATATTTTCTGGTTGACTTAGAGGCTGTTGTTTGGAACAAAAGGGATGTAAAACTGTTTGCTCCTACTCACGAATTTAATTAGGCGTGGTGTCCAATTATAATAAATCATGGTTTTAGTCTCTTTGTTGTTAGGGTAGTTGGGGGCCTTAAGGCATGGGTGACTTACTAAAATGCAATCTTACTGTTAGGATCATCCCAATAGTGTCTATCACTTGATCATTTTATAACTCAAAGCCCTTTCTTAGTGTTTTGTGTTGCACAAAGATCACATTTTATTCTCATATTTGTTCACAGACATGATTCACATTTTGCTATTTTGTACATAAGGAAATCATTCTAAATTCAGCAACAGTGCCAGCTTGACTAAAAAAAGTTATTTTCCATATCCACAAAAATGTTAATCAGATTCTTGTTAGAACATGTGTAAGAACTGGTTTTCATTGTCGCAGCTCTTGATGTCAGATTACTAAAATAATTTATGTTTTGTTGTGGGAACATTGGTGCACGCAGAGCCTCCCAAGTCACATGACCACGTCTCAGCCCACACTTCTTCATGACACATAGAAATTATTTGTGTTTTGTGGTAACAAATGAATGGCAGGAACAGCAGAATTTCAATGTGGCTTTTCTTTATTTGATTAAACATAGTCTCTATTTATTCTTAAAAAAAACTAATTTAAGTTAAATGGCAACAAACCATGATAATTGAGAAAACATGTTGAAACCGAGAGTGAAGAGAAATGTTCTCTACGTAAACCACACTGTAAACCATAAAACTTATTTTTGTCAACTGCTTCTCATGACAGTGGCTAGGAATTTGACATTCTACTACAGTAGGCAAAAAAAACCATGTATAATACACTCTCCCACACGCCACATCACATCTCTATTTTTATTTTCAAACTAAAAGCATTACAGCTCCCAGAGTGCTGAGTGTTCTGTGCAGTTCCTGAGAGCTGCATGGCCTCCTCCAGTGCTGTGTCTGTGTGCCTGGTAGCCCTCACATCCCAACCATTTTCAACAGAGCAAGCCTGGCTCACAGAGACCACAACACTTTCATCCAAGGGGAGGTGAACTTTTCAGTGAACTCCGGTTAGCACATGACTAGAAAAAGATGCCAGAAGACTTCACATGAGGGCACACACTCGACTTCTCCCTTTAGTCACCATCACATGTGAGGTGAGTATTGGGAACATCTGCAGGAATCTGTGGTTGAGAATTTAAAGCCAGTAAATACAAATGTAAGAGAAGCCTGGATAACTCCCCAATCTTGCTTGAGGTATAGATTCTATACAGCTGACTCACTTGTAGACATTTTCAGACTAAAACTTCCCTGTCTCCACTTAAAGATGCTAAGAAGTCAGCACCATTTCATTTTTTCTCCCTGCAGAAAGCATTATTTAGTTTTGGATATAACATTTTAAAACAATAATGCATGCCTCCTAGGAGCATACCACAATAAATGTCTCAAAAACCACTCAGCTAATCCTAGGGTATAATCTGGCTGTTTTAAATCACTGTAGGGAATATTATGGGCCTTAATGACACTGTAGCTGCAGAAAGCCAAAGAAAGCTAGAAAGGGAGGCCAAAAGATGAGCTCAGAGCCAGCTAAAGTGACAACAAACATGTGGTTGTTTACTAGGATTGGAGAGGTTTTGTCTGCAGATGTTTGTGGTCAATAGAAGGTTCCAGAGGAATGAGTTGTTATGAAGATTTCCAGAGTTTGATGAGAGTGAGATTCCTTTTTGAGATGGCAGGTCTGAGGACAGGGGTGCCCAATGGTACAGACAGAATTTATAGAATTCTGTGGTCAGCTCATACTCTACTAGTCCCACAAAGTGCGCCAACAAATTAATATCGTACGAATGTCATTTCAAAGCCTCCCAAGGAGGAGTCATCACTGAAGCCGTTAGAGCACAGATGGTTCAACTGTACACTGATATTCATACTTGCATTTTTGCATTATAGCTGCTTTTTCCCCCGATGAACTGTAATGAATTGTCTCATAATCTATTCCATCTTCCTGCCATTAGCAGGCTTTGAATGTTCACAAATAGGAGCAAAGAACTCATTTTCCAGAGCTTTAATCACACAAAGAGGGAATGCCTAATTCTCTAAATGAAATGGTCTGTGATCACTGAAGCAGAGATTTAATATAGCACGGCAAATTAGGTAGATTTTAATAAATTACTTATCTCCCTGAATACTTTACATATGCTTAAGAAGGAATAGCCTGTTTGCAAACAGTGAAAACCCACAGCCTATAAAAATCCTTTGAAGAAAATGACAAATAAAAAAGTAAATTAAAAAATGAAATGCATTATATCTCAGACCCCCAGAGACAATTCCTTTGCAGCACTGATTCACAGCTCCATTAAAAATATCAATTAAACCCTTCAGCAAGACTGAGTAAAAGCTAGAAATTAACTTTTGGAGCTGCTTTTTGAGGGTCTGGATATCCAGATATACCCCAGCATTGTATAAGCTTGATGTAAGTTTAAAAAATGATAAAAAAGGGTCTCATTTCATGTGTAACGAAGCATTTTAGAATTTGAGCCATACTTTTAACTTTTTCTATATAATAACTTTAGTTTATAAGGTGTGCTTTTCATGCATGTATGTAACTTTTTAAATATATTCCTGGACCCCATATCAGCACTACAAACACACTAATACCATAAAACCTGGAACCACTACAATGTTTATGAAACAAAACAAAACAAAACAAACAAAACCTAAGAGTAATTTAATAAGTTGTGCCAAGTCTCCTTCTTTATACTTAATTGATAGAAACTGCATGCATCAAAGAAAATGCATACAGAGTTTTAATGTGCATAAAGTGGATATTAGCATTTTAAAGAGGAAGATTAACACATTAATCCAAGTAATTTTCATATATTGCTTCTAATAAAATCTTCACAGTATAAAAGTCTTAATGAGGCTAATCAGAGGCTTTCCATTTAGTGGGATGATTAGGGATAACATAAAAAGTATTTCTTTTTCATTGGTTTCCTAAGATTTTAGGCTTTTAGTTATGAAAAATAAAAATGGGACTACTCCCAGTTCTTCATAAGAAAATGTTGCAAATGCAAATAGATGTTTCATGCTATCATGTTGATATAAATTATTGAGAAGGCAGCCCACTTAGGAGCACTGAAGTCCTAAGGGGTGGCAGTCATGGGGAGGAGGGGATAGAAAAATAAACAAACAAAAACTATACAAAACTTGAACATTCAAGCCTAAACCCAGGCGCTCCCTCCCAGCTCCCATGAATTATAGATTACATACACCAGAGTGATTACTCAAAATCTCATCTTGGAGCTTTCATGTGAGCATTTTCTCAGAAATGGGACGCCTCTGGAACAGTTTCTTTCAAGCCTCCAAGTCCTCTCTGTATTGCTCGTAGACAGACTGTAGGGCATGAAGTGCTTCCACGGTAACCTTCAGCTTGCCAACGCTGCCACCATCTGCTTGGGCATCAAGAACTGAAGAGAAGGCAGCAGCAAAGATCAGTGACAGCAGTTTTCTTTGCTAGACTAGTTCACACAGCCTTGAGATGGCCAAAGTTGTGTGAGAGTGCCACGTGTATTATACATGACCTTGAAGCTTACCATGTGAAAGGGTATGGCTATTCACACATGGCCAAAATTCTTTTCCAACATACTGTGAATAACAATTCAGACCTCAAAACCACTGCAAAGGTATCATGCAGTCAGCATTAGGACTGGTCACCTAGATCCTTAAGACAACACTTCATTTAAAATAGGGTTCATGTGCAATTAGAAAAGCAAAATGGTGAACCCACGAACCTTAAGATCTCTGTGAACTGGCTCTGAGGGTCAGAGGTTCACTTCTTGAGGCTTCTTTGAATGCTGCCTGGTGTAATGTAAGGTCAGACCTCCAGACCCCATCAGCTGAGGAAGGACATTTGCTAGGCACCCAAGACCAGAATTCTAGTTTGTAAGTTTGACAGTGCTTATGGGTCTTGTAGATTTTTGTTATTTCTTTGAAGTTTAATGATGGGGGATGGAGCAAGTGTTCTTTCAGCCTCAGACTCCTCAACAGATGAACTACAACTATGCTCCCAGTAGTAGTACATGACACAGAACAAGATATTAAAATGCACTGGGAAGAGTGCCTGGTCATCTGACTGGCTTCTTAAATGTGTCCCTAATAGGTGGGTGTCGGCCGAGTGTGACCCCTGTGGCCTTGAAGGAGAAGGTGGCTCACTAAGTAGAGCTGACTATAGAGATTGAGTTTACTGATTTCTGTCACACTCTCAGTTCTGGAGTCTTTACTAAGCTGAGATGAACATTTTAATCCTCTCATCTTTTGCTCTGTGTCAAAGTGTGACTAGCTGCCACCAAGTTAGTTGTGCACTTTATGCCTGCTTCCAAACATGCTCCCAGTTCTTTATTTGATCTAACTTGGACAATCATTTGGCTCCATCTGAACTTCCGAGAACCTACCATGTGTCCAGAACAGGCAGTTCCACATAGCTGCCACAGCACTGCAGGGCCTTAGGAGGTGCTCATAAAGTTATTTGACTGTGGCCTCAACAGGTACAGCAACAAGCCAGCCCAAAGTCTCTGAGAGGGCTCTGCTAACTTAGCCAGTCTCAAGTGGAATCGGTGTGAGTTTTCATCTGATTGTGTGTGGCCAGGGCCTTTCATGGTTTATGGTTCATAAAGTACAATTCCTTCTGCATGTATGATGAAAGAGCAGAATAAGGAATGAGGTTCTGCTCTGACTCACACCCAGCAAGGTAAAGATCTAGGATGCAGTTTTGTGAGGAACACCCTAACTGTCAGAATCCTAAAGTGAGAAGAGGGGTCAAAAGGAACCCTTTGGCTGTAGCCCCAACTAGAGAAGTCTTAAAAAGATGCTGCCATGGTTTAGAATAACAATTGTAGGGCCAAGTGTCTTACTCCAACACTAAGAAATGCATTAGTTAATTCCTGTGAAGATCAATTATTTAAACTTTTCTATCAGCCACAGGAGGGTGGGGAAGGAAAGGGGAGAATACAGGGACAGATTTTCAGCATGTTTTAGCCTTCTGCCAAGGTGTGACAGATAGATCTCTGTCCTCGTCTCCCCAGACAAAGAGGTCTGAATAAAGAGCAAGCAAGCTGGTAGCTGTGCAGACAGCTTGCACTCTTACCATCAATATCCTGTTCAATGAGGTCTCTTCCTTTCTGAAACACGTCAATGAGGTCAACATGAGCAATGCCAATGTCCTCACACTCCAGGTCCTGCTCGTCCTCAGGAGGATCACTGACCACGGTGAAGCGCACACTAAGACGGCACAGGACAGAGAAGATCACTACCATGGAGACCATCCCACACGGGCTTTATGACTGCGTGGGAAACGGTGATGTTTTCAAGGATGTCAACAGAGAGGAAATTACCTTAGGCAAAAATCTTACCTGAACTTGGTGAACTTGGAGCTCATCCAGCTCTCCAATGAACACTAATCGCCAAAGCATGAATGGTAAATATCTCCAGAATGGAAGAAAATGACCAGGAAAAGGGAAGGACCCAGTGTCCATGTTATTACACCATATCTGATATTTTGAAACTTCTACTTTTAAGACGAAAAAGGATGAAGCACACAAAGGCCATGGTAGACTGTACAGTCAGCATTTTTGACAGAGGAACATGTTCCCCCACCCCTGCCCCCAGGAGTATACAACTCTGGGCTTGGTAGCAAGCAATACCAACTGTATGTGTTGTCCTACAAAATGCAGAGGTTGCGCTGCCTGGGAGCGATCTAAATGCCCACAGAGAAAGGCTAAGCTCTGCTGAACGGCTGTATCAGATATTCATATTGCTTCAGCGACCTTTTAATGTACAACCACAGCATCCAAGTTCTACTTTACTTTTAGACACATAATTGCAGGGCTCTGATGGAACTGATTTGAATTTGTGGCTTGTGCTGAGGCCAAACACACTTGGATTGACCAAATGACAGGAATTTACAGTTAAGTATTCTTTTGATATGTCTTGGCAGCATAGCTTAAACCATGGATATTTGTAAACCTTACCATTTTAAATTCTGTGAAACATATCTATCCCAAATCAGAAACAAAACAAGAAACAGAAAAACTGAAGCCCTTGAGAAATCATGACTTGAAAAACACAAAAAAGATCCTTTCCAAATGCTGATAGATAAACATGACAACATCTCTAATCAACTTGCTGAAGGTAATATTCAGCGTTTCATTCCAAGCCTCGTTTTCAGCTAGGAATAGAATTGAAGGAATCAGAAAATAGAGACCTCTTAAGTATAAATCAAAGTTAACACCTGTCCACACAGAAATCACAGAACATGGATGCCAACCAATCTGAGTATTTTACATTATACACAGGAAGAATGGGTTCAGATGGGTGGTTTGGGCATTTGTTCTTAGTTTACAGTCTGACTGCCATGCTTATATAACTGTGTGATGTTAGAGTAATCACTCAGTCTCCCTGGTCTCTGTTTCTGCCTTATCTGTGCAATGAGGACAATTATACTTAAGAATAGAGAGGGCTCTGGTGAAGATCAGATGAGATAATACAGGTAACCAGAGCCTGGTCACAGTGGGCGGAGTAAAGTGGAATAAAAAAAAAAGGCTGTTAAACAGATTCCCAACTTATCGATTTCTTTACTCAATTAAACAAAAATGACTATTGATGGCACCAGAGAGGTGGAGCAGTGGTTGTCTTGCATAGGACTTCGCTTCCAGTCCTAGTACCCACATGGCAGCTCAAAAGTGTCTGAAACTTCAGTTCCAGGGTATCCAATGCCCTCTTCTGACCTCCGCAGGCACAGCACACACATCGTGCACAGGAAAACATGCAAGTAAAACACTCACCATCATCATCAACAACAACAAAAAAAGCTGTCCTAGAATGAATGCAGTTTGGAAAGGAGAAATTAAAAAGATGTGACCACCATTGCTTGTTGAATGACACACTAGCCTTCTAACAGTGCCAGTGGAGGGCATCCTACAGCATGGGACACACCAAGAAGAAAAAGGCTCTCCAGGGCATAGAGAAATGGACTGTTTTCAGGTACATTAGGTGCCTTAACACTTGATATACTTTAATCTCAGATTTTGAGATCATAGCTGCATCATATATTTTTAAGGTAGGCTATTACCTTCATTTAGTATACATAAATTCTGAGATAAAAAAAAAAAGTTCTAAGTTCTATGAAAAGGCCTAGGAACATGAAAATGCAATATTCCTGGCTTTAAATTCTATAGAGAACAAAATGAAGAGGTCAAATAAAATTCACAGATCTAAGGTGTAGATCAATGTTAAAACTCCTGCCTCACATGGACAAAGGTAAGGACCTGGTTTCCATTACCATCATTAAAAATAAATAAATAAAAACTAATGAAAGAACTATAAAGTTGAACTCAAACAGAGGAAATCTCATTAGATGAATTTTAAAACTAAGGGCATGTGTGTGCAAATATCTTGTGTTCCCCAGCTATGCCTTCCTGCAACTCTCTACTTCTGATCCAGCCTTGCTAGCCCTCCCATCTATCCCAGAATGCCCTCTGCATCATCTATCCCAGAATGCCCTCTGCACCATCCTTCCCACCTGGGATTCCCTCAGCTTAGAACCATATGTCTCAGGCTCTTAGGACTTGACTGAGTCTCTTCATCATTCACAAATCAGTTAAAATGTCACTTTCTCAGATTGGATTTCATTGTTATCTTCTCTTTTAGCATTTAACTTGTTCAATTTCTTTTCTTTCTTTTTTTAAGGTCTTCATTATATAGCTTTGGCTGGCCTGTAACTTGTTATGTAGACTGGACTAGCCTCTAACAGAGATCCACATGCTCCCAAGTGCTGGGATTAAAGGTGAGCACCACCATACCCAGTGTTTGTATAACTTTTATACACCAGAGTATCACAGCATGTGATTAATTTATTCATTTACTTGTCATCATAGTTTTTCTTCTTTATTTGCTCAGTAGAACATTTGGTAAAGAAAAATAAATCAAAAAGAAACTTGAATCAGAGTCAAAACTATGACCTCAAATTAACAATGAAAAACCATTTTTCATTTATTTTTGCTCATTTATTTTTATTTTATTTGTATGAGTGTTCACTTGAATGTATGACTGTGCCCCATGTGCATGGAGGCTAGAAGAAAGCAGCAGATTCCCTGGGACTAAAGTAGATGGTTGTGATCCGTCAGGTGGTGCTAGGAACCAAACCTAAATCTTCTTAAAGAACAGCCCCAGCTCTTAACCACCAAGCTGCCTCTCCAGACCCAAATTAGTAATTTTTAAAGTTTTCTTTCAATGTATTTAAGTAGCAATGGTGTGTTTCCACATGCAGGTGAGAGAGCCTGTGGAAGTCTTTTAAGCAATTCACTGAGTTGTCTACCACTCTTGTCATGTCAAAGAAGAATGGTGACCCTAGCTGTGGCTGCCATCTGAGTAACAAGAGTTCTCAGACTAGAAGCTCCTTTGAGAAGTACCTCTGGGTGTTAAGAACAGGAGAGAACGTTCCTTAGCTTTCCCTGGATTTGGCTGAGGGAAAGGGCACCCTCCTCTTCTTCAGCTCAGGGAAGTGAGCGGTGGGTGATTATTCATTAGATAAGCATTTACCACATGCAGTCTGCACTAGGCTTTTGTGGAAACAATTACAGAAACGTTTGTGTCTGTGAGGGACACCTGGACACGAAAACAAACACAATGTGGAGTGTAGGAGTTACTGCAGTTACTGTAGCCTTTTCTCTTTCTTTTTTCTCTAGTGCTTGGAATCAAACCTAGTATCTTGCTCATGCTCTAAGCATTCTACCACTGAGCTACCCCTATATCTTCTCATTTTCACACTTCTTTGGAGGTAACAAAAGTGCAAGGAGGAGCTTCAACATTACAGAAGCAAAGAGGACATAGAGATTGACATAGGTAAGCTTGCTGTAAGTACCTTCTGTGAGGCAGTTCTTGCCTTTGCAGTACGGCTTTTAAGATGTCTCTCTCTGCTGGGTTGTTTTCCTTATCCAGGAAGATCACTATAGTAAGAGAAAAACACAAGTCTATACAAGGAAGTTACGCAGACCTACACTCCATTGGCACCACCCTGCGCTCTGTGAATACTGTTTGTAAAGACATACATCATCCACCTTGCTGTGTGCCTGGGAAATCAGAATACAATCTGAACGATCATGTGATCAAGTGTCATGACACCAGCAGGTTTGTGTGCACACTGTCAGAAAGGATACATGCAACAGCTCAGAGAGCCTCATCACTGTCACTGGCTGCTAATGGTTCTGGCAGACCTAACAGAAAAGCCGTGGTCTTTATTGCATTGTATTTGAGGGATTTACAGCATTTTCTTTCACCTGAGAAGCAAGTGATAATGATATCGTCTGGCAGCATGCTTGTCCTCCCTGACAGCCCAGTAATTTAAGCCTCCTCTCCTGCCACCAGATGCAATAACAGAAGCATCTAGTGTGCAGATGAGGAGATTCAAGGCTGCCATGGCAGTGCATGGTAAGCAAGGGACAGAGGCTTTTGGTGGATGGAGACTGTTGTGGTCCTGGCATTCAGTGATGTGCCTAGAACAGATGCAATAACAGCCCGAAGTGCCACCTGGTGGCTGGCAGTGCAGACAGACTGTGCACAGAGTTGGCACCTGGAGCCCTGTCTTCTCAGCAGAAAACAGGCTGAGTAAGGGCTCTCTGTGGCCAGATCTCAACTCAGACATGATCAGAAGCGCACACAGGAACTGTGATGACTTTGCAGCTCATGCTCCTTCAGGTTCCACTGGGAACAAACACATTTCACTGAAAATGTTTCCAAGGACAGTTTCAGTTCAGTTCCAAATGACCATGCCATTAGCACATTCCATGATACTGACTCATTCAACTGCTTGTCTCCCTAAGCAAATATTAACCAAAGGGTAGGAGCTAGGCATAGGGAGTGGGAGAAGAGATACCTGGATAGAGGTGACTTAGTGGCTCAGGAGGAGGAAGACTCAATAGAGGTACAGCAGCCAAGTTACCCAGCTCTGGAGAATTAAGGCCACTGTCCTTACAAGATGCCAGCCATACTGTGTGGGGCTCTTTATAGTACTAACATTTACAGAGACCAACACAAATGGTTCTGAGTGTTTTCTTTATCATTGCCAGAAAATCATCTTAACAGATAAATTTTCACGAGAGGGTCAGTACCTCATTTTTAGAGGCTAAATTAAGTATATTAAGCTAAATTTATTTTTTTGTGAATACAAAATGTTACTTATCACATATTCTTCTACTTCCTAATCCTAAGGCTTTTAGGCCATATTGCGTTATGACACTTGAAGATAATAAAGGTAACTCAAGAAGAACAAGGTAGGTAGGTTGTGTGATGGCTCAGTGGACAGAGCACTTGCCACATAGGCCTGGGATCTAAGAGCAACCCCTGGAATAACGGGGCAAGGAGAGAACAACTCCCATGGGCTGCTCTTCAACCTTCACACAGGTGCTGTGGCACACGGATGCCCACACTCTCGTTCTCACTCACACTTAAGTTGAAAAAAATAAACAAAACTGAGGCAGAAACAGTGTTTAGCTTTTCAGATTGACATGTATCATGACATGAACTCTGTTATCCTCATCAAATAATAATTTAAATCTTTGATACATAAATAAAAATACTTCCTTTGTATTAAAAGCCTCCAAATTTCCAGCTCCAGCACTCAAAGTCAAATAAAGAGGGCTTTCAATTAAACTTAGGTTAGTTTTGATAGCATTTCAATTGCTCTGGTAACATACATATAATTAACATTTTGCATTTTAACCACTTTAGAACACATGTCCATTGACATTAAGTGTGGACATGGTAAACACTGTCACTACTGTTCATCTCTAGAATCCTCTTCTCATCCCAAATGAAACTGCCTACTAATCAGTAACTTTTCACTCCCTTTTTCCACACTTGGCAACCATTAGTTCACTTTCTGTGTCAGCCAGCCTCCTCTAAGTGGAGGCATACACCTTTCCTTTAGCTCTGGCTGATTTCTCTTAGCCAGTCTGGTCTACAGAGTGAGTTCCAGGACAGCCAGGGCTACACAGAGAAACCCTATCTCAAAAAAACAAAACAAACAAAAAAACGAGGCCAGCCTGATCTACATATTAAGTTTCAAAATAAGGAAGGCTGTATCAAAATAAGGAGACCCAGTATCAGAAGAAAAAGAAAAGAAAAAGTGAGAAAAGAGAAAGAAAAGAAACATAAATCCAAAGAAAAGACACATTCCCAGGAGTGTAAAGTCAGGGGGAAAAAGATGAGCAAGGCTCATCTTTGCTGCAGCATGTGTCATACGCAATGCTGAGTTATACTCCACTATATGCACATAAAATGTTTTGCCAGTCATCCCATGAGGGACTTGTGGGTTGCTTCTTGTACTAGGTGTCAGGAGCAGTGAACACATTGTAGTTCGCTATGTCTTGTGTCCTTGATTTTGATTCTTTCTGTTCTTTACACAGAGTAGAACTGGTGAGATACGTGGCAGTTCCACATTTAACCTTCAAAACCTAAACTGCCAAGTATGTTTCTGCAGCACCCCACCGTGCAGCACTTACTGATGGTTCTGCACTAGGCACAGCACTGGACCACAGGGTTAAGGGTGAGGTGGATCTGTCTTTTACACATAGCTAAGCAGACCAGAAAAGGCTAGAACTGTCAGAGCAGAGCCAGCCGCAGCCTGTGCTCAGTCTCCTAGAGCTCCCTAGTGTGACTGTGCCTTCTTCCCCTGCAGCTAATCTTTTCATGGCATTTTGCTGGCCCAGATGGAGTGGTGAAAGGTGGCTGAGCTGGGCCAGCCACCCACGTTCTTGTTCTTCCATAAAGTGATATTGATTAGATCCATAAAGTTGAATTAAATATTTTGGTTGACTTCTTAAAAATTTGTTTGAAAATAAAATTCTAGTTTCTAACCAGTAAGTTTAGTTTTAGAAAAGCATATTAACTTGGAATAGTGCCTGTTTGTACAAACATGGGCTAGACTGGGCTTCTGAGTTGAGCTTAGGGGTTCTTAGCATTTAACACATGTCCAAACTACTTGGATGGCTTGGTAAAATGCAGATTCCTGTACTAAATCCTTGGAGTTTCATTTCAGATTAAAGATGTCTGTAATATAGTCTAAGAATCTGCTATTATAGATTCTAAGTGTGTGGTGCTCTGACCGGCATCTATAGCAGCAAGTGGAAACATGTTATAACATTTGTTTCCTCTCGCTGCTATAGGTGCCGTCAGGGCACCATACACCAAGAATCTCAGATCAACATTCCTTTACCAAATTTTAAATGAGATCAGGATGTACTGAATACTTTGTGCTGAATGCTGTGGTAAAGAGGGACACTCCAGCCACCTATGATTATGACATATGACCCTATGATCCTATGAACACCAAGATTCACATAGGATTCTAGAATGGGTATTTAAAAAAATAACTTAAAACTTAAATTTGTCCTTTAAAAAATAATTATGGTAGCTGGGCGGTGATGGTGCATACCTTTAATCCTACCATTTGGAAGGCAAAGGTAGATAGATCTCTATGAGTTCAAGGCTAGCCTGGTCTACAGAGTGAGTTCCAGAACACCAAGGCTAGAGAAACACTGTCTTTACAAACAAAACAACAACAACAACAGCAACAAAGTAATTATGGCAGACTCTATAAAGTAAACTGATTCCCCCAAATACTTAGTGTTTAACTCCCATTCCTATGAGAAATCACATTTGTCTAGAATTTGCTAAGTTTTGACATAAACTTCACAAGGGCACATACTTAAAAAGATATGATAGTCCAAATCGAGTTAATCTTCAATTACCACCCACTTTAATACCCTTCAGTCACAGAAAGGCTGAAGTTCTGTTAGTTGTGACAACACAAATGGGATTGGGCCTGGAGAGCATTATGTTCAGTCAGTAATGTAGGCTAGCACATGTGTTATCTAGAGAAGTTGATCTCAGAGAGGTTGAGAATAGAACAATGGTTTCCAGAAGCTGGGTGAGAAGTGGGAGGAATAGGTAAGGTTGAGCAATGTGTCCCAGGTCATATTAGATAAGAGAAGTATGTTCTAGTGTGCTACTGCACTGTAAAGAATGACTATTTCAAAGAGGAAAGGATTAGGAATATCCCCCCACCAAAAAAAAAAAAAAAAAAAAAAAAATGATGTTAGCAAAACCGGACAGGCTTAGTCTTACTTGAACACTGAGTATGTATTGAAACATCATGTGGTTGCCCTGTAAAGATGTATAGCTATTATTTTTACTATTATCTTTTGGGGTTCGGGTTTAAACTTCAGGTCTCATACTTGTTAGACAATTACTCTAGCACTGACTATATCAGCACTCTAACATTTATAATTATTGTGTCAATTAAAAAATACAGTAAAAACATCCCTTGCTTTGGTAGGCTGGAGAAATCTGTATATTCTCTATCAATATCAAATGCAAGAAGAAATGCAGATGGATTAATTATAGAAGGTTGTTAATCCTGAATCTTTGATAACTTTTATATTAAAATATTATCACCCCTGTAATCTTTATCTTTGCCAAATTTCTCTTCTTATTAGTAACAAAATCTGATGTTCTACATCCTTTTCATTTTCTGAATTAAACTTTAATTGTTCCAAAAGATAGACTGCTCAATCCTCAGAGACCAAGAGTCCAGATCTTCACAAGTCTCATAAAATCCTCAGCCGATTTCATTAATCTTTCTTCTTCCTACTGTCAATTCCCCAGAAAGCTTATTCAGTCCAGACAACATTCTTCAGGCCTACCATTAATCTTTCCCCCCAAAACTATTTTCTTTACTCAGCATTCTCTGAGTAAAAATTTCAAGCCCAATAAAATGCAAATGTTTTATTCTTGCTACCAGTGTCTATCAAGTTCAGTTTTTTTTTTTCAGTAACAGTAGCCCTAAGAAGATACATTCTTGTATGCAGATGGAACTGGCATTAACACCTCTTCATAAAGATCGAATGTGATTCTGAATAACCCTGGGGATTGCTAGTTTACCCCAGTCATCTTATGCCTAATTTAGGCCTTGACATTCAAGCTCCTTTTGTGTGATTCGGATGACAATGCAATGTGAAGTCAGAGCAGCATTCAGTGAACCTCTCTATGGGTAAAGTGTTCCCACAACAGAGTGTTTCCCAATTGTGCCTCAAATCTTCCATTGTATTTCAAAAGCCAATTTGGAAATACAATGACCTTCATTAACATTCAGTGAGATTTGGAGGGTGTAAAGCTGTGTTATATCGACTTTCTCTAAGTAACAAGTGAATGGTAAATCAGTACAATAGTTACTTTAAATAATAGTTGTCTATTTTCCAGAGAGTCAAGTAAGTCTCTCTGTAGCAGTGATAGAGGCATGATGATTAAAGAATAAATATTCCCACTATCCTACTGAAATGAAAAATAAACAAATGATAACAAGATGGGTGATTACTCCTCAAATTTGCTGATGATATGGGACTTCAGTTTTTCACATGAAACCCAAGTTGATAAGTGCTGAGTGCATTCCTTCCCCTGCTCAGTGTTAAAATTAGTCAAAACTCAATAGACTAGAAAGTGAAGTATAATAAATATTGCTACTGAATTCCTTTAAGGGGTTTTTGTTTTCCATCAAATGGCTAATTCCTTAGGAACATAAGCAATGGTTAAATCACCAATCAGACAGCAGATGCCTTGCAATAAAAGAAGGAATAAAGCAACCTGTCAACACGGTCCCAAACAGACCTCTACAACTCGTATGTACAAAAACTAGGAGGCTTTAGCATGTCTCGTAGGTTTGATCTAAAGAAGGATTTGATACTGCTTTCTAGGCAAATGGAAGCAACTGCTTTGTTACATGGCCACATTTCTCAGTATATAAGCAACTCTCAAGAACTACTTGTTGCCAGTCTAACCAAACACCCTGCTGCTGACCTTTATACAAAACCGAAGTCACTGTCTTCCCTTGGGGTATCCCCATTAAAATTAACTGAACATCTCCTTTATTACTATTTTGATTTGTTTTTTTTTTTCCTCCTGGTACTGTACAATTGAATATCTTTAGGAAGCTTGAGAAAATACTTTTGAAAATGTTTCTTCTTATGCAATTTCTCAAGCCTCATACAATATCTCAAGCCATCAGTTGTTACAGAGTTTGAGCTGGAAGGGATCTTAGAAATCACATTTTCTTTTGGATAAGAAATTTTCTTTGAATATACAGGCAGTTCCAGGACAGGGCTACACAGAGAGACCTTGTCTTAAAACATCATCATCATTCTTAGTCCCTGTGTTGGTTTGAATGACAATGGCCTTCATAGGCCCATATGTTTCAATGCTTGGTCCCCAGTTGGTGATTAGGAGGCGTGGCTTTGGGAGTGAGCTGAGGTTTCATAGGTCCATGCCATTCCAGTTGGCTCCTTCTCTGCTTCATGTTTGCTATGTATGTAATCTCTTAGTGAGGACTGTTTATTGGCATTGTTCCCACCATGATGGTCATGGACTAACCCTCTGAAGCTGTAAGCCCCTTTTAAACTCTTTATTCTATGTGTGGGCTTCATTATTGTGTCTCTTCACAGCAACAGAAAAGTAACTACGACAGTATCCAACCAGGATGAGATGACCTGCCTCATAAAATCTAGGCATACCCATCTTCATGATTTCTCATGGGCTCCCGAGAATGTGCTAAGATGTTTCAACTCTTGATGAAGGTGGCTTGATATGATCTTTGTTTTCCTTTTGATTCTACATTGTTGAGCACGTAATACTAAAACTCCTGAACACTGATTGATCTAAGCATTCTCGGGGTGTTTACTGGGTCTGTGTTGGCCTAATGAATGTACATGTCTGTAGGCACTGTTTTTTAAACTCTACCTCCCTTCTAACACCCCAACCCTAGATAGGAGAGAAAGAAGGTTAAAAGGGAAAGGGGACATAGACCTTTTTACTTCTTCCAGCTGGGTTGGGTTCTTTTTGGGGCAGGATATCTAATAGTCCAGCAAATGGCAAACAGCAAGTGGCACCAGCAGAACGAATAAGCAGCTTTCTTCCTCCTCCACCTGTCTCCTCCAAGCTGCCTTCTCTCTCTGGGATCTCATATTTACACCCTCTGAGTCCTCAGAATTAAACTACCTGCAGCTGGCAAAGACCACGCCCCTATACACGGCTATTATCTGTTATGGACAAACTAAGGCAGTACCATACCACATACTTGGGATTAAAACAAAAACATATTTACATAATATAACTGAGTTTTTAAAGAAGCCAAAAACTTCCACTACACATGTCAACTGACAGACCAAATCCTGAAAGGAAAACCTGCCTGTTGCAATGTAAGAACTTATGCATCACTCCATTAGGCAGAAACACTTATGTGATGGCAATGACCATAAGGGCAGGCCAAGATCAGGGAACCACATGATCTGAATGCTATAACCAAGAAAAACCCCAGCACATTACCCTCTTTTAAAATGTCATGTTTTTCAATTAAAAGTCAAAAGTAGACTTAGGTGGCATTTCCTGTAGATACCATGAGCAGCTAGACACCACTTTCTCATTGTCTGTGTTTTTTCTTAATTTTACAATGACTTCAAAGTAATTTTCTTAATTTTTATGCTAAAGTGCTGGCTTTATTAATCTAGTCTGACAAGACTGCTATGAATTCATTTGAACATCAGAGAATTAAACTCTGCTCTTACCTTAGCTTCCTTCACAGAAAAGAAAAACCAATATAAAGATGTATATTACAAACAAACCACACATACCATTGGTATAGTTATAGTATACCCACTGCCCATTCTTGGGTTTGGGCAGTGACACAGGAGTCTCTTCTGCGGGAAGACTGTAGAACCGGCACTCAATGAACAGCCTCTGGATAGTGTCATCCCTGGTTATGCGAGAATCATTAAGGCTCAGAGCTATGATCTCAATCCGAATTTCCTCTGATGGCTGTTTAAAGAGTAAAACCAAAAAACAACAACAAAAACATCAAGCAAAAACAAATATCATTTATTCTATTCCACTATTAGTTTAAAATAAAATGTCACAGCCAATGTTTTTTTTCTTTCTGGAATTCAGTGTACACTACTGTACATTCCACATGATAGATTATTCACGACACAGAGAGAATGAGATTCTAATGCCCCAGGGTTTGAAGTTAACAGTGTCATGGCAGGCGTCTCCTGATTTACATTCGAGGCTATAAATACCCCACTGGTAGTCTGTGAGGAGTGAAGATTATGAGGTCTTCATCTCCGATGGCTTCCAGAATGACTAGTATCAGTTGACCTTGTTTCAACTAGGTAATGAAGCACATGTTTATCACTGCTTTACTGAATCTGTAGTACCTGGGAACGCTCAATTATGCGGTGACCAAAGCCTGTTGAACACGTTAGCACTATTATGCTAATATATATGGATATATCAATCTGTAACAACTGGAGCAGAAACTACAGCTCATTCTCACATTTCTACCATAATTTACTTCATTCAGTAAGACATTTCAAACAAAAGAAACAAATTTTTAGAGCTAAGTTTATAATTTCTTGCAATTTATTTTTCCTTTCACATTTATAGAATGAAGAATTAAAATGATATTTGTTTTATTTTCTTCTTGAATCCACAGACATTAACATGAGATTTCAAAACATTCTTTGAGGAATGACTTCAATTGACAACTATGGCTTCAATATTTTATCACACTACAATATATTTTTAAATTGGCTTCTCCCAATTTAAAATTTGTTTATTGTTAAAATTCTTCTTTACTATCAGAGCCATGCTACTTTCAATCATATAAACTTTAAATAACATTTAGAACGCCATAAAAATAACTTGTTTTGTGATCTCATTGTAGGAATTCACTGTTAGGTGTATACCAGCATTTAAATCTATCATAGAGAAAATGTAGACATTCCAGAGTATATAATTAAGCAAATTAAAAAAAATTAAGTATCTTGTGTAAGAATATCTCCACAAAGAACCATTTCCATTGCTGTCAAACCCTGTCAATATTTGATGAAGTAATTTTACCTGCTTCTTTCAAAAGACATTTTCTTTTATTATGCATTCTAAGACACTTTAACTAAAAACTGAAATCTGAATATTTCAATAAGGTTATTTTATTATTCAGTAGATTCATGGAAATTTTACTAGGATGACAGAGAAAATTCCACACCATTCTGTCTGCGCTAATACAGGTACAAGGCTGCAGCTGGCAATATTACTAGGATTAGCATAGTATGATGAAATATTTAAAGGAAAATTTTTTCTAAAACCTAATAAATCAAATGACTGCCAAATGTCATTAAAGTGATGGTCTTTGACTTGAATATGCTTTTCATATTCAAATTTGAAAAGAAAGAGATGAAAGCCTGGAAAGGTTACTCGGTTTCAACTAATAACCCCAAGCCCTCTCTGTTCACGTGCATAAAAAATGAAGTTGGCGCTATTGTCTAACCTCGGTTCAGAAAAACCCCTGACTGGTGAAGACTACATGGTAAAAAAAAAAAAAAAAAAATCTTAAATGATATTTTTTCCTTAAATTGTACTGTGGTTGTAGGAACTGCACACATATATTTTATAATGGTGGCACAAGGAAAACACAATGCGAAAGTAAACAGAAATACAGGCATCTTAGAATTGTATGGCAAGAGTATGTTACAAAACATTTCTGCTCCTACACAAAAGAAGGAAACAGCTGTAAGGAAGAAGCATACACTTAATTATAGCTTGTGAAGATCAGAGTTCAAAATAATTTATGACACATGTAATGAAGACACAAATGAATTTTAAGACAGCAGAAGATTCTAATTTAAGATGTTATTTTATTAACAATATATTAACTATATGATTCCCAAGAAGAAACTTGAATGATTTTAAGAACTACTTTGAGCTGTCAGAATGACATGGGACTCTCCAAAGATAACAACAAAGTGGGGGTGCATTTAAACATATTTGTCTATTTTTCTTTCTGCTTCAGTTTTGTGATTTTGGTGACTTCTCCCACCCCAATATTCTAATTTTCCTGCCCAACACTGGGAATGTAAGCCATGATGATTTTGTTCATTTGATGTTGCATGCATTTAATTTGCAGTAGATCTCTAAAGGACTGAAAGTCAAGTCACCAAGTCACCTCTGCCTGAAAGCAAGTTTTGAAGAAGGCATTTTTTTCAAGCATTATAATTGTCATTAATAGTACTAGGAAATTTATTTTGAGCACTTTATTTACTCTGCTACATGCAAGCCTAAAGTTCAATTAGTGCATGTAGCATGATCTGGAGATGAAAAGGCCCAGCAGCTTTTTGGCTGTCCATGTCAGAAATCAATCTTCTCTCTCCTCCCTCATTCTATTCATCCTCTGGCATTTCCTGCTTCAGCCAACAGTGTTGTGTTTGACTGTTGTCGCCTTCAGCTAAAACATCTGGAGTCTTGCTGTTTGCATCTCTTCCCACTCCATCCAACTATACTGTATAGCTCACCATTTCTGTTCATTTGAATCCCTATTCAGTGCTTTGCTGGACTGTTGCAAGCGTTTGGTATTTCAGACATTTTACAGCCACTGGTCCCTTTCTCATTTAGTATCTGAGAAATGTCTTTATATTCTTATTGGAGCTAACTTTTCATACAGAGTTTTAGTTATTGAAAAATAGTAATTTGGCAGAATGGAGGAGAAACCAGAAGGGTTAGTGTAATAGATACCTTGTTAGCAATGGAAAACAGACTGATTCAACAAGTTTAGTGACAGCTGGGACCACTACTGTGTGTACCCAGGAAGTAGAGCTGTTCTCATGACCAAAAAAGACACATGTAAAACACTAGGCAGCCTGATCTCTAATCTCTTACCTTTAGTCCCAACCATTCTCTTTTTGTAAGAGAACTCTCTTTAAGGTCAATCTGTATCACCTTTTAGTCTGCTTGAAGAGCTTTCTACTACCTATACTTTAGTCATTCACTCAATCCATGGTGTGCTGGGTATGTTGTTTGTTTTTGCATCTGTAGTTTATTCTGTCTGAATAATCTTTTTCATAGGACAAAATCCAGTCATTGTGGACCATACATTTTGTGCTGACTTCTAAGCGACTGCTGGCTGCTTTCTCCCCCAGCCCTCACGGCTTCTTGGCCCTCAGCACTCCCTCCTGCTCCAGCAGGCAGGCACAGAGCTTGCCCATTTGCTGTTCAACATCCTCACCAGCACCTGGCACACAGTAGGCTCACAATAAACATTCAGTGGAAAACAGGGAAGTGAATATCCTTTATATGGCCGAATACCTATTATACTTCCAGAACTGTGTGAAACAGCTACTTCTAGGGTTTTCTCATTTGGAAAATATATTTTTTTTGTGATAGTTTAGGAAATAGGTGATTTTTAACTACTGTAAAAACTTTTATTGCTCTGAATTTTAAGTGGGAAAACTATTTGAAATGTTACTGCACTGAATCTGGGTGACAGGAGAGTATTACTTTAACATTTTTGTCTGTTTGAAATCTGTCACAATAAAATGACGTTTTAATTAATAGATTTAGGAGTAATAATATAATGACTGGGAGGACAGTAGATGAAGCTGGAAAGGCCCTAGCACCTAGGAGCTAAGACAGGAGAATCAACATGGGTTTGAGGTTAGCCCAGGGCACATAAGGGAGAGTCTGTCTCACACACACACACACACACACACACACACACACACACACACACACACACAC
>NW_026596034.1:7777522-7827869 GCF_907164565.1 Psammomys obesus
CACACACACACACACACACACACACACACACACACACACACACACACGAGCTGAGACAAGTGAAGGACTGGTGACACCCCTGCACTGCATTACCAGATACAGGGCAGTGGCCAGACGGTATAGGCTTGAGCTGTTCCTGCTGTTTCTTCTTTATCAGTGTGGACCTTTGGTACTAGGTTAAGTTGATGCTTTCCATCATTGTCTTGTTCAGCAGTTGCCCTATCAGCCTTCCTAGTTAGTGAGATGTCGATGTCAGCATTTAAGAAGAACATCCGTAAGTTGTGACTAAGGTGAACAGTAACTTAAATAAGAACTGCATAAGACTTATTTTGAGTTGTCAGTATAGGTGGACATTATACATTATGTGACAGAATGATCTGGAAACGTGGTGACAGCATGTATTACTCATAGAGAAAAATGAATCCGAGCTCTCATGATCTGGCTTTGTTCCACGACTGCCCCTGACTGATGCTAGTTTACATACAGCCACAGCTCTTTAGTGCTATTAAGGTTGCTGTTAGCAGGCTGAAAATGTCCACGTTTGATCTCACAACAGGCCGCTTGATTCTTCATCCGACACAGTAGAGAGTTGGTTTGGCTTTTTGTCTCCAGTGCTGGGAATTGAACCTAGCATCTTGCATATGCTAGATGGGCACTCTGTCGCTTGACCATTTGTTTTTTAAAAAAGTAATCTAACCTGACAGCCCCTACACACAGTATCATGGCTTTCTCTGAGAATGACTCATGATAATGCTTTGCAACTTATCTTGGCCAGTAAGATTTGTACCTAACAATGCTGACATTACGGATGTGTTTAATTTTAGTCTCAGTTTCTACAATGAGATAGCATTTCATTTTTATGTATTTAATTTTTAAAATTACATTTATTGTGTGTGTGTGCTACGGATGACAATGTAAGGGAACCTTTGTCTCCTCTAGCTTGTGGGTCCTAAGGATTGAACTCAGGTAGTCAGTCGTGGCAGTGGTGCCTTTACCCGATAAGCCATCTTGTCAGCTTCACATTTAATTTTTCAATTAAAAAACATGAAAACATCAGAAAAGATCAGAAAATAATTTGGCTCTATAAATACCTAGTCTTAAAAAGATGCTATACTTTGATATGTATTAATCAACCCTTTTGCTGAAGAAATGAGTTTAACACTAATATTAATTAAGGCAAATCCCCCAAATGCCAAGTTCTTCCCTGTCTTTCCTGCTCTCTAGAGGAGCCACTGTTCTGAAATGGCTGTACCATTCCAAAGCATATAATCATATTGTCTATGTCTATATGTGCCCATAAACAACATAAGACATTCTTTTCTATTCTCAGGTTTTTCCATTGGTGGGAGTATACACTCCTAGTCATTTCACAGTTAGTTTTTTCATCCAGTATTATGCTTTTGAGATTTACTTATCTTAGTCAAATCATATTAACTCTTGTTCACTTCTATTACATATGTAATAAAATAGAATCCTTTTTTTCCCCCTTAGTGCTAGTTTTTGTCAGGTTGACACAAACTAAAACATAGCTGGTTTGTTGCCTTCATCAGACTATCCTGTGGGGCATTTTCTTGATTGCTAATTCACACAGAAGGGCCCAGCTCACATTTGTTTATCCCTAGACAGATGGGTCTAGGCTATATAGCAAAGGCAGCTAAGCAAGCCAAGGAAGAAAACCAGCAAGTAGTGTTCCCCTGTGAGATTTGCTTCAAGCTCCTGGAGCTGTGGCCTCCCTTCACGATGGGCTGTAAGCTGTAACAAAATAAACACTTTTCTTTCAAAGGTGCTTTTGATCATGGTATTTTATCATAGCAACAGGGAAGCAAACTAATGTACTGAGCGTGTAAAACCCCACAATGACTCCCTGTAGAAGATATAATACACAGGACTTGGGTTCTTTGTCACAAAGCAACAGAAACACAACAGAAATAGAAGGTGATAATCTGTGTCATTGGAGAGCTTAACTGAGATGCTAAGTTCAAAGTCACTACACTGATGGTGCCAGAGGCATGTGTAAGGAGGCTGGCATGCATGGTGACTAGAGGGGTCGTCTTCCTTCTTTTAGGCTGAGCATAGGAAGAGCCATGCTAAAGATTCAAAGAAGCCCTCTTGACTTCAGACCAGGCCCCAAGGCGTCTGGGTAGCAGGGATGATCTACTTTGGGAGGCATGGTGGTACATGCTTTAATGCCAGCACTTGGGAGGCTGAGAGGAAGACTGAGCTCCAGGCCAGTCTGGGTTACCTAATGAGATGTTGCATAAAATCAGTGTTAAGGATGTTGCTCAGTGTTAGAATACAGTACAAGGCTCTGAATTCAACTCCCAGGGTCTCTCCCTCTTCCCTCCAAACTCATCTTCATACAAGCTTTGAAAAGTTTTGCTTTCTTGAAGATGGTAATTATTTGGGAGAAATAAAAAGACAAGGGAGCTGGTGCGTCTCCAGAACTCACAGTGCCAAGATAATGTCTTTATAAACACAGCGAAGCCAAGGCAGTTTTCATTAGTAGATAACCTCATTTCTCTAACATGTCCTGTCAACATGCACCACACCGAACAAATATAAACACTGAAAACTTCAGTGACAGGATTAAAGTGGTACTAGAGGCGACTGAGAATACTTATTTTTAAAATGTTCTTATGTTCCTCTACCCCATGAAAACTACCATATCTGTAATGGTTAGCAAATTAGAGAGGCTTGTTAGCACATGTTCTAAAACATAGCTTATTAGAATTTTCATGTCCGATAAGGATGGATACCCAAAGCTTATTCTATCATCCATGTGGTTTACTATGGAGGCAAGTAGAAGAAATATCTTGAAAAGCCTCCTCAGCTCCAGGTGACTGACACAGCTGCATCTGTCCCAGCACCCCCAACAGGGATCTCAGTGGCTCTTAGCCAGAAGCCTGGTTGAACTGATGTGGGCGAGGCCAGGGTCTTGGAGTACTGCTTTTCTTAGAGCTGTCCTAATTCTTAGGACCCCAGAATTACACGCTACAACAGAGGTCTGGGGGCCCATCTTAAAACCTCTGATACATCTGTCTTGGGTAGGGCTCAAGGGTTTGTCCCGCTTACAAACTGTCAGATGATCAAAGCTGCTGCTGGTTTGAGGTTTACTCTTTTTGAAGAAACACTGGCTCAGCCCCTCCCCTCAACTCATCTTGTACCTGCTGACCCTTCTGCCACTTAGAGAGAAGCTTCTAGAATGAGCACATTAAATTTGTCTTAGTCACATGACATTTTAGTACAGACTTAGTTAACAAATTATTTTTTTTCTGCAAAGGTAATCTGTGTCATGATTAGAACAGTTTAGTATAAATTAAAAGCCACATAACAGCTTTTGTCTTATCTTTTAAACAATCTTGGACAGTATATCTAGTAGAGTTTACTGGAACAAACAAGAGCCAACTGATTTGCTGGGTAGCTCCAGAAACAGAGAAGGCTCTAAGCATGCTAGGCAGCCATGTGACTAGACAGCAGCTACCAAAACACACGGGAAATGCAGAAAATAACAACTGGCTATAACCTCTTTAACCAGCCAATTGGTTACAGTTTAATTAATTGACTCTATTGCCCTGTAGGACTAAACAGAGCTCAGTTACTGTGATATGGTTTATGCTGATTTGGTCTTCCTAACCCAGTGTAGATGCTCAGCCTAATCTATGGTCTCCTACAGAACCAGCACATTCCATCCAATAACTGGAGAGCTGACAATTTTTCCTATAGGGTCAGACAGCAAGTACTTTTGGCAATGCATATTACACGGTCTCGTTTGAAACCACTCAGTTTCCTCTTGTAGAGGACACTGACAATAAGCTGGTGAGCAGTGTAGCTAAGTGCAGGCAAATCATGACTTTTCACACATGTATGAAAATGTTAATTTTAACTAAAAGAGTTTGTATTAACCAAAAATATTCACAAAAAAGCTTATTTAAATAATGTGGAACAGCTGCATTATGGAATATTATGCACATATTAAAATAGAGTATATGTCTATGGAAGGATGCTTAGCATATTAGAGATTAAGTTAAAAAACAAAAATGTTTTAAAAAGAAATTGTTATCAGCAAAACAACTCAAAGTTCTAGCTTCATATTAACTATACTTAAAAACCTGCCTGCTAGCTTAAGTTTCTACATCTAAAACAATGAGAGTGGCGAACTACCCAATGGTAGGATATCATATTAGATTCTGAAGTGATTTGATAATTATTTATAGGTGAATTCTAGATCTGGAGAACTGCTTTTTTTCATCTGACCTTTGAAGTTTTGAAGTGTGTTTGCTGGACATCATCTCTGTAGCAGCTGGAGGCCAGCTTGCTGTGCAGTGACGGTGTTCCAGGTGGACTGGATGTTAGTGCAAATGACGGAGGCTGCTATTGCAGAACTGCCATTACTAGAAACAAAGCAGGTGGTACAGGCACCCTGCACACAAAAGCCTACTCTCTCAGCCTGCAATTTGCTATTCTTAACTGTGTATACATTTAACACACCTGCATTAGTCAGGGTTCTTTAGAGGAACAGAACTGACAACAAATCTCTCTCTATAGGGAAATGTCATTTCCTAGAATGGCTTACAGGCTGTGGTCCAACAAGTGCAACAATGGCTGTCTATCAATGGACAGTCCAAGAATCTGTAGTTGGTTAGTCTGTGAGGCTAGATGTCTCAGGTGATCTTTACTAATCACTAGAATTCTGAAGAGGTAGGCTCTAATGCCAGGGAAGGGATGGGCGTTACAGTGAGTGAGCAGAGAACAAAAGAGAGCAAGCTTTCTTCTTCACCCTCTATATAGGCTGCCACTAGAAGATGTGGCCCAGACTAAAGGTGGATCTTCCCACCTCAAAAGATCTGGATTAAAATTGGTATTCCCACTTCAACTCTCTCATAAGTGAACCCAGCCACTTGGGTTTCAGTTGATTCTACATGTAGTCAACTTGACAACTAAGAACAGCCATCACCACACCCATGAGCTGATGGCCATGTTTTTTTTTTTTTTTTTTTTTTTCCAGAAAGCAGACACATTCTTTAAGTGATAAACTTGACAATGATGCAAAAGGATTAATTTTTCAATGCCATAGCAAGTACAAGCTCTCAGTTTTGACATCTATTTTGAGGCTCTGAAACAAGGCTTTTAATCGATGTATTATACATCAAATTGATACTGTTAACTTATGATTATTCAAATTAATAAAATATTCATAGAGAAATGTCCAAAGTTTTACATTTCCCAGACTTCCGTTCCCCACCCCCATTAATTATCATGCCTAGAAGCTTTTTAGCAAAAGCAGCAGCCATCAGGCTGACGGAATCTGACAGGCCAGCAAGGCCCAATTACACTCGCACTCTGTGCCACTTTGATGTCCGGGAAACGAAGAGAGATAGGGGCCAATTGGGTAGCATATTATGTTAATGACTTGATTTAATCCCGCCACTAAACTTTATGTAGCCTGTTAAAGAAGATGCTAACACTAATTATACCACTTTGGAAAGGAAAGGAGGGGACAAGCATTTCATACTGACAAAGTGAAGCTCATAAATGTTGTAAATGAAATGAAACAAAATGAAGTAATCTATGATTAATTATAGATCACAGACATGAAGGAAAGAGAAGAAATTTGTCCAAGTCCTGGGAAATCTGTTAGATTCCTTTTAAGGATCAACATTCTAAGAAATAACTATGAGCTGTCAGGATCTGTTAACATTAAACAAACAAACAAAAAAAAAAAAAAAAAGAAAGAAAGAAAGAAAGTAAGAAAGAAAGAAAGAAACAAAGTGATCTTAAACTGCTTACACAGTGATACTAGAGAATTCAAATCCATGGAATTGGCATAAGTGAGATTTATCTAGGACACTCTTTCTAGTACTAACTGCGACATTATAAATGGAAGCAGTTTTAAAAGTCTGTGAAGAAGGGATAACTATAGGGTGGGGCTACCTAGTAACTTTTAAACTACTTTATTTCTAAACTACTCTTTCCGTTGAATCTACCTTTTAAAGTGCATTCCAAGACCACACACTAGGACAAGAACACAGAATAGGAGCCTATGATGCATGATGTAGTTGCTGGGAATTGAACTCAGGACCTCTGGACAGTGCTCTTAACCACTGAGCCATCTCTCTAGCCCCCTACAGACCTAAAGAAGCTAAACAACAAGGAAGACCAAAGGGAGGATGCTTAAATCTCATTCAGAATGGCAAACAGGATAGACACCAGAAGCAGTGGGAGAGAGGGAACAGGACAGGAGCCTACTACAGAGGGTCCCCTGAAGGGTTCCACCTAACAGGAGTTTGAAGCAGATGCTCAGAGTCACAGCCAAACTTGGGGCAGAGCGCAACGAGTCTTATAGAAGAATGGGGGGGGGGGGCGGAGCTAGAAGGACAAAGAGGGTACAGGAGTCCCACAAGGAGACAAACAAAACTAAAAAATCGCAGGGGTCCCTGTAGAGACTGATGCAGCAACCAATGACTATGCATGGAGAGGACCTAGACCCCCTGCTCAGATGTAGCCCATAAATAGCTCAGTCTTCATGTACGTCCTGAGTAAGGGGAGTAGGGGCTGCCTCTATCATAAATTTGATTGCCTGCTTTGATCACTTGCCCATGTTGATATGGCCTTATCAGGCCACAGAGGAAGAACATCCAGGCAGTCCTGATAAGACTTGATAAGCTATGGGCAGATGGCAGAGGAGAACTCCTCCTTTCAGTGGCCTAGGGAAGGGAATAGAGGGGAAGGGGAAGGAAGGGTGGGGCCTGGGAGGAGTTGAGGGAAGGAGCTTCAGTTGGGACATATAATGAAAAAAATTGTAAAAAATTAAAATAAAATTCAAAAAAGGGGGAAAAAAGAATAGGAGCCTAGACAGCTCAATGTTTTCTTGCTACTCTTGCAGAAGATACAAGTTCAATTCTCAGTAGCCACAATAGTGCTCACAATGTCTGTATCTCCAGTTCCAGGGCATTGGACTCTCTTTTCTGGCCTCTTTGTGGTACAGACACACATGCAGGCAAAATGCTCAAACATAGGGGACTGGAGTGATGGCTCAGTGGTTATGAGCATTGGTTGCTCTTCCAGAGGACCCATGTTTAATTCCCAGCACCCACATGGCAGCTTACAACTGTTTGTAACTCCAGTTCCAGGGGATCCGGCCCATTCACAAAGACATACATGCAGGGAAAACACCAATGCATATAAAAATAAATAAATATTAAAAATACTCATACATATAAAATAAAGATAAGCCTAAAAAAAGGGCCCATTCCTTTAACTGCTTTATTCCCAGACCCTAGAATAAGTATTACTTTTCTGCTAAATAAGTGATTGCTCTTCCTCATTCTTCAAAATTACTCAGAGAAAATAGGGTATAGTGATATTTACCTGTATACCTACTTACTCAGGAAGCTGGGGGAGAAGGATTGCTTTGAGCCTAGGAATTTAAGATTAGCCTGGGCAACATAACAGAATTCTAGTCTCAAAATAAGCCAAACTAAATCAAATTCAACTAAATCAAACTAAACCAAACCAAACCAAACCACTAAACAAAAAACCAAACTGAATAAAACCATGCTACCCCAAACCAACAGAAACCAAACCATCACACTAAACCCAACCCACGCTAACAAACCCAACCCTGACAGGCTCTCAGTGCTTTGAACTGTGCTCACCATTTCACCTGAGTGTTCTGGGGTTCCTCATGCCCTCCTTAATAACCCTGTTCCATTCAAAATTTTTTTTGGCCCTCAGAACAATGCCTGCTCCATTTTTTAAATTCTCATGCTTTTCTTACTTGCCTCTGAATCCTTCCCTGCTTTTCCCTAACACCTAATTATCTTTAACACTGTTCAAGCTTTACTTATTCTAGGAAGTCATCCTTGATCATGGTCCCTCAACCTGATTTAAGATACCTCTTAAAATATTCTCACAATACTTCATACATTCCTTTTTTTTCTTGCACTAATCAGTTGTTTTATTAGTCACTGCTCCAGAACATGCACATTGGCTCTAGGCTACCCTTTTTGGATCTCAGCTCCATAATAGAAGCAAGCTAGGCATGGTATGTACTCTGGAATCCCAACACTTTGGAGTCTGAGGTAGCTGCTTTACAAAGCAAGACTCTTTATACACATGCCTGCACACAAACACATGCACATATGCACACCTGCATGCACACACAGAGACAACCTTGAAAGCACAGATAACTTAAACACATCTACTCTCATACATAATCACCCCTAAATAGCTAATACCCATATAACAAATGCTATCTAAACAGATATATTTTTTTTTTTCCTAAGGAATAATGACGAAGAAGACACAATTCAAAGCCTATTTTTGAGTGAGGCTGATGGAATCTTAGCTATGGAAGCCCAGGAGGTGGTGAATCCTTTAAGTACAGGCACTGTTTCTTTTAAAGCTGCCTAATTCCAGTAGATACTATGGAGAAGAGAATCACAGATATGCTTAGCACATAAAGTAGTCAGTAGCACATTTACTGCAGTCTAGATCTGCCATGTCCCCTAAGGTTACCAGCTTGGCACTATTGGGAAGAGGAGTCTCAAAGGAGGAAGTTAAGCTTTGAGGTGTACTTCAGCAGGAGATCCTGTAACAGCAGCACCTCCTTCTTTTAGCCCTAGCCACCCTGTCCTCCTACAGTGCACCTTCTGACACAGACCAGAAGCAACAGGGCCAATTGGCTGCAGACCAAATTCCAGAAGTTCTAGCCCAGACAAACTGTAAGTTGGTTATTACAGGGTTTCTACAAGCAGAGACAAATTGACTGATAACATCCCCACCTCATGCCAGCTACATAGGCTGTGCATCGCTGTACTGATATTTCTACACACAGCTCCTAAAGACATTTGGGATAATAAGCTATGGCTATTTTAAAGCTTAAAACTGAGCAGGGTGTTGTAGCTCATGGAATACTGTGGCAAGACTGCTGTGAGTTCAGGGCTAACCTGGTTACAAAATGAGTTCCAAAATAGTGTGAGCTACGGTCTAAGACCTTATCTCAACAGCAGCAGCAGTAGCAGCAGCAACAACTACAACTACTATTACTACTACTGGTGTGACTGCTACCACTGGTGACACAATACTTCAGCCAAAGTTAATACTAGCAATGATCCAGCAAAATGATGCTTTTCCCCCTTGACATGATGTGCTGAAAAAAACCAAACCAAATCAAACAAAACCACAGTATCATTTTGTAGTTCTCCCACAAGGCATAACCAGAATCTGATCTCATTGAAACACCAGAGAAATCCAAACTATAGGACATCCTACCATACAAATGGCCTGGGGTCTAATTATAGTTAATGTTATAAAAGACCAAAGCAAATGCCAAGAAACCATTACAGATTAATAAAAGCTAAAGAGACATGGAAAACAACATACAATTCAGATACCTATAAATCATACTGCTGGGAAAACTGGCAGGATTTTAATGAGAACTGCAGATTACTGAGATGCTATGGTCTTTTTTCTAGTAGCCTAACATACAGGCCCTCTGGAGTGATAGTGGTCTTTTGTTCTTACTGTGATGACTATGTGCTGGTCTCCTGAAAGACCAGGCTGGATTAAAGAGTTGTGACTTTCAGGCATACTTCATACCTCCAGGGATGGAAGGGGCTGAGGGTCAACCTGAGTATCAGTGGCCAATGATTTAGTTAGTCCACTACATCTATATAACAGAGATTCCATATGATCCCTCAAGCTGTGAGAATGCCGACCTCTGAGACAGCTGAAGGGATGTGAGATCCTCAACCATGGTACGCTGAGAGAGGACATGGAAGCACAACAGCCCTCCTTAAATACTTTGTCTTCACCTCCATGCAAGAATTACAATAAAGGCAAATAAATGTTGTCCTGTGTTCTGTGAGTGGCTCTAGTGAATTAATTGAACCCAATGGAGTTGTTGGAATCCCAGGGTATTGTCAAAAGCACAGGTAAAACACTTGGTATCTAGAGTGGGGGGCTCAATCCTGTGGGACTGTTCCCTTAACAGCATCTGACTTACAGATATGTCAGAACTGAGGCAAATTAGAGGTCATTTACCTGGTGTTTCTTGGAGAAATACGTGGTTTATGGGGAAAATCCCACAAACATCTGATAGCAGTGTTGTGAGAGTTCAGTAGGGGAAATAGAGTTTGTTTTATCTCAGGTACTCAGAATTATAACAACATTGTCTTGTTGCTATGAAGTTCTTAGAGGTAAAAGACCATTTTTTTCCCAGTTCTAAAATGGTTCCTAGCAGTTCTATATATAAAAGGATGTATTTATATATCATAAACAAACACATATGTTCACACATATGTATGTGTAAGAGACTGAAGGGTAAAACAAATGCAGTGAAATGCTAACAATTTGTGGATCTGGATAAAGGATATGCAATTATCTATGATTTTTGTACTCATTAACGTTTTAAAAAGGTTCATTTTTTTCACAATAGATGATTTCTAAAGTAGCATGCATGAAAAAAGACATAATCAATGGGAAATATGCATGTCACTGTCTTAGTCCATTTGTACAAATGTTACAGATGGGATAATTTATAATCACTGAAACCATTCACATTGTTCCAAAGGGTGAAGAGCTCAAGGTCAAGGTGCTGGCGGGCCTCAGGTCTGCTCTGTCTCTGATGTTGCCTTGATGCTGTGGTCTTCCAGAGAGCAGGAACATTATGTTCTCTTGTGGCGGGGGGGGGGGGGGGGGGCAGGAGTGCTCCCTTTCATTCTGCCTTTTATATGAGTGCTAATCTTAGTCATGATCTTGGAGTCCTTGTGACCCAGCCAAACTCCTCAGGCCTCAGCAGTTAACATTGTTGCCTTGGGGGTGAAGCTTCAATACTTCCCCAGGAACTGTATTGTGCACAGCAAATTAGGACTGCATTGGCCCATTTAGTTGGAGAGCCCTTTGTTGTGGGTCTTGCACATTGCAGCATGTTTATTTTTAAGCCCTGACCTCTGCGCATGAGATGCCAGGAACAGTTCTTCTGGATGTGACAATCAGCAATGTTTTCAAACATTGCCCAATGTGCAGCTTTGATGGTCTAGGATTGTAAAATATAGAAAGCCTTTTTCTCAGCACTCAAAGTTAGTTAAAAATGATGAATAATGTTTAATAGTAAGATTAACTACTACACTTCTCCTGTTGTCTACTTTAGGCTAACATCCAAAGTATCTGTTGGTCCACTGCATTGTAAAAAGGCCTTCTCCTCACAAAAGGGCTGCACTGCAGTTTGGTGCATTCATGTTTCTCTTCCTGAACTAAATGTGGCTATAGATTTCTTTCTGTCCTTGAGATGCCGCAGCTACAGCAGGCCCTTCTCACTGTGCGGGGCAGGGTGATAATACTGCTGGACCCAGTCCAGAGGTTAGATGGAACTAACCTGGTCTCTTCCCTTGGGGATGGGCATTTTTTGTGTGACTGTCTTTGGGCAACAAGCAAATAAAGCAGCCAAAGTCAGCTAAATGATTAAAAAGGAAGGAAGCAGGCATGCCAGCCCACAGCATACATATCCTTTACAATTTCTAATTTTAGAATTACCCCAAACTCATCTTTCCTTTCAACATCCTTAACTAGAGAAATGGCTGGAGGCAGTCTCTTTCAAGATCAATTTACTCACTTGAAGATGAAAAGGTAAGTCAGAAATTAGCTAAAGAATTCAAGTGTTGACTGACTCAGTTATTGATATGGTCTCTTGATATTATTTACAATCTAACATGAATTATTAACACTAGTTGGCTGAACAACAGCACATCTTCCTGGTCAGTATAGAGGTTACCGAACAGCAGGAGCATAGTACTGCGTTTATATCAAGTAGGGGGGAATCCTGGTTTAAAGCATGAGGAATGACTGCTGTTTATAAACTGACAAGATAAACATATTCTTGCATTACTGTTTTCATAGACCCAGCACTGATTCAATATCTCATTTCTTATATTTTTTGTGTTCAAAGACTAAATC
Source organism: Psammomys obesus (assembly GCF_907164565.1). Lineage (NCBI taxonomy): Eukaryota > Metazoa > Chordata > Mammalia > Rodentia > Muridae > Psammomys > Psammomys obesus. The sequence goes on from NW_026596034.1 coordinate 7,789,478, forward strand.
ATTTATGTAACCAAAAGGAAAAAAAAAAACTGATTGAAGAAGGCACATAATAAACTACTAATATAAAACAAACAGAATTCAAACATGATAAGTGAAAGGTTCTTAGTGAAATGGTATGATGGTTAATTTTATTTGCCAACCTGATTAAGCTATTGGGTGCCCAGATGTTTGGTCAATTCATGGTTATGAACTAATTCATGACTTGACAACTGAATATCTGTGAAGTGCTTCTAGATAGCTTAAAATCTAGACAGACTCAATAATGGAAATTAATCTCCATAATGTGGATAGGCTTTGTCCAATCAGTTGAAGGGATAATGGCACCAAAAGGCTGAAGAAGAGGAAGGTCCTTGCTGGTATAATGATGTATACCTTTAATCCCAGTACCTCAAACAGCAGAGTCAGGCAGATCTCTGCAAGTTCAAGGCCAGCCTGGTCTTTAAAAATCACATACATGCATGCACACGCACGCATGCACTCCACACACATTACAGTGAGACCCTGTCTCAAAAATTACACACCCACACACACACCCACACACCCACACACACACACACACACACACACACACACACACACACACACACACATAAGAGGGCGTTCCTCCTGTCAGGGTGCCATCAAAAAGGGCAGATTCTTGGTTCTTGAGTCTGCTGGCTTTCAGTAAGAATCCATGCATTCCTCAGGCCTTTGAACTCAATTTGTCAAGACATAATCTGTTCCGCCCCACTAGCTTGCTTACTGAAGACCTCCAATACAGTAGCCAATTCTTTTAGTAAATCTCCTTTTTATCTATCATATGTCTACCTATCTATCCATGCCTGCATCCATCCATCCATCCATCCATCCATCCATCCATCCATCCATCCATCTATACATTTATCATCTACTGTCAGTTCTGCTTATGCCTATAAAACCTAACCTTACACAGAACACTTATTTCCTTACTGATATTATCAGTTCTAATGAGATGCTGAGAATTTCCATTCACTGGTTTGATAAAATTATTTAACAATTTAGCATTTGATTAAGCAAAAATATTTTCTGAGCACCATAATTAAAACTGCTCAGATAAGAAAATACATTCCTTCTTTGATTTATTAATTTTAAGCAATGGAAATTCCACATACCAGGTTATCACAGGTTAGATAATATTAATATAAGTAATAATTATATGCTAATTATATTAATACAACTTTAGAAACAGATGTTTTCTTTATCAAACGCATAATAGATATTTTGGGCTGTGTAATCATGAGAACCTGCGTTCAGTTCCCCAGTAGCCATCTAGAAAACTGATTGCAGCAGCAGTTATCTTTAATTCCAGCACTGGGGAGGTGGACAAAGGAAAAAGATTCTTGAAGTTCACTGGCTAAACAGTCTAGCCCATCTGTGAGCACCAGGTTCAATGAGAGACCTTCAAAACTAAGGTGGAGAGTGATGGGGGAAGGCATCCAATGTCAGCCTTTGATCTCTACATGTATACACAGATGCACACATAAACACATGTATATATATGAAAAGGTATATCTTTGTTCCATGGAGGCACTGTATAACCATGTTATTCTCATGGTTTTATTTTATACAGATATGTGAAAGAGGAATTGAACAGAAGTATTGGATTTTTCCAGTAGAGCAGAAATTCTAAAAATAAAATAGCTATGGGAGGTAATATAGATGAAGAGAGAATGCTAAGCCTTTCATTTTAATTTGCTCCTCCCTTTGGTCCCTCCATCCTTGCTTTCCACACTTTCGCTCTAGTGATGGGGATCAAGGCCTCAGATGCCAGGCAAGTGCTTGACTTCTGAACCATACCCACAGATCTTCTTTCTTTTCTGAAAAACAATCATTGCATATTTATTTATTGTGTGTGTATGTGTGTGAGCGTATGTGCGCCATGATGTGTGTGGAGAGGACAACTGCAGGAGTCTGTTTCCCTTTCACCATGTGGGATCCAGGGACTGAGCAGGTCCGTTCCCACTGGACCTTCTCATTGGCCCTAGCTTCTCTTTTTGAAGTAGCCAGTCTGGAACTTGCACTTCTCATGTCTCTTTTTTCTAAGTATTAAGAACTGAGGCCTATGTTACCTACCTGGTACTATTTACATTGACTTTATAACCCCCTCCCCCACATGATAAAAATGCTCTTATATGCAGGAAATCTTCCATTTATATTTTGAAAGATAATTTTCATTTCAATGTTTCAATTTATATACCACATCAGCGTGATATAAAACAAGGCATTCTTGAACTTGTTTAATTATTTTCTGAGTAGTTTTAATTTTTTTTGTTAGAAGTAACAGTTTATCAATAAACATATTTAGGCTTGAAACTCTATGAAGTGATGTAGGTTAAGCTATTCTAGTTTCAGTGCAGTCTCACAGGTGTGCTTTCTGAGACACAGATCTGCTTTAATGGCTCTTTGTACACGGAACTGAAAGAGAAGTCAGCAGGTTTTAGCAAGAGGTGGACCAGGCTACCAGTATTGGGTTTCCTTGAGAAAAGTAATGCTTACATGTTGTAGCACACATCTTACCACAGGCACAAACGGGCTGAGGAGGTGGTTCAGTTGGTCAGTGTTTAATGTGCAAGCATGAGAACCTCAGTTTGGTTCCCGATACCCTGACAAAAAAGCAAAAGCTGGATATAGCAGTGTGACTCTATAATCCTAGCACTAGGGAGATGGAGACTAGAAGGTCCCTTGGAGGTATGCTTGTCAGAGAGTCTGGCCAAACTGGCAGATTCAGAAAAATACTTCTCCAAAAATAAGACAAAGAGTTACTGAGAAAAAAAAAAAGTTACTGAGGAAGACCTCTGGTATTAATCTCTCACCTCTACACACATGCACAAAGTGTGCCTTCATATAAACATGTATAGACATACAAAAACACATAGAGAAACTGTATCAGTGAAACTGTCTTGCAGTAGACACATTAAACATTTTTCAGAAATATTTTTGCCTTAAATTTCCATTTATGAAGACTGATACGCTGAGAACGAAGTTCAGCCTCCATTTAGAACCCTACATCTGGCATCAAGCTCCTCACCTGTTTGGTTTTTGTGGAGATGGAGCCTGGGATGATACAGTCATCACTGTCTGAAGTTGATCTGTCTTCATCTGTCAGAAAACATGAGGCAACATTCACCAGGGTTAGCCAACATATTCATTGCACACACCACAGGACAACATAAAAGAACAGCCCGACAACCAGGTCTATCACTTTCAGCTGCACGGACATTTGCATGTATATTTTAGGAAAGAAAAATATAACCTGAGAAAACTTTAAGTTTAATTTTAGTAAATACAAAAGAAGTAAAAAAAAATATTGTTATATTATGAAATTAATGCAAACAATAGAAGTATAAGGTTAATAGGTGTTGCTTTTAGTTCTTAAATTTTATTATCTATTCTCTATCTCAGTCTCTCTCTCTCTCTCTCTGTCTCTGTGTGTGTGTGTGTGTTTCATGGGCCACTACAAGTGTGTAGGTCAGATGATAAATTTTGGGAGTCAGTTTTCTCTTTCCAGTATGTGGGTCCTGGAAATCAAACTCAGGTTCTCAGAGCTGGTGGCAAGCACCTGTTCCCACTGAGCCATCTCCACCGTCCTTTGTTTTTACTCTTTATATCTGGATTTTATTATGCTTCATAATCTCTCCAATTATTTAAAAAAGATTCCTATATGTTCTACTTACTGTATTTTAAACTAGAAGCAGTTTTACAAATTTCCATATATGCTGGTAGCAAACAAAACGCAAAACATTTGAGCTTTATTATAATCCCAAGTAGAGAACACAACCAAGAGTTAGCATAGCAAATGCATGCACAGGAAAGGCAGACTATACTATTTCAATGGAAAAACTTCAAAGACTAAAGGAAGGAAAACATTTTCCAAAGAGAAGCCACACTTTCATCGCAATTTCTACTATCTGTTCAAGGATAGCATTAAATAAATAATTACAGGATAGTCACAAAATATAGGTGCAGGAGATAGCAAATTTTTCAATATTCTGGGCATATCAGTTTACACAGCAATTAAAAATGTGGCAATGTAACACATGTGATAAGTAAGAAGATGGGATTAATTGGGGGAAGAAAGAGAACCAGTTGTAGTGGAGTCAAGGAGGAGAATGAATGGAAACAAGGTATAATGACACAAAGGTATAGAAATGCAAATCATCCTAAAAAATTAGTAAAATCTAAAACATAGTTAACTACAGTTGACAATGTATCAATGAGGCTGTGAGAAACACCAAACCAAAGTTGAATGTCTTCAATGTCCTTTTTTGTTTTTGTTTTTGTTTTTTTAAGACAGAATTTCTCTATAGCCCTGTTCTGGAATCATTCAGTAGCCCAGGCTGGCCTTGAACTTCCACGAAGATCCACCTGTCTCTGCCTCCCAAGTGCTGGGACAAAGGCATGTGTCACCATGCCTGGCATAAATGTCCAGTTTTTCCTTCCTTCATCGGTCAATGTATGTTTGAAGAATGCTATGCATATTTGTGCTACTAACCAGTCAGCAGGCTGCACAGACCTATGCCAAGGTATGCCATCACTGCTCATACCATGCAGCAATCTTTTTTGTTTGTTTGTTTTGTTTTTTCAAACAGGGTTTCTCTGTGTAGCCGTGGCTGTCCTGTACTTGCTTTGTAGACCAGGCTGTCCTTGAACTCAGAGATCCACTAGCTTGTGCCTCTGAGTGCTGGGAGTACAGGCGTGCGCCACCCCGCACTGGTTTCCATGCAGCAATCATACAGGACTATGTGGGGGCATGACTATGCCACAGCACTGGTGTGCTTCTATAACAAAACTGTACTGTGATAAAATCTTTCTACATTGTCCACAAGTCTTTATCTTTTTTACTGCAACAGAAAGCTGATGAAACTGTGTCACTCAGCCATCTGCAGCTGTAGCTACAGTGAAAGCCAGCTCTTTTCTATTCATGCAATTGAGCATGAGACATAAGCTATCTATCCAGGCTAGATCAAACTAGTTTCTGTGGTCTTACAGTAGGGTCATCAATTATAGAAAGAACATCTTTTATAAACATTCTTTTAAGTTGCCATATGAATTTTCATCTACTTAGTAATTAAGTCTGAGAGGCACTGGGTGCCTGCTAGAGTGTCTGGGCAAGTAATGCACAAAGATAGTAAGAATGGGTAAGTGGAGACTGATGCTCAGCCCCGATATGGCACTCAAGCTTCCACAACAGCCCAGCCCACATCTGCCATCACACAGCAGATATTTTCCAATGACTTACACAAAATATTGTGCAAAAGAAATTCTTATTGTTAAAAAAAATTTAAATTAAGCTGGGCATGGGAGCATACACCTTTAATCCCGGCACTCAAGGATGCAGAGACAGGAGGATCTTCGTGAGTTAGAGGCTAGCCTGGTCTATAAAGCATGTTCAGGACAGCCAAGGCTACAAAGAGAAACCCTGTCTCAAAAAAAAAAAATTACAGTTCTATTAAGGTAAAAACACATACAATAAACTATATACATACTTAAACTACAAAATTTGATATTTGACAGTTAATTCTGTGGAACTATCTTCCCAATTAAAATAGTGAATATGGGCCAGCAAGATGGTTCAGTGGGTAAAGGTGCCTGTCATCAAGCCTGATGATCTGAATTTGTTATGTGGAACCTTCATGGAAGGAGAGAACCATTCCAAATGCATGTGTAGCATGCATATATGTACATACACATGCAAAATAAATAATTTTTTTTTTTTTAAGGTAGTGGGCCTAATCAACACTGCTCTGTTTCCTCTGGAATCTTTCTCCTCTGCTCCCACTCAGGCTTCCCAGGCTACTTACCTACTTCCTGTCTACAGAGTTAAGTTCACTTTTATATAAATAAAGTGAAACAGTATGTTGTCTTTAAAAGTCACAATTCTTGATTTTAATTTCAGAAAGTCAAAGATAAAGAATATTCTTATTGATAATATTGATCCCAAAGAGAACATAAAATATCTATAGCATAAGTTGGGACAATGACACTTGTATTCTATGTGAGACCTAAGAAGAGCCTGAAGACCTTTCACCCACCACTTCTGTCAGGAGGCGAGCATTACTAGGTAGATTTACTACTGAATGATGTGTTGTATAAATCATGCATGCTCACAGAGAGAAAGCAAAGTAAGGTAAACAGCAAGTTGAAACAGAAAGTCACCTTCTGGCTCCAATTCTTCTGTTATTTCTGCTCCATCTTCTGAGGAAGCCACACTTTGTGATGTAAGCTGACCCTCAGATAGGAAAGAGTTGTCATCTTTTCCTTGTTGCATTTTCTCTATCTTTTCTTCTTCCTCAGCTATACTGCTTTCCTGTGAAACATGCATAAAAGAAGTACATTGCTTGATCTATGATTGCTTGGGTTACAGTGTATAACATCCTTGCTGAAGCACCTGGATAACAATGTGCATTTGAGACTGGAGTACACAGGCATGTAGCTGGGCATGGTGTCTCCTGCTCATAATCCCAATACTCAGGAGGCAGGAGGATTCAATGAGTTTGAGGCCATCGTGGGGTGCATGAAGAGAAATGAGTTCCAAGCCAGTCTGCTTCGAACAAGTGAGTTTCTGTCTCTAAACCACCACCCCTCCTCCACCACAGCCCTCACCACCTCCACCTCTACAACCACCATCATCGTTGAAAACAACAAACCACACAGAGATATGCTACATAGCTATTAAAGACTCATTAGAAAACATTTATTTAGATTGAAAAAATAGATGAAAACACATAGGTCAATCAACGTTCAAATAAACAGTAAGAATGAAGGATGTAAGTTAGCCTGATGTGGTGGTGCATGTCTGTATCACCATCACACAGAGGAAGAAGGCAGAGGGTAGGTAATCCCATGTCAGCCACAGCTACACAGTGTTTGAGACCAGCCTTGCATACATAAAATCTTGTCTCAACAAAACTTAAAACTATGGAGACATATTAATCTCAAAATGACTTTTATATTGATTTCAGTTTACATATTCCTGGCAATATATAGACAACTATATCTGTTATACTTATAATTTTTTAAAAAATCATTTATCATCAAAGTCACACAAAAGTAGGAAAGATGCAATGACTTCCTGAATCATGTCTAAAACACAAGACAAAGGCTTTTAAGTCCCAAAATAAACCCTTCAGAATAATTTTCATACAAAGGCATACCTTGGAAGTACATGTAACAACTGACGTACTATTTTCTGTTTCTGGTGTATGTGCCATTTCTGGGGAACTGTCCTTTATATCTTGAAGAGGAGAAGGAGAGGTCTCCTTGAACTAATGGGAAAACCATGTATGTTATTCTGTATTCATTATAGAGTAGTTTTAGGAAGATACTTGTTTCATTGTGAAAGATCAAGAAACAATGTGGGGGAAGGGAGACAGCATTTATACAACTTGTTTGAAGGCTGTTTTGTAAATGGGAGCGGAAGACTCCTCAGGTAGCTGGAAAGGGCTGTAGGGTCACGGAAGAACATGCAATCTGGTACTACAGTAAAGACATGCTATGCTTACTGTCTGTGCTTACATCAGGAAGGTACAGTACAGTCTATACTCTCTTTCAAGATTTGCTACAGAAAAGGGAAATCAATATTTGGGACATTGCTTACTTACAGGACTCAGGTGCGGCATGGTATCCACAAAAGAGACCTTTTTGTCCACTACTGTTAAACGTTGTCTTGGTTTAGGTTTTGGTGCCTAAGATAAAATAATATGTCAGATTATGATGATCACTACATTTTAGATGAGGCTTCAGCTAGTTTTTGGTGGGATTATTTGGCTGTTAAGTTTATATTCAAAGTATTTTACTTGAAATTGAAAGTCACCATTACTCACTACAACTGCTGTAACAGCTGAGGATGCTGGAGGTAGTCTCTGAACAGCCTCTGGCTCTTCTCTGCATAGGAACTTCCCTAGGTCTTCAGTAGTTATTGATCCACTTGGTGGAAGGTAGGTGAATTTCCATTTCAATTTAACTTGGATAGTTCCTGCAGCATGCTTTTCATTATCTAATAACTCAAATATCCCTGCAAATTATGAAAATCATTTTCTCAATGCCAGAGTGAAACTTTCTGACTGTAAGAATTACAGCAGAGCCCTGGGAGCCCAAAGGCCACTCAAACCAGGGAAACAGGTAGCCTCATTGTGAATCTTCCCCTCTCCTACCAATCCTCCAAACCCAGTCCTCACACCTTATCCTAACCTCTGCAGCAGTACATCTACTGTGGTCTTCCCTTCCTTTCTGTCCCCAATTCCAACACATTACATAGACCTTTTCCTCCAACCCTCCTTCCCTTACTGCTCCCATGATCTCAGCCTCCAACACCTTGGCCAGGAAAAGAGGTAGGCTAACTACAGACTTTTCACTTCTCCCTCCTCTCCACCAAGTCCAATCCTCCTTTTGCAGACTACTGCTGCAGTCTTGCTCCCCCTACCTGTCTGCAAACATAGAAGACACAGATCTTCCCCTCCAAACTTTCTTCACCCTACTCAGCCCCCAGCTCCAGCAGGAGTTCTTTGGGAAGCTGCAGGCCACTCCTGCCAGGAAAGCAGGTAATGTAACCAGATCTTCATCCCTCCTTTCTCCTCCAAACCAATCCTCCATTCTCACCTGCAGCTCTGTAGGAACAGACCACCTGCTGTGACCCCCCACCCCCCATCTCCAGGTGACCTTGCACAGCTCCTTAACCTTCCCCCTCATCCTGTTATCCCCGCCCCCAAATCCAGCAAGCTTTCTCTGGGAAAGCTGCCAGCCAAGCCTGACAGAGAAGCAAGTGGGTCAGGGAAAGCAGGTAGACTACATACAGATCTTCACTCTCCCTCCTTTCCTCCATATCCAATCTCCCAGTCTCATCCCACCTCTGTAGCAGACCACCTACTGTGGCCTCTCCTCATTCTCTGACCCATTCCCAGGGGAATAAGCAGATTCTGGTGGAACAGCCTGCTTTCCTCCCTCCTGTGGACCCTCACTCCTAGCCATCCCCATTCCTAAGTGTCAGCTCCCAATACCTAGGAATTTTTACCTATAACCTCCACAACTATCAGAACCCCAGAAGACTATCCTATCAGCCACCACACTCTCCTAAGAACCACAGAGGGCAACAGAAACCAAGGAACAAAGCACCTACCCAACAAAGACAAGACCAGATATCAGCACCTAGAATTACAATTTTCCCAAATCCAGATGTCTAGATGCTAACATAAGGACATAATCAATAACTTTTAGGACAAATTATTTCCATTAGAGCCCAGCAATGCTTCCACAGTAGGTCCTGAATATTGCAGTGTACCTGAAGCACAGAACAAAGACCTTAAAATAGGTTTTATGAATATGATAGAGGTACTTAAAGAGGAAATAAATAAATCCCTTAATGAAAACACAAACAGTGGAAGGAAATAGATAAAAATGAAAGTGGAAATAAAAGCAATAAAGAAAATCCAAACTGAAGAAAATTTAGAAATGAAAAATTTAGAAACTTGAGCAGGAACTTCAGAGGCAACAGAATATAAGAGATGGAAGACAGAATATCAGGTACTGAAGACATGGTAGAAGAAATAAATACCCTGGTCAAATCAAATGTTAAATTTAAAAAGATCCTGGCATAAAACACTCAGGAAATCTGGGACACTATAAAAAGGCCAAATCTAAGAGTAGTAGGACTAAAAGAAGGAGAAGAAACCCAAGCCAAAGGCATAGAAAATATTTTCAATAAAAATCAGAAGAAAATTTCCCTAGCTTAAAGAAGGAGATGCCTATAAAAGTACAAGAAGCATAGAGAAAAACCAAAACCAAATAGACTAGACCAGCCGAGAAAGTTCCCTTAAAATATAATAATTGAAACTCCAAATGTATAGAAAAAAAGAATATTAAAAGCTACAAGGGGAAAGAACAAGTAACATATAAAGGCAGGCCTATTAGAATTATGCGTGATTTCTCAATGGAGAATCTGAAAGCCAGATGGACCTTAACAGATGTCTAGAGATTCTAAAAGACCACAATGCCAGCCCAAATAACTATACCTAGCAAAACTTTCAATCATCATAGATGGAAAAAAAGTGAGACATTCCACAATAAAGCAAAATTTAAGCAATATCTAGCTACTGAGAGACCAAAGGATAAAGTGGTGGCAGCTATCGTTAAAAGCTAGAGTAGGTGTGGTAAAATAGTAATGCCCTGAGGGGAGAGCTACCTCACTGCATTCTTTCCCCACCCACCAGATATATGGTTGCTAGGAAACTGGACCATCCCCCTAGGGAGGGACACCTGGTCATTAATGGCCTGGGAACCTTCCTATAGCCAATCGATTCAAAATGTAGCATCTTGACCAATAGATGCTTGCCAGGCAGGAATTGCCCCTGCCTTGGGTATGCTGGGAGGGACCAGAATCTATAAATCACCCAACTAACCTGGGCACGCGCGCTCAGCTCCCACCGCTTCAGCTCCCACCGCTTCGGCGGTGGGGCTGTGTAGGCCCAAGCTGCAGCTTGTAATTTACAATAAAAAGACCCTCATGTGTTTTGCAACGGAGTCGATTCCTGTAGATCTTTTGGGGGCTCACGAACTGGGTATAACACTACAAATTTGTGAAAGATTTCTCTTTAGGTTAACTACATCAAAGAAAACTCAGGAAATAATCACAGACCAGAAAAGTCAAAAGGGAAACACACACACACACACATACATACACATGTGACAACAGCAACAACAAAATAACAGGAATCAACAATCATTGGTCACTTTCAACATCAGAGGCACAAATTCCCCAATAAAAAGTTAAAGACTAAGAAAATGAATGCAAAAACAGGATCCATCCTTCGGATGCACCAAGAAACACATCTTAACATCAAGGATAGAGACATGACTTTAGGGTAAAGGATGGAAAAAGAAATTCCAAGCAAGCAGACCTAAGAAACACATTAGCGCAGCCATTTTGACACCTAACAAAATAGAATTCAATGCAAAATTAATTAATCAGAAGACACAGGGAAGGACACTACATACTCATCAAAGGAAAAATCCACCAGACACTGTAACATCTTAACATCTATGCAGCAAACATAGGCCACCCAAGTTCATAAAGGAAACACTACTACAGGGTAAGTGATATATTAGCCCTCACACACTGATAGTGGAAGACTTAAATACCCCATTCCCTCCAACAGACAGATCATCCAGGAAAAAAAAAACCAAATAAATGTTGGAGCTGTTATAAACCAAATAGAACTAATGGATATTTACAGAATATTTCATGCAAACACAAAAGAATAAATCTCAGCATCTGATGGAACTTTCTCCAAAACTGACTACATACTTGCACACAAACAAGTCTCAACAGATAAAAGAAAGTTGAAATAACACCCACATCCTAACTGACCACTATGAATTAAAGAGTATTATCAACAACAGAAAACTTAAAAACTCATAAAAACCGAACAACTTATTACTGAATGAAAAATGGGTTGACAGAAATTAAAGATTTTCTAGAATTGAATGACTAATACACAACATACTCAAACATATGGGATATAACGGTGATTCTAAGAGGCACACTCATGGTACTAAATGCCTAAAAAAAATTAAAAAAACAGATCTCATATTAGTGACTTTACAGCATATCTGAAATCTCTAGAATGAAAACAAACAAACAATTCCACCCAAAAAGGAGTAGACAGTAAAAACAATCAAACTCAGGGCTGAAATTAATAAAATAGAATTTAAAAATACAAAGAATCAATGAAACAAAAGAGTTGGTTTCTTTGAGAAAAATCTTTAAGATTGACAAATTCTTATCCAAATTAACTAAAAGGCAGAGAAAGAATCTGTAAGCTAACAAAATTAGGAATGAAAAGGGGGATATAACAACAAACACTAATGAACTACTGAGAATCATAAGAATATACTTTAAAAAATCTGTATTTCACCAATTGGAAAATGTGAAAGAAATGGGTAATTATCTTGATAGATAACATTTACCAAAGTTAAATCAACATTCAATAAGCAATTTCAACAGATCTATAGCCCTTAGTAAAATAGAGGCAGTAATTACAAGTCTCCGAACCAAAACAAGTCTGGGGCCAGAAGGTGTTAGTATAGAATTCTACCAGACTTTCAAAGAAGAGTTAATGCCAATATTCCTCAACTTAGTCTATAAAATTTAAGCAGAAGGAACATTTGCCCAATTTGTTTTTCAAGGCCATAGTAACCCTGTTACCCAAACCACATAAAGACACAATAAAGAGGATTACAGACCAATTTCCTGTTTGATCATTGATACAAAATTTCTCAATAAAATTCTTGCAAACCAAATCCAATAACACACCAAAAGATTATCCATCCTCATCAAGTAGGTTTCACCCCAGAGACGTAGGGATGGTTCAACATACACAAATTGATAAATGTAATTTACCATATAAACAAGCTGAAAGACAAAAAAACCCACACAGGATCATATGCAGAAACACCTTTGGCAAAAATCCAACATCCCTTCACGAAAAATGGGGAGAAACTCAAAGCAATTTAACCAGAATTTGGAGCAACTCAAGGTTTTCTACTCTCTCCATACCTATTCAAATATAGTACTTGAAGTCTTAGCTAGAGCAGTAAGACAACTAAAGGAGATCAATGGGATACATTGGAAAGTCAAAAGTATCTTTATTTGCAGATGGTATGATTGTATATATAAGTGACCCTAAAAATTCAACTGGAAAACTCCTATAGCTGATAAGCACCTTGAGCAAAATAGCTGGATACAAAATTAACTCACAAAAATTAGTAGCCCTCCTATATATACAAATGACAAATAAAATGAGAGAGAAAGCATGGAAACAGTACCTTTAATGATAGCTTCAAATAATATAAAATATCATGTGGTAACTCTAATCAAGCAAATGAAAGACTCATATAATGAAAACTTTAGGACACTGAAGAAAAAATTTGAAGATAGAAGATAGAAAGCTCTCCTGTGCTCACAGATTTATAAAATGGAAATGACCATCCTACCAAAAGCAATATACAAAAAAAAGCAATATACAGAGTCAATTCTATCCCCATCAAAATTCCAACACAATTCTTCACAGAAATTGAAAAAAAAAAACTTTCAGTTTCATATGGAAACATACACACACACACACACACCAAAAAAAAAAAAAAACTCAGGAAAAATAAAACCTTCTAGAATAATAAAAAACTGCTGGTGATATCACCATCTCAGAGTTCAAGTTGTACTACAGAGCTATAGTAATGCAAACAGCATTGTATCGGCACAAAACCAGACATATTAGTCAATGAAACTGAAATGAAGACACAGACGTAAGTCCATATACCTACGGACAGCTGATTTTTGATTTTAAAAAAATCCAAAAACACACACTAGGAAAAACAGCAGCACTGTAATGGAAGTTTGGGTTTCTTTGTATGTTATGTAAATTTGTTTTTGTTTTAATCCCAAGTGTGGAATTTTAGTTGGGCTGTAGTTTGTCCACACCTGTTAATTGTCTTGTGTGGAGCATGGCTTTTATCAGCTGGTAATGGCTTTCCACATTTGGCACGGAGAGGGGCGTGGTCTAGCTGAAAATGAGAAGATGTGGCATTTGGTGTTGGTGTTTTGAGAGACCAGAGACCAGTGATGGTGTGGCAGTTCGGAGCACACAGGTTGGAGCAGAAGGAGAGAAATCCTTTGGAGTGCAGTGGTGTGGAGAAGACTGCTAGCTGTGTCTGCGATTGATGGAAATGAGTATGGACCCTTAAAAGAACCCCTTGGCCGTAAACAGCTGGGGTCTGTAAAGGCGTCTAGGCTCTCTCTCCCCACTACCTTTTCTCTCTTACGAAAGAAATGGGAGGTTGGAAGGGAGGTTGAGACCTAAACACCTATTTTTTTTAAAACTATTTTAAAATAGTTTTAAAAGAGTGCTACACAGCACCTTGACAAATGCTGTTGGTCAAAATGGATGTCTGGATGTTGAATAACACAAATTAATCCACATATATCACCCTGCATGAAACTTCAAATAAATCAAATACCTCAACATAAGACCAGATCCTCTGGATCTGACAGAGGAAAACTGGGGAATAGTCTTAAATTCACTGGCACAGGAAAAGACTTTCTGAAAAGAACAGTGATGGCACAGGCACTAAGAACAACAATTAATAAATGGGATGACCTCATAGAAACAAAAAAGCTTCTGTATGGCAAAGGACAACATTCTGCACCAGGCTAAAGAATGGCATTTTAAAGACCAATTTCACATCTAATAGAGGGCTTTTATCTAAAATAAAGAAAAAAACAAAACAAAACAAACAAACAAACAAACAAAAAACAACAACCCTGAAACATCAAGAATCTTTGGTCATCAGAAAAATGTGAATTAAAACTACTTTGAGATTTTATCTTATACCAGTCAGAATCAGCAAGATCAATACAGCAAATGGCATTTCATGTTGTCAAGGATGTTGGGAAAGGAAACAACTATTCATTGCTCATGAGAGTTTAAACTTATACAACCACAATGGAAATCAGTGTGGCAGTTCCTTAAGAGGCTGGGACTACATCTACCTCCACATCTAGCTACACCACTTTTGGACATATACCCAAAGGTCTCCTATAGAGAGGCTTGCTCACCCATGCTTATTGCTGCTCTATTCATAAGAGTAAGAAACTGGAAATAGCTTTGATATCTATCAACTGATGAACAGATAATGAGAATGTGCTACATTTACACAATGGAATATTGCTAAGCTGCTAAATCAAAATTATGGAAATGTGCAGAAAAAGGATAGAATTAAAAAACAAAACAAAACACCCCAACAATCCTGAGTGAGGTAATCCAGACTTCAAAAGACAAATTTTCTAAGTTTTTCTCTTATATGTGCATACTAGTTTCTAAGCCTTTAATAGGCATGCTATAATCTGTATAATCACAGAGGTTATGTATCAAGTAAGGGATTTGAGAGCAAGGAGGATCTCTCAAGGAAGGGAAATAGATTATTAGTTTTGAAGAGACAGGAGGGAGATGTTAGTGGAAGGATTAAGTGGGAAAGGGGATGGATGAGAAAGTAAGAAAGGGAATATGAGAAGGGGAAAACCAACATTAAAGGCTATTTGAGGGGGTCACATGGAAACCTAGATCTCTCCAAACTTCCTAAAATATATACATATTTCAAAGGCATATAAACAGAGTCACCAAATAAAGGGGGAGACATCTAGACGTCTTTCATCACCAAGTAAAACATCCAGTTCCAAAAAGGGTTATATGTAGTTGAATAGTGCCCACAGGGGTCCCATGGAAACCCCTAAACATTCTAGGCTATCACCAAGGTTACTGGTTGCCCTCCACAACCTGCACAGGCTCTAGCCAGATATGCTTCCAATCTGAAAGGGAGAGTGGAACCCAGGCTCCCCCTCCCAACCCAGAAGCTATCAGCAATTGACACATGCTTGAAAAAGAAAAATTATATTTTTCCAACAAAGTCTTACTCGGTATATTAACCATATGTATGGGCAGGCCCTGTGCCCAGCTGTAGATGCCCAGCACAAAACAAACGTATGCTATTTTGGTGGCCTTTTTTTTAGTTCTCAAATTGCTTTGTTTGGGCATTTTTGGTTTTGCCTTATTGGTCTTTTGCTTGTATATTATAGTTTCTAAGTTTGTTTGTTCTTTTGAGACATTGTTTCTCTGTGTAGCCATGGCTGTCCTGGACTACCTTTGTAGACCAGGTTCGTGCACCACCACACCTGGCTCGATTCTGTGTTTTTATAGGGTTTGTTTGTCTGTTTCTGTCTTTCTTTTTCTTTGCCTATTCTTTTTGCTTTCTAAAGGGAAAGAAAGTAGAGGGCTGGGGAGATGGCTCAGCGGTTAAGAGCATTGGCTGTTCTTCCAGAGGACCCAGGTTCAATTCTCAGCACCCCAGTTGCAGGAGATCTGACACTCTCATACAGTCATAAATACAGGCAAAACACTAACAAACATTAAAAAATAATAAAAATAAATAAATTATTAAAAAGAGAGAAAGTAATGGCATCGAGTTGGGTGGAAGGATCTTGGAGAAGTCAAGGGAAAGGCTAGTATGATCAGAATACATTGTATAAAAAATTTTCAATAAAAATGTGCAAGAAAAATTAAATTATATGACAATGACCTATCAAATAGATTTAAACAGTAAAGAGAATCTATTTTTTCATCTATCTGTCTGTCTGTCTGAAATTGTGTTAGAATATCAGCAAGTGGTAGAGTGCTTGCTTATGTGAGCCTCTGGAGACCTAGCATTGGGAGTGAAGGTAGAGGATGGTGTAGAAGAAAATAAAAAGAAGTAACAGAAATTATGGAGCTGAAAAAAAAAATACAACAGTGCAATGGAATACATCCAACAGTGGGTTCAACAGGAGAGGTGAAGTTGCATAGGAAATAATTCAGTGAACTTATAGATAGATCAGTAACACTATCAAATGTAAGGAATGGGAAGAAAGAAGAACTAAGCCAGAGAGACCTGTGGTGTGTCATTTAACATACCAACCTATGAGTCAGGAGGAGAAACAGGAGAAACAAATAACTTAAGAAGAAATGACAGAGAACTTTTCAAATTGGGTGTGTAACATTATAGTACACATACAGGAAGACCAGTAAACTACAAACAGAAGAAACACAAGAGGAAACACATCTAGACACAAACTATTCAGAACCACAAACAAAACCTTAAAAGCACTATCATGTCTATGTGACTCACATTAAGGTCAATAGGTGGCCTCTTAGAAAGAACGGCTTTCCCAAAACCAGTGGTTTGATGTACTACACATATAAAAAGGATAACAAACCAAACCAAAACCAAAATTCAACAGCCAAACTACTAGCCAGCAAGACTATCCTTCAAAAAATTCAAAGAAAAAGTAAGAATACTCTAAGATAACCATGACTGAAACCATTTTCTGGCAGTAGATCTGACGTCTAGAACATACCAAATAAGAAGTTTTCTTCACGCTGAAAGGAAAAGGAACATGATGGTAACTCAAATCCACACAACTAAAAGGACTAAAAGGGTGACTGCAAACATAATTATAAAAGACCATGCAGGTATGTTTTCTTTTCTCCTCTTAAATATTTAAATCTTAAATCAATAATAGTAAATTATATTGTTAGGTTCATAATACTTCAGACAGATATATCATGAAGGACTGAGGCAGAGCTGCATGGAGCAAGGAAATGACCTCAATGATAAGCATATATATCAGAGTGAAAATGAAGTCAATCTACAGGGACAAATAAATGCCCAAAACAGTAAGTATACAGGTTAGTAACAAGAACACTATAATTAGTTTCTCTAAAGGTGGTGGGGGAGAGAGGGGAGACAGGACAGTATGGGGAAGAGAGGTGAATGTATCACAGCCTGCTATATGCATATATGAAAACATCATAATATAACCCATTATTTTATGCAATTAATATACACCAATAAAAATGGCAAAATGCAGGAATACTATATACATATATATGGTAGCAACAACACAAAAAAAGGAAAGAGAGAATGCATAACATTAGACTTTTTATATTTTAATGTAATCATGTCAGTATTGCTTTTGAGTACACCATAAATACCCTCAAATTTCAATCAAAGAAATAACTAAAAATATAAACAATATTATAAACCTGAAGTACAAAAATGTCTAAGGTTAGGAATATTAGTTACTAATAAATCATAGATACAACTATGATATACTTGAGTTTTGCTTTTATGATTTTATAGAATCAAGACCATACTCTTACCTGAGATACACCTGTCATGTGCAAGGGAAATCAGAGGCACATTGACTTTTCCTATGTAAATATTCTCCTGGGTATCATTATCATCAAACACATAAAAACTCAGAGACTCTGACTTAAGGTATCGATCCAAATCCATATTCATTGGCACTGGGAAACTCATATGGTCATCAAACTGTGGATCATTACTACTGGGAATGATGGCTGTGTCATGGTCTGGAAAATCAAAAAACTTGTACACAACATATGCGTGTGGCTGCAGGTGGCTTGCTCGGGATTGGAGGTTGCTGCAACATCTTACTGTAATGTGAAGTTCATTTAAGTTGCCATCTGCGGAATCTGCTGAATTGATCTGAGCAATTGTGGGTTCTTGCTGACTCAACTGGAAAAACATACAGATTAATGTTATAGAAATAATACAATTAAAAGATAATTATTAGCTGCCAAAACCTCCAAACAAAATTGTGCAAATAGACATAACTACATACTTTCATGTCAAAGTCATTTTTTCAGCAAAAAGATTCTTATTTAAAATTAACATGCTTCAGAACAGTGCGATGAAAGACCAAGTACACATGAGATACATATCCTGTGCTACTGGCAGCAAACATGGGCGACAGGATATTTGTAGAAATCGGTCCCAATATCAAATAAACTCAAGACGAAAAGTTAATGTAATGCTCTTTAATTCTCCTTAATAACCGAAGAGCCAAATGAGTGATGGGTCCGAAGAACACCCTAACTAAATGAGACTTACCTGTTCATCAGAGTATGGTTTGAGAGAAGCCTGAAAGAGTAAAAAGCTGGACTGAGAGGGCATTCCGGAAGAGACAAACAAAGGTACTGGGTAGAGCTAGAAACTATTCCATGTCCCTCTTGGGAACCACAAGCGATAAATCTTTTATAGCTGAGATGATCTGAGAAAAAGAAAATGCTGGTGGTCCAGTGCTTCAATTAGTTGAGCACTGGAGAACTTTCTACCTGGCCCCTTTTACAGTGCCCAGTCTGGATTGAGCAAGAGATGCTGGTCACAATGCCCCCAGTGAGACCTCTGGTGGTGTGCAAGTACAATGACTGCTTACCAAGGAGAGCTTGCACTCAACCAAGAAAAGCTCAGTGGAATGATTTCTAAAGTACTCCCTCTCCCTGCCCCCTCAATCCATCCATTAAAGTAGAACCACCATGAAGACACTAATTATCATCTGTGTTACAGCTTTTTTCAAGGTGTGCTGTGAAGAACACTACAGGAAGGTGATCCCTGGGAAGCAGTTATCATGTCCCCTTTGGTGTGAGAATCTACATTTACACACATCCTGTAAGTTAAAGCCAAAGAAAACAATGCAGCCAGCCAAAGTAAAAAGGAAGATAATTTCACATAACATTACAGGGATATTTCATGGATCTGTACAACAGAAATAGGGCTGGTCCCTAGGAAGCTCATACAACTGGGAAAACACCAGAATTTACTTTGTTCTCCATCTTTCTCTGAATGCTGGCTCATTAGTCTCCCTTTGGAGTCTGTGTTCATTTCATTCTGCTGACTAACATGGTGAAGATGGCTGCTTCCTGAGCATCTGATTATCAACAGCTCCCACTTTTACACACTCTAGGTATGAAGACTCTTGCATTTCCTTGCCCTCAGAAGGCAAAATCTGCCTGGTCCAATTGAGGCCAAAGGGATAGTCCTTAATCAAAACTGGGTGGACTTACTGGAGGTAATGGGATCACCTAACATAAACCTGCTACTGGAGCCCAGAACCATAGACTCCAAGGAAAGAAGAAAGATAACTATGACTGCACACATATTTCAACATATTTCTGCCATGTTCTGTCCCAGTCACTCACATACTTTTTCTTTTGCTATTCATGTTATATATAAAAGGTCATCAACTCTAGAATTCTATTTAACTTGACTCAGTGCATTTGCTGGTTCATGAAACCAATAAAAATATGGTTATCAAGACTCAGTGAAATCTAGTTTGGAATGGAAAATTGCATTTAAACTCCTGGTTTCAGCAAGAAAATATTAATTGTACTCGCCATTTCAAAAATCTAATGATAGGAAACAGTTTGAAAGAATAGAGAATGATAAAATAGTTCTTTCTTTAACAAGTATAAATTATAAATGAAGGTCTTTTCATGTGTGATAACACTATTATAGTTATATTTTCGAAGAGTGTCGTAGGGAGTAGGAGGGAATTCCTTCACATCAATGGAACAGTTTGGTGTCTTGTGGTAGTGGTTTAGTGATTATCTACAGGCAATAAAACTTCACAGAATGAACACACAAATGATTGTGTGCAAATACTGATAAAGTCTGAATGAGGTATGGAGCTTAGTTAATGGAGCTCAGTGTCGATTTCTTGTCTTGCTTGTTCTGTTTTTCAGCACTAGGGAGTGAACCAAGGGCCTGGCACTGCACATGCTAGGCGAGCACTCTACCACAGAACTACATCCTTAGCCCTTTAGACTGTTTTTGATCAGGGTCTTGTGAAGTTGCCCAGGCTGGTCTTAAATCTGTAATCCCTGTGCCTCCAGTCCTTTGAAGATCTGGGATACGAGGCATGCACCCCCATTCCCAGTTTGATTTCCACCTTTTAGGATTATAACTGTGTAAGATGTTACAACTGGGAGAAGTTAGCAAAGTATACATAGGCCAACTCTACTGCTCTTCCTGCTTCCTGAGCGTCTGATTATTGTAAAATAAAGAATTAAATTAGCCATCTGATACTTGTAAAAGAAAACAATTTCAGTTTAAAGCATGGGATATAAGAAGACAGTACGGATTCCTGTGCTAGGAAAGGATCTAATAGTCAAGCTTACCAATTGCATTTTCTCTGGCTTCTTAAAATTTGATGTTATATATCCTAATGCCTTTGCCCGCTCTCGATAAAGTCGAATTGCTTGATCCATGGGAACTCTTAATCGGAACCAGTATTGCACTGTGCCAAAATTTGGGATGTCTCCTTTAGTTCCTACATATAATCAATGCATAACCCTCTGTTAAAATAGTCACATAGATGAGAATATATACAAGTGAAGTACAGCAATAGTATTATATATTACAGGCATAAAGTTTTATACAGAGAAAAATAATATGACTTGCACAAATGATGTTTGATTGTCAAATGGCAGAGATGAAGAAAAGTTATGTCTGGAGTATGAGTTTCGCTGCATGTTAAATATTAAAGAGTCATGTCAAACTATGATTGAGCTATTTCAACTGGAATCATTTCAATCTTGCATATAAAGAAAAATCCAAACAGTGAATCAGATACTCCAGAGATCTTATGGATACTGTCGTACTTTTCCTTAAACAAGTTGGACTCAATCTAGCTTGACATTTACAATATACAACCTCAAAATTATAAATATGATATTCCATATTCTGACTTAACTTTTAAGGGATCTTTGGCATCCTTCCACTTCTTTGGACCACAAGCATATGGAAGAGGTCATAGACGCCAAATAACAGCACTGTCAATGTGCCCCTGTATGGTACTTGACCCGTACACTCCACTCAGGCAGCTTCTCTTTCTCTATCGAGACTCTGCTACATGGCTTCTGGAAGATTTAACAGCCTAAGCTTTTGTTTCAGCGCTGTAGGTCCTTACTGCACTGAGCGCTCAGTCTGTCTATTCGCAAGAGTGCAGTGCATACACCACTTATGTTTCTTAGGGGCAAGGACTGCAGCTGCCTTCAAAATGTTTTGAGAGGGACTGGTACACATCTAAACACATCATATTCTGTGACCTTTTCTCAATATTACCATAGTGTTAAGTATATTATGCTTCATCAGTTTTTTTCTCATGAATGGGCCAGCGCCATCAATATTGGAAAAGATTTAATATCTGCCATTATTTCAAAAAGCCCTCAAACAAGATATTAATAAAAGCAATTTACTTGTATAAACATAAAGTATCTTTGGATGAACTTGTAGCCTTTGGTGACAGGCCAGGGTGCCTGAGGACAGAAGGGAAAAAGAAGCACTTAAATCTTTTGGTTTCTGAGTTAGGAGTCCATTATCTAATCAGTGAGTCACTCAATCATAAAATAAAAGCCCTCTTCAGACACTAAGTTGGCCTCCCTTGTCCTTCAGAGGCCTCACTTGGCTTCTGGAGGAACACATGCTCAAGTTTTCCTGCTATGCACTGGCCACTGTTTTCTTGGCTGTTCTTTCTTCTTCTTCCTGAACCCAACAAATTTTGGAGGTCCCAATGCTTAGGCATTGGTCACCTTCTCTTCTTTATCTATTATATAAACCCAAAGGGTAAAGTATACTGTAAGCAAGTGATTCTTATTTCTGGATAGCCATCCCCAGCCTTTAGACAATTTACCCAACTGTTTACCTGATACTGCCACATAGATGCTTAATAGGCAGGTCCATCTTGTCTAACAGAATTTTTCATTTTCTTCTTTGTAATTGGGTCTTCCTTGGTGAATTACAATACCATTCTCCTACTTGCCCTTGTCAGAAAAATAGCTTCCTTTATTTCCCTCACTGACCTATATTCAACTAATTGGTAAATATTTTTATTTTGGAGACAGGGTGCCTAGCTGAGGTTGGCCTCAAACTGACTATGACCTTGAACTTCTGATACTCATGCCTCTACCTCCCAAGAACTGGGGTTATAGATAGACCTGCATGCCATGTGCTAAGAATCAAACCTAGAGTTTTGTATGTGCTACACAAGGACTCTACCAATTGAGCTATAGCCTCAGCCCAGCAAATCTTGAGGGAGGAGCTAATGAACAGAGAGGCTGAAATTAGTAATTGTATGGTTTCTTTTCTTATCATCCTTCCCCTGCCTAATAAAAATAGTAGCAGTTGTGGGTACCTGGTTGGTACAAGATCTGGTACAGTTGTGGGTACCTGGTACATCCATCATGGATGGCACAGTGGATGTGTGTCATTTGGTTCATGAGGAGCTCCCTCATGAGGAGCTATTGCCAGTTAATGGTTACCAGGGGAAGGGGTATCATTTTCTTCAGTAGTGTAGTGATTAGTAAACTGTCTACAATCCAGTAAGTAATGTCTTACCCATGCTCAACCAAGCAACCCTAACTACACATAGTAGGGAAAAAAAGACAATAAAGTAGGAGGATAGGTAGGAAAGAAGAGTGTCAGCAAAAGTAGGAGAGTTAGGTAATAGGGAGTGAATAAACATTGTGTATGTATGCATTCATACATGTGTACATAAAATTATTAAATTAAAAACAATACATTAATTAAAAAGTATTGGTAGAAGAAAAGGGAAGTAGAAACATAACAGTAAGAAAGAATTTTAAAAATTGAAAATAAAGTAGATTGCCCAATAATATAAAATATGTGCAAATAAAATTAGATAAATACATAAAGGGAAATAAGTAAAACCGTAATTTCTCAATATTATAAAGTAAAAATACCATTACTACAAGTGTATTAAAAGAAAAATATGGGAAGTACAAGGGAAAGTTTTTTTTTTTTTTTTAAAAAAAAAGAACAAACAAGAGGAAGTGTTAGAATGACTTGGGGTTTCTGAAAATTGAAGATAATTTCAGTTATGTGGACAGATGTGGTTGGGAGGGTTCAGATGAACTGGACTCTTATCTGTCTTGTGATTTGTACTGGTGCTCAGTCTATATTGGGCAAATGTCTGATGTCTGCCAGAGCCTTTTCACTTTAGTTGCTTCTCTGCTGGCTATTGTGAGCTTTACGGTTGGTAGGTTGGGCAGGTTCTCTTGCTAAACACACACACACACACACACACACACGTATATATATATACATACACAGACATACACATATATAACCTTAATATAGATACATACACACACAGACATAGATACACATATAATATATATTATAAAATTGTGTGTGCTTGTCTTCTCCTCTAGGCATAGGCTTTGTCTGTCTTATTTATCAATAACTACTATTCCTACAATGAAGCACCAGTGTTGTCTTCAGAAGCATTTGAAGAATGTAGTACAATTAACATTCTAATTAAGCAAGTGTAACAATCTCAAACTAAACCTTTGACTTTGTATGTTTAATGGCTATTTACAGTGGTCATAAGTATTAATAGCTATTTTGTGCTATCATTCATGACACTGAAGATAGTTCAATTGCCTGTGAGCAAAGATCAGTTAATACCCTTAACGTGTGAGGTAAGATATAAATGTAGAATGCCAGTGAACACATAAGCCAACCTAGGATTCAAACATCCAAGAATCATAAACTGTACTTACCAACTAAACTTGCTGTGCAAAATATTCGACCACTTTTTTCTAGGATCTCATGGAATCTCAGTTGACATGCTGCAATTGTTTCATAATCCGTGCTGTAGGCTTGGTGGAGCTCCAGAGTGACAGAGTTCTTCTGAATGTACTGCAGAAATAAGTCGTTGACATGGACAAGATACTGAGAAGTAAAGTTATACTCAGGGTGAAGGCCTCGCACTATGGGAGTTGTCTGCAGCTCAAAGTCATAGAAAGCATAGGTACAGAAAGTGACAGGCTCTTTATCACCAGATGCCCGCAGGACTTCAGAAGAAAATGTGACTTTGTTGATGTGGATTTCAAATAGATTTTCTCCTCGTTCTAGGTGGATGGTTTCATCAAATTCATCAACAGAGTCATCTGGCATGATTTCTGGTTTAAATTTATACTGCTTAGTGCCATAGGCAATATCTTTTAACTGGGCTGCAAGAGAAAATACAGTTTAGAGGTTAAAATGCTGACATATGCAGATGCAAACTAGCTTATGAAGTGGTCAGATGTCAGGGTGCTTTTAGAGAATATTCTCTATCTTAAAGCCTATAATTTCACTGTTATTCTCTGTAAATGTTGCTTATTCATAA
Organism: Psammomys obesus; assembly: GCF_907164565.1. Classification (NCBI taxonomy): domain Eukaryota; kingdom Metazoa; phylum Chordata; class Mammalia; order Rodentia; family Muridae; genus Psammomys; species Psammomys obesus. Next base: position 7,814,073 of record NW_026596034.1, read on the forward strand.
CAACAGCAAAAAACCTTCAAGACTTGCTTTAACACGTCATTAAATAACAATATTGCAACTTCAAAATATATGCAAGTGTAATTTATCTGTTTACAATTAAGAGAACGAAAATGAAAAGTATTACACCTCCAGTTGTAAGAGAGCCTTAGCCAGGAACAGGAAAAGAAAGGCAAGCCACAGCTGAGGTCACAGATGCCATGTGTTCCTTTAGCTCTGCTACATCCATTATCGTTTCTCTTACAGAGTTAATCTCTCTTTTTTAATAAGCTATGTCTGCTTCTATGTTGGGGGAGGTAATGGATATGCCCAACATCTCAATTATGGCAGTAGTGTCAAGTTGTACACACACGCCTAAACTAAACAAATTTATTCTTTAAGTATGCAGTTAAAAGTACATCAGTTATATTTTATAAGGCTGTTTTTTTAAAGGCTGTGCATCTTTCTATATGCATAGCTTGCCCTAGTGTTACACATAAGTCTCCAGAAGGAATAAAATGTGTCCTTAACTGTTCCTACAGTCTCTGTGGAACTCCCCTTCAAGAGGCACCAGGAAGAAGTTCACTGCCAGGCTTCTCTTATTTTCTTCTTTGTTTCAGGCTGATGAGCACTCTCCTTTTGAAACTATTACTCTATTTTGCTTCTGTGCCATTGTTCTCCTCCTTTTTTTAATCCCCTTTCTTTTAGGGTTTTCTTCTCTGCTAGTTTGTTTGGCTCTACAATGCTAAGTACTAGCCCCTTTCATGCACACTGTCTTCAGTACTTGAGTCACCTGTCTCATCAGCAATTTTATACTCTTAAAAGTTATTGAGGATCCCAAAGATTTTTGATAACAATTTATACTTATTGTTATTGATCATACTGAAAAAAATGTAAATATTTTAATATATCTAACAAAACCGTCATGTTAACATAAATCATAGTATTTAATTTTTCAAAGTTGTAATTTCCAAAAAAAATTATTTTAATACTTTCAACTTTTAAAAAATTTTTTTTAAAAATATTTTTACAATTGTCTTTAGGGCCTGACTTAATAGAAAACATCTGGAATATGGATCTGTGGCTGTGTTTACTTTGTTGTGATACTGGATGTCATATAGCCCCTGAAAAACCCCATGATAAATTTGTAAGGAATAACAATGAAAAATAACACATTATTATTATTATTATTATAAAACTAGTTTTATCCTTGCAAACTTCTACAGCCTTGTGGGTTCTCAGACTGTACTTTGAGAACTTACCTCTGATGAAGAACTAACTAAATGTCTTTATCTGACTATGCAGAACTTTTCAGAAGTCAAAGAGCGTTGTGTACTTTTTTTTTTTTTTCTAAGTAGTACTCAATAAAAGTTTATTTAGCCCAATTTTTTTGGTTAAAAGGTAGGTCACCAAGTGAAGAATTTTCATTCAAGTCTGTGCAAGCCTTTACTAGCATGCTTTGCCTGCCCCCTAAATCCGTGATTCACTCACTCCATAAACATGATCAAGCCTCTAAGGCATCATAAGCAAACTGCTAGGCAGTAGGAATACATATGGGAAAACCGAAGCACTGGCCTTAAGGAACTCATACCACACAGGCCAGTAAATAGAAGTCTGTCTTCTATTGGAAAGAACTTGTGCCAAGAAAATGTGGAAAGTATTGTCTTAATCCATTTGTAATGCTATCACAGAATATCTGAGTCCAGATATTTTGTAAAGAAACAAAGATCATTTGTTTTATTTTGGTGTTGCAGGTTGAAGCAGGGTTCCGTGCAGGCTAAAGCATGCATTCTATCACTGAATTACACTCCCACATAAGAGATTTACTTTTTCTAGTCAGTTGTAGAGGCTGAGAAATTTAAGTTGAAGATTCTGTATCTGGCAAGGGCTTTCTCGCTAAGCTATTCCACAAGGTAGAAGGGACCATATTCACTTACAACAAACCTCCTCTCCAGTAATGAACCCATTTCCATAATAGTGGCACTGATCGTTTCTTGAGAGCAGAACCAACTGACTTAACTGCTTCTTAAACATTCTATCTCTCAGCATGGTTGCATTTGAGGTTAAGTTCCCAAAGGCAGAAACAATGGCAATATAATGTCCATTCTGCCTCCAAGATGCATAGATGTCACAAAGAAGACATGAGGTCCTCTCTCTCTCTCTCTCTCTCTCTCTCTCTCTCACACACACACACACACACACACACACACACACACACACACACACACACCACCCTAACAGTAAGGAAAAGCATTCTAGATGTAAGGTAGGAGAAGTGACAGAAAGAAGCCTACGTTAGCTCTGGCTTCTAGCTGGGGGAAGTGCTTAGTGAGAACACTTCATTTGAATTGCAAAGTACACAAACAACTAGAGACAGCATGGTGTCCTTTGTGAATAGGTACATTCTTAGGATAGGGTCTCTAGATAGCCCAGGCTGCCCAAGAGCTCATCACTGTGCCCAAGCTGACTTCAGACCTGCATTCCTCCCACCTTATCCTCTGGAGAGCTGGGATTACATGTGTATACTGCCATATAGAGCTCTCTCAAATGATTTCCGCATTTGCTAAAGTTTGAAACTCACTGTGAGGGCATTTCAGGTATAGGGAAGATGGGTGAATCAATCAGAGCCAGCTTCCTAGCACACTAAGTACCAAGTTAGCTTTTGAAACACAGAAGGGTATTTATTATCTGATGTCAAGGAAGAAAGGAACCAACACTGGTGCTTGGAATGAGCAAAGTGAATTGAATAAAAAAAAGCACATAGAGGGCTGGAGAGATGGCTCAGGGGTTAAGAGCACTATTTGTTCTTCCAAAGGTCCTGAGTTCAATTCCCAGCAACCACAGGGTGGCTCACAACCATCTATAATGAAAATTGGTGTCCTCTTCTGGCGTTCAGGTGTACATGCAGGCAGAACACTGGATACATAATAAATAAATAACTCAAAAAAAAAAAAAAAAGAACAAGCACATAGAGTTGGCGAAGATGCACATGTTGCTTAGAAGAAAAATCACAAAGGTGCTGTGACACTTGAGTCTGTGACACTTTATATAGTTCTTTGAAATCTTGACTACAACACTGAATTTGAAAACAGTTAATTCTTGAAAAATCCTACTAAACATTTTTGAGTAGAAAAGAATCAGATGAAATAGTCTTTCTGGTAACTTATTCCAGCTTCAAATTGGGAAAAAAACAGAGCAGGAAGATATTGTGAGCGAGGGTTTGGACAGCATTTTCAACCACCATAAAACTGTGCACACTGTACCTTCAAGCTTTTGGATGCGTGCAGCTCTGATATCAAGAAGATGAACATATTGTTCCACTTTGAGTTCATAATCTTGCTGCAAATTTTCCATCTTCTGAGTCACTGCTTCAACTTCCATCTAAAAATAAGAGACAGAAAGGTTCACTACATATGATTATCCTATTTGCATCTGTCAAAGTGACTTTGAGCCAAGCATTTTAAGATGGAGCTTTAAAGCTACCATGCTAGGATTCAAACATTTCTAAATGGAATTTTAAGGCTACCATGGTACAAATCAAGCACTTCTAGTTGGAGTTTTGAAAATTAGGATGATTTTAACATCTATTGGATGGCTAGCACAAACTCTAAACCACAGTGTCCTCCTGTCACATGGCTTACAGTGGTCGTTTCCTTTTTTCTTTTCTTTTTTTACAAATCTCCTTCTTATTGAAAGCTGACATGGATGGCTGTGGCAGGGCTTTAGGGTGATGACTACGACTCACTGAAGACTGTGGTGACACTAACAGAAGTGACCTTAACTCCACTAAGCATTTCCCTAAGGCAAGGCATTTTCATTTGTTTTAAAACTATTTATCCTCTCTAGTTATAGGGCTAAATTTCAGGAATTTATTAATATGTCATAATAGGTAACAGGAGATAATAAAAGGTGATAGAACAAAACGTTTCTCTGAAAAGACAACCATCAGTAAAATACCACAGAAAATATGCCTTCTCAACCAGTGTCTGATAGTACCTGATAGTCTTTATTGATTTTATGTTGCATAATTAACATATTTCTTGTCTTTTCAAGTTCTTGCACTGTTTCTGCATGAGTTGCTTGAAGCTCTTTCATGGAACGTTCTAGATCTTTATTAATTTCGCTGTCCACTTTTTCTAAAAATGAAAGGTCTCCATTTTTTTGTTCTTTCTGAGCCTAAAGTAAAACCATAGTTTTTTAATTGAAACAAGAATTTATAGAATGTGACCATGCGAATTAATGTGATACATTAAAAAATGCTCAGTTAAATTCACGAGCTTCCATTTTTCCATTAGAAATAAAGCAGATTTAACACAAACATTTGCATTTAGAACAACAGACACTTAGAACATAGAAATTTAGAACAATTACAGAGAAATAAAAGTAGCTTATCAATTTCATAACATAAATGAAGTCACAGACATTTTTTTCATCTGATCAAAATGTACATTATGATATAAAAAGAGTGTACTTGTAGATTAACAGTACATTTGAGTTATGGTTCAATGCATTACTTCAGAAGGCAAACTTGGTTTTATAATGGGTCAGGTAAAAATAAAGTGTTTTGTTTTTGTTTTTTGTTTTTTTTTCAGTCAAAGAGCTTTAAATAAGAGTGCTGAGGTCTATCTTAATATGACTTTGATGTCATGATGAAATATGCATATGTTATAACTAAATGTCTTCTAACCATTTCCTGAGTCTGAATATAGCATTGATTCGCTCTTTCTTCCCCCCCCCCCACCACAACGATGCAGTGAGCTTTAGAAGATGCACACACAATTCACTCTCTTAACATCAGGTTAATAGATGAAGGGCATCATTACATTGGAAGATGCCATGAAGCCATGGCGTCAACAACTAATTGTTAAAATGCTACCTTTATAAGCAGGAGGGCTTCACTCAGGTCATCAGCATTAATATCACTCTCCTGTAGTAGAGAAAGTTAAAGCTCACAGTGAGGATTAGTTCAGAGTACAGAGTCCCACTACACTGACTATCTAGTAGAACATACAGTGCCTGAGGCTTTAGGAAAGCAAGTCAAGTACGCAGGACATTCAGCAACTTAGAATACCTGCACACAAAATTAGCAAACAGGTGTGTCAGCTAATAGAAAAGTGACACATCTGTACTTCTTGCTTTGTTGTACACTTTTTTCTATGCTGAAGATACATACTCACAAAGTAAAGAGGGGAAATGGTTCACCTGGTTGAAAAACTTCATGCGGTTTGTAAGCTCATCCAGCTGCTGCTTTTGCTGCAGACACTGAAGCTGTAGCTCTCTAGTCTCTTGCACGAGTTTCTCATTTTGGTCTTAAAAATAACACATTGGAAAGCTAAGTTAGAAGTATGTTGAAGAACACGTTTAAAGAACTTAAATATGGTTACATAGCAAGCTGGGTCTGGTGTCATTCAGAGTAGAGAGGAAACAGCCAGCAACTCAGACACAGCAGGAACGAGAAGCCAATGAGCACCATCGAGTGCCACCATGTGACTCGCTTGTCTACTGCAAAGTCAAGACTCAAGTTCACAGTATTGACACAAGGAAGCTGTGCTCTCTGGGACTTCAAATGAACAGCCTACTTAAAGTGCCTGAAAATATATGTTTCTAAATATATGGTTTTACTTACTTATTAAGGGTCCTGAAAGACATGCAAAAAAAAAATTGTCTTTTAGTGTTCTGGCTGACTTCCTTGAATTTTCTTTTTCCTCAGCATAAAGTCAGTCTTTGTAGTAAAACAAGATCATTTATTTTATAAACTTCAAATCTGTAACTTAATCAACCATACCCCCCCTAACAAATCTGTTCCAACAGGAGATAGATTCTGAAGCAGAATTAATGATAACTCGTGCATTCTAAGTTCACGGGGCTCCTGCTATTAGCAGGACTGTGAGGGAAAAATTAAGAAAACAACAAATTCATACACTAATTTCTTGTTCTCTGTATTAAACGTGCTTAATTTATAAAGGGGTTGGAGCATGAACTAGGAAGATGGCTCAGCAGTTACGTGCTGTGGCTGCATTTCCAGAGGATTTGGGTTCAATTTCCAGCACCCACATGGCACCTTATAACCACCTGTAACTCTTCTGGCCACTGCTGACATTGCATGCACATGGTACACACAGACTCACAGGCAAAACACTCAGGCACATGAGGAAAAAAAAGCCATTAATGGCTAGCGGGCAGATGCACTACATTCTTTAAAAGTGCTGTGCTCTTAGGTGCACTCCCCACTGTCTTCACTGTGGCAGGCAGTTATTCAGCTTTGCTGACTCCTCATGGACTACTTCTAGACTAGGCCACCCAAAATGCCTCTCTCAATTTCTTTTTGATCCCAAGAATTTTTGTTTAAGTCCTCAATTCAAGTTGTACATCTTTGTTTCCTTTTCTTAGTTAAAAAAAGCAAGTAACACATTTGCCAAGAATTCTTTCCATGAACGCATTTGCATTCTGACTGGTTATACAGAAGTATGTTTCTGCCTTTTTCAAGGCTTTGTGCTCCCAAGCTATGAATACTGCACACAAATAAGAATGTTAAATTACACAGTCAAGAAGAAATGTACTATACTGGGATGTTTTTAATATCATAGTTCTTAGACATTTTTGGGATTATAAAGATATAGAGATTAATAAGTATATAAAAACTTCTAATGTATGGATAGAAAATTAAAGGTTATCTTATGGTAAAAATTGCTATATCCTACTAAACTGAAAGAATTTTCAAGTGTGAAAAACACCTGGAAAATATGAAGGTATGGATCAAACACTTGTCTCTAAACTAAAAATTATCATTAATAATCATTATGAATTCTTATGAGGTAAAACTTTTCATGACTCCATTGGGGGTAGGAGGTCAAACAACCCTTTCACAGGGGTTGCTTATCAGATATCCTGTCTATCAGATATTTGCACTAGGATTCATAATAGTAGCAAAATTACAGCTATGCAGTAGCAATGAGCTAATTTTTGGTGGGGGCCACTACAACATGAGTAACTGTACTAACGGGTCCCAGCATCAGGGAAGCTGAGGACCACTGTACAAAGGATGCCCTGCTCCCTCCTAACATGGACACCGGGTGCACTGTCATCTCTCTTATGCTCTAGTTTGTTTTTTTAGTTTTTTGAAACAGGGTTTCTCTGTGTAGCCGTGGCTGTCCTGGTCTTGAACTCTCAGAAATCTACCTGCCACTGCCTCCCTGAGTGCTGGGATTACAGATAATGCGCCACTGCACCTGGCTCCAGGTTTTTTGTTTTTTGTTTAAATCCTTTCAATTTTGCAGAGCTGAGAATATGTCAGTAGGTACAAATAGTTATGAGTATTTCCATCTTTTATTCGTTTCTGTTTTGACAGCTCTGCCGCCATTCACTGATATTTTAAAAATAGAGTGCCATTTGTGTGAGAGTAACTTAATGGGCAAACATCATAGAGCACCGCTGACCTCCTTGCTACAGAATTTCTGTAGAATTCTACATTATATTCTCTCTTTATCAAGCTGCTTATTTAGGATATGTTTGGTTCTTTAAAAATACCACACTGCTACAGTTCAAAGAGAAAATAGGCTTGCTGAATTATAATATGAAAAATCAAAGCACTCTGTATGAGATGAAAAACAACCTCCTTACCTTATGATTTGACAAAAAGCAGGTTAAGCTAAACAGCATTTTATTCAAATGAGATGCCATTTCGCTCTTTAACTTACATTCTTCCAGCACGCCATTAATAATAGCTCAGAGAACAATCCAACTAAACAATTCTCAGAGCTCCTTTGTGCTAATATCTTCAGCTGTGATCAATATAGCCATATGCATTATGCGGAATTATGCATTTCAGCTAAAGATAGAAAGGAGCGCTCAAAAGCCCTTAAACACATGCAGCTAATTTAAGCATTAGCCAAATGCAAACTGCATTTACATATCCCTGCCCCACATAGTCACACAATCTGAAACTAATTTGTACCTTGAATAAAGAGGTGAATACCCTCTAAAAATACTGTGCCCGTTAGATGAATGACTACAAGAAGCCAGGGAAGCATCTGCTGGTGAAGAGCACTCGATACAAGAAAAGGCAAATGTGCGAGGAGAATTCAAAGGAAAATTAAACCACTTCAAAATCTGTGCCACAGAAATGAACTTTCTGGATAGTCAAAGATTTCCTTATATAGATAAGTTCAATTTTTTTCTTTATTCCCCCCCTAATGATTAAAAGCTAGAAAAGTTATTTTTATTATTATTAAATGCTTAAAGTTATTTTAACTTATTTTCTTAGAATTTATTTCACCATTTTTATAAATAAAGACCTAAATACTTAGACTTATAAGTTTAAACTATTCGGAGAAAATAACTGGAAAATTATAGTGCCAGCAATTTTTACTTAGAAAGTAATTAGATAAAAGTGTTTGATTTTTTTTTAATATAGGAAGGTTGCTTATGATGCCAAAAATTATTTAATATTCATCATAAGCAATTGATGAGTCAGCTTCAGAACATCTGCACACTAAGAAACTATAATAGGCATTATTAATGATAATGGTATGGATTCAGATTTATACTATAGGACTGACTTCACAAAACAGTGAGTAAAAGAGCATATTATAAAACTTCATCCATCTATATATATGTATGTATACATATGGTTTATCATAGATATTACATATATGATATATAGTTAATATGTATTACATATTTTCTATATATACTCTATATATCACATATATACTATATATTTATATATATATATACATATATATACACACAGATACAAATACACACACATACACTAACAACTTGGAGAAGAGCCACAAGTACCAGCAGAGATTTGAGGGCTGCAAAAAGATCTAAAACTCTTGCATAATGCACATACATTATTTTCAATACTAAAAGAATCCTTATAAACAAGAACCAGTGTTTATGATGAACATTAATGGAATAATTTTTGGCAGCATAAGCCACATCTCCCTACATAAAAAACAATCTTTACAAATATATCTACTTTCTAACTAAAAAGATGAGAATGGACTAGGTGAATCAGAATATCTTAGCAATTATAATACTTAACAATAAGAACTCAACAAATCAATTAAAAAACAATAGTTTAAAGAGAAATTAAGATTCTATGCCTTTTCAGAGTTTTATTTGAGAGATCAAGTCAGGTATCTGAAAGACAAAAATTTTGAAATTCTTGCTATCTAAGAAAATACAGAAAAAGGAATAATATAGGCATATTTTATTTCCCTTTCTCTGAAAATTGCTATGTATTTATTTATGTGGGTGATGGAGCATGTGGGGTCGAGGTGAGCATATTGTGGTCAGAGGACAAGATGCAGGAGGTGGCTCTCTCTTTATGGGATTTGGGGGAGCAAATGCAGGTCATGAGGCTTGGTGGCAGGATGCTTTCAACTGCCGAGCCACCTCGCTGTCCTCTTACTTCCCTTGTCTTTTAAGAATGAAAAATTTATCTATTTTTGGAAAATGGAATGGGCAAGAGGGAATTACTGAGCGACTACAGACAAAGCATTCCAGTAAGTACTTACTAGTGCACATTACAGTCAGAAACCCACGCGGCCAGAAATCATGTCACCACTTAATTCCATGAACAAGCTTCTAGAAAAACTTAAAAATAACATAGCAGTCAATTCAATCACTTGGTGGATAAATATTGACTACTGTGCTTCACTGGAATAAAGACTCCATTGACTATGTGTTTCTATTTTAGGCTTGTGAAATGTAAAAAACTGCCTAACCAGTTTTAAGGTGTTATTGCTTATGGATGTACTCTGATTTTATTAATATTAAATGTAAAAAATTATATTCCATTTAGTTAATAAATGTGACCCTATGGTAAGAGTATTAACTAAAAATATATTTTTCTTACTAAAAGTCTCTATATCAAACTTTTTTGTTGTTGTTGACACAGGGTCTTTCTCTGTAGCCGAAGGGGGTATGGAATTTGCAATTTTCTTGTCTTGGTCTCCTGAGTGCTATGATTACAGGCATATGACACCATGCCCGACTGTATTAAACCTCTAAAATTCTCATGTAACTGAATCACAAATGTTCCAAAGAGGCAACCTTATTACTACATTCCTGTGTGTATCTAATGGGTGCACATACGGGTTCCACACTTCTATAAAAAAAAAAAATCTGTGACTCCAATTGTATATCTGTGAGCACTGGGTATACATATGTGTCTTTGTGTAATACAGCAGTCCAGACATCTGTAATTATATTTTATTTCTAGGAGACAAGACCTAAAATGATTATGCTGAATGACTATTTTAACTGGGACATTTTGACAAAGTGTCTTGGTTAATAGGATAGGTTTAGACAGCTCACTATTAGCTTGTTCTGGTTTGATCTTTGAAACTAGCACAAAGCTATTTCTCCCATTTGTCCCTGTTCTGGATTTTTTTCCATTGCATCCGTTGTTTAATGAGGGCAAGTCTTTGTCTTATTTGGCGTACCCTCAGAACTTAGAACAATGCTGAGCACCAGTACAATAAATGGTTGTGGATTGTCAAATAATGAAAAGTTCAGAATTTAGGGATATTAAACTAATGAAAGACAACCTGGATAAAAGTTACTCTGAGAAACAATTGTTTTGGCGTATATATGAGGTATATATTATAGACAGCACACACGCACATATGTATATATGTATATGCACATATGCACTGATATAAGCCGAGTCCATACAATAGCAGGAGGATTGGCAAACAGTAGGCATACAAGAAGTACTGACTGCCTTAGCAAATAAGCATCAGATGTCTGCATAAGTAAATGGGTGGTTATTTCTATGTACCTCTTTCAGTCTTTAATTTGTCAAGGACTTCGGTTTTGTCTGTTAGATCAGATTTTAAGGCACTTTCCAGCTGAGCAATCTGCACTTTCATCTGCTGCTCCTTTAACTTCCACTGTTCCTCCTGGGCAGCACTGAAGGCACTGTAAAACACACGTGACATGCAAGGAGAGCTGGGAAATCAGCTTCACCCGAAAATAATAAAGAGAAAGCTTTTAGTGGCACAGAGACCACTGTCATCATGTCTTAGGAATTAAGTAAACATATGCTGGGCTGCTGCTGTTGAAACCAAGGCGCCTTGCTCAGGCTGCGGTTAGGAAACATGAAAGAGTTTGTGGGATGAGCAAAGGAACTGGCCTTAATTTAGAGCTCCAAAGTCAGAAAAGTTGGCAACACGCATCTTTTGTGGACTAGTTAGGAATTCAGATACTTTACATACTGCAGAGGAATCCCCGACTCCAGACCTCAGCAACTGATAGGCAAGACTGTCTTCTTCCACTTACAAGCCCACTCACTCAGTGTTGGGAAAAGTATTTTCCACCTGATCTAAATTTAATTCTGAGAAAATTGTGAGTCTGTGATAACAAAGACATAAAGTGACAGCCATAAAATGACAGTACATTGAACCACAAGGTGGTAATTCTGATACTAAGAAGTGGTGCGCAGGCCGTTTTACCCTAAAAATAAAAGTGATAGGCTAAGAACAAATAATTTGACTTTTTATCACAGATTTTTATAAAACAAGAGGCTGTAATCTAATAAGATAATAAAGGCAAAATGAGAATCAATTCCTTAATAAAAGTGCAACAGCTTTTTTTTTTTTTTAGACAGAGTCTCCAGCACAGGCTGGCCTTGAACTCTGTATGTAGCTGAGAATGACCATGAACTTGTGGCCTTGCCTTCCAGCTCTGCTCTCCAGGGCTGAGACTGCAGGTGTGCACCACCACACCTGGTTTACACAATGCTGGGGATAGAACCTAGGACTCTGTGCAAACACTCCACCAACTGAGCTACATCTGTAGCCCAAAGTAGTTTCAGTTATGGTTTGAATCCGCTCAAGATCAAGGCCCAACATACTAGAGGAGGACACAGGCTTGGGATAAGTAGATGCTACACATAGAGAGAAAACAAACGTTTCTTTATCCAGTGGGTCCTGAATGTGGTGCACAATGGTGCTACAGCAGCTTGTTCCACTGACACTGGGGGACAGTTCAAAGGGAGAGGCCTGGCAATTCATGTTTCTGTAGCTTCCCAGGTGATAGCCAGACTTCGGGCAAACCTATCGTGAGCTGCATTTTAGCAGAAAGCCATTCTCTGTGAAGCTTGACATGACTGAATAATCACCCGCAGCTTTGACCTCTCTACTTACTTTAAACTCAGTAAATGAAACAGAACTCTATAAAATATGGTTTTATACCGATAATGAAGTAAATGGAAAAGAAATATATTATTGAAAATTGCCCTTAATGTTGCTCCCAACTAGTCCTGAGGTTTTATTCCAAGAGATAATTTTCATAAAAGGCACAGCTTTCAAAAAAAACTGTGTTTTCGTTTCAAATTTTGAATCTTTTTATTGCATTAAAAATATCACCTTGAAAATAAATGGAACTCTAGAAGCCACTCTAAAGATGCCATCTGTTTTCCTCTATTAGTGTTCTTCATTTCACATATGGATCCTTAAAAAACAAAAACCATGGAACTGATATGCCAATATCTGAAGCTAATTTTTATCAAAGGTAGAATTACTTAGACTTAAGTGAAATCCAAATAAAACACATACACTTTTAATACTAAAGAATATTCCTTTACAAATTCACTTAAACATGAAGAATGTATATAATTTCTGTGTCTAGCCAAATAAATACATATGCATGAATGTGGGTACATGTATGTATGTGTGCCTTCTATCATTAAAAACATGTACCACCCGAAAAAACTTAGCATGATGAAACAGGACAACTATATGTCCCCTCAGATGCCAGCAATTAGAAACAGTAGTGTTCCAACAGTGTGCACACTGCAGAAGATCACCAGCAGCTAATCTGGCAGGAACATCAGAAGCTGTGTGTTTAAATTAAGAACAATTTAGCAGCCTGGTTTCTCCAAACCCACAAAATACTAGTGTAAATCAGCATAAGTCAATCTGAATTTAGCCCACTGCTATCTTCCCTCTAAATTTAGGATTGCATTCCACTAGAGTTTCATGAGGAATTCCTTTTGAATTTACTATATTCCTCTATGCTTGGAGCCATCTGTGTAGCTATAAATGGTGAACCACATCTGGCTCCATTTTCATTGAAAGGGCTATATACATGATTAAATCTGCATATGAGAAGAGTGTTTAAGAACTTTTTATTCATGAAAATGTTTTGTATATACCAACAGTGGCAGTGAAGGAAGGAGGACTGTCTCTGCACCCATTGCATTGGTATGTTCTGTGACACGCCTGCAGGAGGGGCTGTTGGTGCCTGTGGTCACTAGCATGCCCACTGGCTGCCATGGGTCTCAAGTATACTGTTAATACACACCCTTGATTAAAACACGATACAATCAAAATAAAAGCTTAAGAATTCCTCTCTACCCTCAGGCCTTTTTTCTCACAGAAAAACTTCATTCCTCTAATGTTCCAGGACTTCCTCATGTGAGAAATGAGGGGGAATAACCCTATCTCCCATAAAGAAACCCACAGGTACTTCAGCAAGAGGCCTGCAGATAATCAGAGCTCATGTTGCAAAAATGAGCAGAGTCTATGGGCGGCCAGCACTGCTCTTTCAAATTCTGAGCAGTGTCACAACATAAAAACTTGATCTGTTCAATTCTTGAAAGGGTCATTCACTGTAACAGTCAAGTTAAACAAACAGCTATTAGATCAACATCTCTCCAGCAAGCAATCCCTTACAGTCACTTCCAACAGGAATCCTGGGCCCAACCTCAAAATGAAAACTTGGGAGTGGATGGTGGTAGTAGTGCTTTGCGCACACAGTGTGTGTGTGTGTGTGTGTGTGTGTGTGTGTGTGTGTGTGTGTGTG
>NW_026596034.1:7827879-7890555 GCF_907164565.1 Psammomys obesus
GTGTGTGTGTGTGTGTGTGTGTGTGTGTGTGTGTGTGTGTGTGTGTGTGTATGTATGCACTCAGTAGGAGAGGCTTAGAAGTATGGTGTAATGATTCAAATAACCTCTCCAGGTTATGTGTACACACTATTTTTGAAGGCCTACTGCATTCACTAGTTCCCTGGCACCCAAACTATACTAATTTCAGAAATGGAACACAGCCTTACCATATTATTGCATGAAGTTTCTCTTTAGCAAGCAGTAAGATTTAATTGCAAAAAAAATCATTCTGAATCTTAAAACTGAACATTTCTTAAAGTTATTATTTCTTGGCATTGTATCAAAAATGTTTAGCATATTAACAAAGTCTCATACCACATACTAACATGAGGGTTTTATCTTACCACATGATTCTCTAGTATGTCACATGTCAAGTAATAAACAAGATTCAAAATTTCATTTAAAAAAGGAAGATGAGAATGCAATCTGCAAATCATCTTTTTCTCCTGAAAAGCAGCCAACTTTGAATAACAAACACATGCTCTTCTTTTTAAAGCATGCTATCATTATGACTAAGCAAACAAGTAGCATGCATAGTTTCTGATTAACATTAATTTCAGCAACGATGAATAAAGAGTGTAATGAAAGAAAAGCACTGCAAGAATCTAGGGACAATGGTGATGTTTGTAGTTTCTCTATGCTTCCGGAAGTGTATTTAAGAATTCCATCAGAGGATTCTGACATTCTAGTTATGATTGCATATACACATTGGACTTTAGGCTTGGTACCACTGTATTTTTGACATTGTTTTGATGCTCATTATAGCCATTTACTTCAAATACCTCACATAAAATTTATGTGTAAACAGCACAATGAAGTCTGTTTTCAGTGTGATGCTGAAAAAATGGAGTGCAAGCCCAAAACATTAAAAAAAAAAAAAAATCAAAACCTCCAAAGCCAGATTTAGATTCACACTCTTAAATCATCTTCTAATATTAAAAGATAAAGTTTTATGGTGATTAAGTAAATATGAGAAAAATATGCCTTGTCAAAATTCGATTTATGTATTATTCCCAGATAAGTCTGATGTTTTTTATTCCAGGAAAGTGTGTTCAGTAAATTCTCAAGTTGGAGAGAAGCAGAAATATAGAAATAATGGCCAAATGGCACTGAGCATTTTGTATTTAAACCACATTAAATTATTTCGAGTTACAAGATGTTCAAGATAAGTATAAATCAATCAAAATCTCTGCATGTATGGCAGTCCATTATTTCATGGATGCTTCCTTTTCACACAGATAATTTTCCAATGCAATTAAAATCAGCAAGAGCGATGTACTGGGTTGGGGGGGATCCTGTTTTATGAGTTGAAAGAATAGGCTTCAATTCCACACTGCTCCGCCAGCCACGCAGTGTGACTCTGCACAGGGGCGTTCGTCTGGTGTCGGTCTCGTTACCTCCTTTACAAAACACAGGGACATTGTCATCTTTCACCTAGGAGGGCACTGCATAATGTGTATGACACCTCAAATTTTAAACATATGATTATAAAACACATAGTTACATCAATGTAAATATACACACAGTCCCTTAGAGATGGGAACATAAGCTAGGAGGTGTAATAGATTCTCTAGGTCAAGTTAATTAAGGTTAATTGGAAAGTGACTGCTACAAAATGGTCTAGAAGGAAGCCTTATATAATTCCACATAGAGACGTTAGCTACCTACGGTAGCTAGGCTACCCTTGCCAGAGGGCCCTGATTATTTAATTGGTATTCTACTGTTGCTAACACTTAACAAATAGAAAAAAAGGTACAAAGCATTGGAATGATGCTTACCAATGACTTAGGTCACGTTTCCAACTAACCTAAAATCCACACAAATGTAAAAACTAAAAATTTTAAATGTATATAAATTTATAAAACATTAAGCTAAAAGGTTAAAGAGATATTTATATCACAGATACTATTTCTGAAGGTTCAGTATATTACCAATATGAAGCAATGGCTGAGTAACAGATAAACATATATTTAAACATGCTAAATCTGATTCTACATTATCCCACACTTATCATCATACAGACTGGAAAGATGTTAACAATTACACAGATACACATCAATAGACAGCTCAGAATCACTAAGCCAGACTTAGCAATGGAGTAGAATTTTGTTTCAAATATTGCCAGAAGGAGTTATTTTCTAAAATACAGTAATTATGAAACATATTAAGAGCTGAAAGTAAAGTAGTTCTTCAAAATTCATCTTGAGCTGAGGTGCCTGACTTTTGCTGGGAATTCTGGAAGCCCAGAAGAGAGACTGAAGCAAGCTCAGAGAACTTCTTCAGATTATAGCACTCTTCACGAGTACGTAATATCTGTCAAAGGTACTCCACCCTTGTTTTTCTTTCCTTGTCTGTAACCTGAGAATATAGAATCCGACATCCCCAGGATTCTGAGGAATTTATAGGAAGGGATGCAGACCAGCCTGCATGGCATCTACGGCCGGGAGCTTGTATTCAACAAGTGACAGTGCTTGTTACTCACAGTAAAACAACCTGGTTCTCCAAGTGATGACAGACTACAGCTCAGGTTAAAACTGGCACAAAGGCCTTTACAGAGCTTTTTTTTTTTTTTTTTTTGCAAAGTTAAGTATACGCCCTGTCATGATCTGTTGCTAGTTTTTAAATCAATATTAGGTATTATGACAATAAATGCTTTGATTTAAAAGAGCTCAAACAAGAATGAAAAACACAGAATTTTGATTTACCTGTTATAAAGTTTATCATAGTTTTCCTTTAAAAGTTCTCGTTCTTTTTCTAAATCATTAATTCTATCCTGCAGCTAAAATGAAAACAAAGTTACAAAGATTTTCCATGGTTCAGGGTTAGCACTCTGGACTCTGAAAATAAAGTTATACATAAGTTATTATCATATCAAACTACCAGTAAGAAAGCCAGGAGAGGACAGCCTCTCGTTCTAGCCCCAATTCCCACACTGAGGCTGCTGACTAGACCACATACAGTGCCTGCATTCAGTCCAGGGTTGATTTCTTCCATGTCACTAAATAAACATGAAATTAATATTCCTGTTTTAATTTAGTAGAAACGTATGCACTACTTTATGACAGCATTAGCCAGAACTCAATACAGAATGTGTTAAGAGCTTTCTCTTAAGACCCTGTAAATATATTTTTTACTTTCGACCCTGATGAATTCCATCATTATATTCATTTTGTAGTAATTTCCAATTGGCCCATAAAAAGTAAGTATTAACTGTTCTTTGAGTTCAGAGTTCAAACAAGTTTGTTAATCACTATTTAATTAAAGACACAATTTTTCTTGTTACCTGAAATTATAAATAATAGCACATCTTAAGAATAACTAAAATAGTATTCCATATTTTATCCTAGTGAATAAATTTTTCAGAAATATAATTATTAGATAACACAGTAATTTTATTAGATAATTATGATTAAAATATGGATTGTTCTACTGTAGCATTTAAGGTTTTATTAATAAATATGTTCTGTAGTCATTTCTCTTTCTTTCTTTCTTTTTTGCTATGGAACAGAGTACTTAAAATTCATCTCCATTTTCAACATTTTCTTTTGGTGTTAATGAGAGACAGTAAAGGATTCTCCTGAGTGGAGAACAGTATGTAAACACCTATTCCATTTGTTCTTCTTAGGAATAAGTTTAACAGATTTCAGAAAAAATATTGTGCTACTTGGGAGATATGACTGGCAACAGTAATAGAAGGGTAAGTTTTCAAACAACCTCCTGGAAAGAAGATAATTTTACAAAATTGTTGTCATAGTAACATCCCTCAGAAATGCCATTCCTATAATTTTATTCTTGTGTCTCAATGATTAAGAAGCATCGTGTTTAGGAATGCTCCGTTCTTCAGGTCATGTTACTCTTCCTTTCACTCAAGGCTCTTTAATCCTAGATAAACAGTGGCTCTCAGCCCATTTGTGGGTATTTTTAAGCATCAGTTTGCCATTCATGTTCTGTACTAGCTACTCTATTCTGCTGCATTCAAAATACCAAATACATAGTTCAGGATTTTGACATAAATTCAATTTTTGAATTGTTTCTCTCTTAACTTTTCAAAACAGTTCCAGAGAAATTATTATGCAAGAAATGACTGCACTCTCCTGGAGCTCACCTCCTCTACTCTTCTCTCTGAAAATCTTGCGGAATGCAACTGCTTCTCAAGGCTGCAGCACTTCAAACGTTGTTCTTTCAGCTGCATGTTCAGCTCATCTCCATTTGCCATCAAGGCATCATGGCTGATCCTGAGTGTTCTTTGTTTCTATAAAAAGAGAAACAAAAAAGAGATAACAAAAAGAGAAAAATTTAAGCATATTTTTAAAAATATTTTTTAAATATTGTGCTACTTTAAGCATATTTTAAAAAATATGCTTAAATTTTTACTCCAAAAAAATTAATTACAATTCTATCCATGTTTTACCCTGGACATTTACACTGCACAACTTATTCAAGTCATAAGCAATGTATGGGTGATACAAAGAAAGTCACTTAAGTATCACACCACACAGACTGTCTCCCCTTTTATTTGCCCCTAGGTTTTGACTTGTTGATAGTAACCAGTAAGTAAACTGGTTTTTGTAGTTAATATTCTCCCCCTTTTTACTATGGTTATAGTAGTTGGACATGTTACTTAAAAATTCTTCAGCATAGGTCAAAAAATGCTGATCACTGACATGGAAACAGAAAGGATTTGCCATCAAAGCATAAGTAAACAACTTTGAAAAGTTAACTTTTAATTTTAATACAAATAAGTTTTTAAATTCTGCAAAAATATTTGTAAGCCCTTAATTTTTAAACAAGTTTATATGTGAACATGCTTTATATTCAATTTTACATACTTAAATGCCATATGCTTTTAAAAATAAAATAAAGTAAGTTAGTAATTATAATCAGGTCTTTTGTAGACACCATTGATCATAACATGAAATACCTCACCTGCATAAGTCCTAGTGAAAGCTTTCTTAGCTCATATAAAATAAATATGACCTTTAAGCCAGATTAGAAAACTTCAGATTAGTTTTCATCACTGCTGTATTATTACATATGCCACCTTTAGTAACATCATTGAGGCTCTTGGCTTCAAGCTCTCTAGCCTTTTCTATACTACTCCCCAAAAGATGTAGCCTGCACGGTAGCAGACACTTGTTATTTTATTATCTGAAAAAAACACATTAGGGTCACTGTTACATGGGAATCAAGACAGTCAGAGAAGTCGGAGAACGTAAAACCATGTTTCAATTCCTCTCTTAATTCTTCGTTTTTGAAATTGCTTTCGCCCAGAGGCACTTTGAGTCAAAAGGGACCTATATACGCATGGGTAGAGGTAACACTCCCACTCACAAAACAGATCCTTCTCCTACAAGTTTGTGTTTCTATATGGAAGGTGGTTATATTTGGCATTAAAAGAGGTTCCTATACGTTGGAAGACATCACTCAGGGTATGGCTGACAGGTACTTAACTATTTACTCACTAGTGAAGCAGGCATCATATGACCCTATGCTTTATATCAATGTACAGCTTTCCCTGTCTCTGTATTTCAAAGAAAGCATGACTTAATATATAATCTGACTATCTGGAATGTTTTGGAGTTCATTAATTTTAGGACTTTTAATTTTTAATTATGAAGTACCAATAAACAGTAGCCCTGTGATGGCACATTCCTGGGTATCCACAGTCACTTGAAAGCCATCCTGAGGGTAAGGAAATCTGAATACTGTCAGACTGAACTGTAAAGGCTTAAGATAAATAACTGACAGCTGATATTATAGGTACTCAACTATTTTCTGTTAATGGTGGTGAGCAAAGAAACACAAAACAAAACAAAACAAAATCCCCATCACAGAAAGCTTTAACAGATGTAATTGTTGTCCTGTTTGTCATTCTTGTCTCTACTGCTCACCTATGAAAGTGAAGATGCACACAAGTACAGAGACATCTTCAGGGTTTCAGGACCATTATGAGCCCAAAAACAAAGTGATGAGAATGAATGTTCATGGCATGAGAGGATTTATGAGAGATGTACTTATTAAAATGACTTAGATGGTTATAAAAAGCCTATGAGTTACTTAGTAACTGTTATGAATGACATACAAAGGGAAATCATATACATTTAATAAAGCAAACATTAAAATAAATTTTAGTATTATGCCCATTATTAAAAGTACAACTTGAATAATATTTTAAATCCTTTTCATCTGCAAACAAAATAAATAACCACAGTACCTCTTGAAGCTGAATAAATTTTCCTTCTATGACTGAAAGAGCATTGCTTTTCTCCACTAGTTGTTTATGAAGCTTAATCATTTCTACATTGTCTCGAATATTTGACCTTCAAAGTTGTGTTTAAAAAGAAAAGAAAAAAAAAGTTAAAAATACAAGTTATAGGAAAACGAAAGACACATATACACACTCTCTCTCCCATGGTTGATTTACTTATATATAATCAAGTCATCTAAAATTTTGTATTATTGTAATTTGTGGCAGATTATTTAAAAACTAGCCAATATCAGTTCTGGAAGGTGTATAAATAGACCCTCTGAGTTTGAAGGGTGCTTCCAAACTCAATGGCAATGTTAGCTTCATCACACTGATAGTACAGACTGATAGCCATTTTAGGATGTTCTGAAAGACTGCATAAAACCAGTTTTCAACCGTCAGCATCTACCAGCAAACTTTACCCTGTCTGCTACTATTCCCTTAGTATAAAAGAGCTCTGTCATTCACTCCCTACCACTCCCTCGGCACATACAGTATCACAGATCATCGTTTCCTGGAGCTTCCTCTTGGAGTTTCAACTTTTCAAAACATTTCCCCAATGAGTGACTTAGCATTTTATACTAATAATGACCAAAGATGGCATTTGAATATGTTGCAGCTGTGCCGTTAGCTGTAAGAGATTATTTGATGTCCACAGGGTATACAGAAACCTTATATGCTGCAATACTATTTTGTATTTTTCCTACTGAGATTAAAGCAAATGTAGAATTTAACAGGAAGATCTTGTTAAAGGTTAATCATAGATCTAAATGAATACCTGTTCTCAAAAGGCATTTATTTTCCTGACAGAAAAAAGGTTCCTTAATTTAATGCCTTATTTAAACTTTTTAAAATTGTGAAGCCTTGATTTTAAGACTTCACTTTAAAAAATATAAAGGTAAAAATTTTAAATTCAGAAAATTATTTCAGCATTTAAACTAAGTAATTTTACTTCTAAGGCTTACCTAGTATTCACATATTGGAAACATTGTCACAAGGCCCAATGGAACCAGCAAATGCACTACAAAGCTCACACATCTGTAAACCAGCTGAGGACTTGAAATACTCAATTTTCCTCTTTGATATTTGAAAGTTCATTGTATTTTGGCATTGCACAGTTAGTTGTCCTCACACAGAAGATAAACAAGTCCAAGAACCTGGATCTTTCCCAGGTCACAGTCTTAACACAATGTTAAAATAATTATGTGTCTAAAACAAGTTATCTAGCAGTTCTGAACACAGATTCAACAGTGTGCTTGCTGTAATTTTTTTGTTACTTTTTTTTACTAAAATACAATGTGAAGAAAAATATATTTTAGATAAAGCATAGAGAAAAGATTAAAATTTGTTTTCATTCAAAATATGAAAAAACATTTGAATAAAAATACAATACAATAAATACAATAAAAATAAAAAAATACAATAAAAATAAAAAAACAATAAAAATACAACTTATTTTCCCCAGAATTAGTTGGCTTAAGCACTCAGTGATGTGTAGCATTTATTGATAATGAAGGACAGAATGTAACTCAAAAATACAAAATCTCTGTTATATTTTCTGTTGTCTCAGTTTTTTAAAAAGTAATTTAAAAAATCTTGTATGTATGGGTGTTTTGACTGTATGTATATCTATGCACCAAGTGTGTGCCTGGTGTCCCCAGAGGGCAGAGGGCACCAGATACCCTGGGCCTGGAATTACAGATGGTTATGAGCTGTAGTATTGGTTCTGGGACTGGAACCCAGGAAGGATCTCTGGGAGAGCTGCCAGTACTCTTCACTGCTGAGCCATCTCTCCAGAGCCTTTCTTTCTCAGTTTTTTTTTTTTTTTTTTTTTTGTTCTTTTCACTGGGGGAAGGAGGGAGCGAAGGATCAAATCTAAGCAGTGATTCTGACATTTTGTTTTAAAACAAATTTTCCAAGAAAGATCAAATATATTTTAAAATCAACTGTAGTTTATTATCAACAAGCAGTTAAATCTCAACAATCAGTTCAAAATTATAGCATCACAAAATCTGGTGCTGAATTTTCTTTGTATAGCAAAGGAGAGCAACAGGTTTAAACACTATGATATTCTGACTGGTGGACTTCTGCTGACCATTTCCCTGAATGCCTCGGGGTGTGGCCTTTCCAAAATTTTGGTAAGAAAAGACACAAGCATTCTATACTGATGATGCCCAACACTGGACATGAACACAGCTGTGTTTGAGAACAGCGATGGTGATGTTACTCTGTCAGTTTACCATAGAGCAGGTGCACTGGATAATGCAAAACCTCCAATTTCACGTAGGGGCTTTGCAGTAATAGGTACTCTTACTATAATGACTACATAACTTCTGGGGATGATAAGCTGAAGATGTAATTTGTCACATACAAGTGCTGGTCAGAGATGCAAAGTGCACAACATTAAAATCAGCAACATGACACCTGTGGTGTGGTGATCACGGTGTACAACCAAATTACCTCAGACCCGATAAGCAATTCAACATTTTCAAGAAGGGTGAAATTTGGGAAAACAATAAGGGTGGGGGTGACAATATGGAAAAGAAATGTAACAAAAGGCTTATAAGGATGTCTTCAGTGAGAGGGCAGCATCGTAAGCTAAGATGCATCACTAATCAGGCAGTCAAAGACCTACATGCCTATGGAACAAAACCTCAGGTTGGCTTCTTTTATGCAAGAGATGTAGGAGAGGTAATGTACGAGCAATGAGCAATGTGTTCGGAGACCTCTGCATAATAACATTGTCCATCGTTTTACATACACAGGAACTCAGGATGGCCATATTCTAGCACAAAGAACTATGCACAGTGTAACACTCAGATGGACCCTGACAGTTGTGCAACAATTTCTGTGAGCTGCATTACGTATTATAAAATAACCTGCAGGCAGATATCAAACATTCTAATTAAATGCTTTGTAAAAGTATATTTCTCAAAATTTCAACAAGGCTTTTGAAAAACCATAAAAGTTAAGTTGGAGAATGCAGTGACTTTATTTTTCTTTTTTGCTTTCTCTTTTTATAGACATGATTTAGAATTATGATCGCATCTTCTGAAACTATGAGAAAAGGTGTTGGCTCCTCTCTAGATTAAAAACAAGCTGAAATAAATTAGACGTTATGTTGAAAAAAGCAACCGAGCTCAACAACTTGTGTGCCAACTTTCTCTTGTATAATTTGAAACAGTCAAGCAATAAACTCTGAAAAAAAAATTTCGAATGGAAGCCTTGAAAACACTTGACTCCAGCTTTGCTACTGGGTGCCGTAATAAATCCAGAAACGTAAAACCTCAGATACAGTGGAGAAAGAAAACTTTCAGTGGGGCCACATAATGTATAGTCTAATATGAAAGCTTAAGAAGCAGAAATCTTTGCTCCAGTTAGAGTTTCATATATTCCATTCCCTAGACACTCCCCTCCTCTCCCCCACCAGCATTTCATTCCTTACTACAGTAAGGATCATGAGCAGCATACTACAGAAGGTGGGGAGGGGCTCTGTTACACAGAAGCTATGCTGTGAGATTCTGGGAAGCAGTGAGGTCAAATGTTTATGAGACAGAATGGAAAGGATCACTGTGAGTAATAGTTTTAGCCTTGGCTGAGTCCAAAGGATAAGGCTAAAAACAATCGTAAGAGTTAAAATTATTTTAATATTCTTTTTAAATAGTGGTAGAAACTTGATTATCATATTGTTGAAAGAGATATGGGTCACCGATAGCTGAAAAAAATTATTAGCAATGATGTCTTGAACAGGACTCCAGAAGCATCAAGTAAACTGCCAGAGTGACTTGCCCTAAAATTATCAAGAATAGATGTAAAGGGTGATGGTTTCACTCAGAATCGCTCCTTGTGAGCATGGGTGCAGATGGCTCCCTGATCTAAGACTGCATAAAGGAGCATGTGTCTACGTAAGTTTAATTTGCTAACACAGCAGAATTCTCCCAGTGCTGTTACAAAGTGCAAGTCACAACTTCAGAACTTTCTTACTATCACTATTCACAGGAATGGAGGGAACAGATCTGACAGAATTTCTGTATGTAGAGACTCACACTAATATGAAGAAAAGAGGCATTCCCCACAACTGGCTTGGAGCAAGAGTAACCTAAATCTTGGCTTACCTTCTAGAGATGGCCATGTTCAGGATGAAGTTTAATGGACTTCAATCGAAAGTTTATTGAACAGCCATGGGAACCTGGGACTTTTTAGTATTTCCAAAAGCCCAGTGGGAAATGTACGTTTACTGCTATTAACCTTGCAAAAGTGAACTTAAGCTTTTTTTTTTAAATTCAGTTTTATACAATTACTCCAATGCAGTGCAAGAACAGGTTATTTCACAAATACCAGGAAAAATGAATGCAACAGTAGCATTTCTGATTACTATAAAATGAAAAAAAAAAGGTTAAAAATTATTGGGTTGGCAAATCTTTCAGATATACAAGGTCTTGGGAGCAAATAACTTGTTTACACTTGCCCATTTCTTTATTAATTTATAAAAGAAATAAAGAATTTAGACAAAGTGCTTATGCTATTGAGTCACCATTCAAATCTAGTTTTAAGAGCTAAATTTTTCTCACTCTTTTAAGTTACTTTCTCCATTTAAATTAGTGTTTCCTAAGTTTTCATTTTCCATTCACTGTCATATGTAATTCACTAGTTGTAAGTGCAACAATTTCCATGAGCACTGGAAAAAATGTGTTAAGTTGCTATCCAGAAAAATCTTAGATGATATTAATAATGAAAAAATACAGGGACAAAAGAATGTGGTATCTGGGTACAGTGTTTGTCATTGGACAAATTCTAAGTTATTCAAAACAATGGAGGAACCTAGAGGTATTTTAAAACTGAGAGATCGTTCCCTGAATAATAATGTTTGCATGGATATCACAGGCCCCTGTCATCTTTCCATCAGAGAACCAGATGTGCCCTCTAAATTAGGGGACTGGGCAATCAGGCAAATCCAAATTGAGGGGTATTCTGCAAACAGCTGTCACTGGACTGGAAAAGAGCAGGGACCACTCTAGAATAAAGGAAACTTAAAAGACATGGCAAAGAACATATGATCCTCATTGCACCATAGATGAAAACAAAAGAAAACAAAACAAAAGTAAACTATTAAAAAACAAAAGCTAAAAAGGACATTGGAACGATCAGAAAAATTTGCATACAGATTTGTACTGATTATTAAATGATGCCACTGTTTTGTTTACTAAAGGTTCTGAATAACTGTTATGTAGGAGGATGCTCCCGAGCTTTAAAATCTCCCAAGTGGATAGTAAGTGAAGTGATAGGAAAGGGAGGAACTGAGAGAAGGGAGGAGAGGAGGAAGAGGAGATAGAAGGAGGGACAGAGGCTGGTAAAGAAGGAAATAGGACAAGAATTGGGGAGGAAGGAGAGGGGAGGAAAAGACAGAAGAGAGAAAAAGGAGGGAATGGAAGGTGAGGGTTTGTATAGGAGCAAACCCCAGAAGCAGGGTCCTTTACCATCCTCAGACAAACTAAAGGCAGAAGACTCAGGAATGCTCACCCAACTACTCTGTGTTTCAGTCGGTTTACTGCTTCTCCAAGTGAAATGCTGGGCAGAATTTAGAGCGCCAGGAAGTAATCCTGTCTGTGCAAAAGGGAAGAGAGAGGCCCAGAGGCCAAGCTGTTTCTTATAATGCACGGCTGCAAAGAACCTCTTAGTTTTAATATTTGACAGTCTGCTGTCTGCCAAAGGGAATAGGGCAAGTCAGAGTCTGAAACATATATGGTTACAGTTCCTCCCTTAGGATATAATGGCACTTACATGATTTTTAATTAAGAAGATAAATAGTACCCTAATATTTATTTTTAAAGAAACTACAAACTAGTTACACATTTGCTAAGGGTATAAATATTTTTGGAGTTGAAAAAATAAATAAAAGGTAAAACCGTTCTGATTTTAATGTTCACGTACATGTGTTCGCTGGTTACTGCTTTGCATTTAATTTAAGACAGCCTTTTTAATAAGCAGAAAATGTGCATTTTTATATTGTTTAAATTTTAATATGGATTTTTGTTCAAAACAACAGACATTCAGGCTACTTGTAAATGATACAAGATTTTTTGCTAATGAGGCATTATGTAGAACATATGCAAAAATCACAACTCAGTCTTCCAAAATAGACCACAACAACAGGAAAAAACATGACTTTAATAAAAAAGAGCAGCACTGGGATTTTACTTCAAAGCAATTAAGGGCTTTGGATAACCAAAAGTTTATGTCAGACTGATGCCAAACCAAACTGGTCTATTAAACACATACTACGGAGAGTTTCTGTACTGCTCTATGAAAGGCTCTCTGCCATAAATATCAAGTGCCGCCACTCTGCAGATTACAGCTATGTTAGGATCATGCTTGAGAACAAGGGCTCTAACATCCAGATCAGACTTCTAGAGTTTCAGATCTGAAATAATGTACCAGTGGAAGAGAAGTTCAAATATGTTTCCATTTTGTGATTTCTCTCTATAGTAAATTACACCAAGTTTTACATTTTCCCCCAAGTTCTTCAATAATTTTCCATTAGCCTCAAAAAATTGCTGTTACACATAAAAATTTGAGCTGCAAAAAAACATAATTTTCAAAAAGCCTTGGAAATCCTTATGTAATGCTTTAGTTTAAAAAACGGTATTCAAGAAACAATACACCATTCAAAAGAGGTGTCTTTCCTTCTAAGCAAGTAACAGGGATTTTCAGTTTTATAAAATCACTGAGGTAAGGTATGAACTGGCTTGTTTCTTTGGCTTCTGCAGCAATTTTACTTTGCACATAATTTTGTGCCTGCTTTTAATAGCTGATGTGATACAAGAGACTGCCTCTTCTTACATGAATAATCTAGCTCCCACAGAGGACCACCGTTTAGTTTTCAAGGTAAATGCTCTGTCTTGTTGGTAACATTTACAGTATGAAAGCATGTAGCCTTGTCTGTCAATCTCTTTCTCCTCTGCTGTATCCCAGGATCTGAGGACCTGAGTATTTCCTTTTCAGTTATTACTCAAAGTCTGGCTCTAGCTGATCAGATCCATCTGGAATAGGAACAATGAACACAGTCCATCTTATTGTCTGGCACCTTGAGGAAAAGAGGGAACGTGGTCTCTGATAACCTTTTGCCTAATGATTAAGTAAAACTGACGGGGACATGAACCAAGCCTGAACCTGCCCCAAGTAAAAGTGTGTGTGTTGGGACTTGTGTGTGTGTGTGTGTGAATGTGTGTAACCAAGAGGCTATGTTTGGCATCTTTCTCAACTGCACTTCACCTTATTTCTGAGACAGGGCTTCTCACTGCGGCTGGAGAATGGGGACTACTAGCCACTAAGTCCTAGGGGTTCTCTTGTCTTCTGCCTTCTCATCTGTAGGATGGAAGACACACACTGTCATGCCTGGCTTTTTACAGAGGCGCTTGGGTTCCAAAGTCTGATCCTCATGCTTGCATGGCAAATACTTTACTGACTGAAACATGTTCCCAGCCCCATAGTACATTTTTCTATTCAGACAGTATCTTAAGTATAGATGTTGGTAGTAATACTAAGAAAGCACATTCAGCTATGAGGCCTGGTCCACTGTCCTTGTTCTTTACTAGGAACCATCCCTGTTTCTTAAGGAGGCTGAGTCTAAAGCAGTTCTTCCTAGGGAATATGGTTAAGGCCTACTTATTCAAATTTAATTTAAGAACACCTACTTATTTAGCTTTAATTATGCTGCTAATTTACATATAATTCTCAAAAATATTTATCGTTCTTCTGCTATGCTAAAGGAATAGTATATAATTGAACTAGATATTAGGATCTCCTTATATAATTTTATACACAGCTTTTTAGTAGCAGGATTTATTAAAAATTACACTAATCTTTTAAATCTAGGGCTTTTCATGTATTTTTTAGTATGCTTAAACAAACAAACAAACAAACAAACAAACAAACAAAAACCATGTTGGGGCTAGAGAGATGGCTCAGTGATTTACCAGCGCTGGCTGCTCCTCAGGGTACTCAGGCTTCAGTCACAGTACATTACAGCAGCTTACAATCACAGGTAACTCCAGTTCCTGCGGAACCAGCACCTTCTGTGAATTCTGTGGGCACTAGGCACACATTTGATGCACAAACATAGATGCAGGGAAAACATCTACACATATAAAAACTTTAAAATTAAAAAATCCTTATCTTCCCCCCGACAAGTATACTACTATACACATTTCCTCAGATTTGTCATGTGTTGCCATGGAGGGTTAGTTTGTTAAAAGAGGACGAGGCTGGTGACATGGCTCAGTGGGAAATGGCATTTGTTGCCAAGCTGCCTGATGACCTGAGCTGAATTCCTAGATTCCACAGGGTAGAAATAGAGAAATGATTCTTGATTATTTTTTTATTTGATGCTTGCACAATACATGTGTGCATGCACACACACACACACACACACACACACACATGAAATAAATAAATGTAATAAAACCCCTCTTCTTAATAAGAAAAGAGAGACTCAATACTCTATCTGAAATGAAAAGCTAGGAAATCTTACTGGTTTTTTAAAAAGGAACCTGACCACAGAGTATCAGATAGTTCAAAAAGGGGAAATGGAAGTCAAGTCACTATTAAAAACATTCCGAGATAGGTAAAAAAACCAAAAGAGATACCAAATGTAATGTGTAGATTTTATTTGGGGTCCATGAAATAAATGAACAGTAGAAAGGTATCTTTAGGCAAGCCTGAATATAAATTGGCTCTTAGATGCTATCAAAGAATGACTATTACTTTTGCTGAGTATAGAGATACATCCTCAAGAATAAGTGACTGCATGGCTGGGGCTAGCTAATTGAAGGAAATAAAAATGTAAGTTTAGATGAAGTAAGACTTGTAAGATGTTAATAATTGTTGAAAGCTGAGTTACATATACATGAGGGTTCAATAAACTACTGTCTTCAGTTTTGGCAAAAGAAAAGCTATAAAGAGAGAAAGGTAATTGAAGAGAGACTGCGGCGAACAAATGGAATCACAACCAAAAACTGACAAAGGGAGATATGAGCAAAAATATTATTTTATCAAAGAACAAAAATGCAATGGTGGCAAGGAAACCATTGCCAAGTTGCACCATAAGCCACAACAATCATCAGATTTGCTTATAAACTGAGTACAAGGAGACGAGACATCTTTGTGGTTACAATTGCTACAACATTGTGGAACCACAAGGCTGAGCAAACCCTTAAGTAAGACTGGACTTCTATAGATGGTACAACAGGGCAGCTCTGGTCACTCATGTTTCTCTGAGCAGCTACCGTCAAATGGTACAAACTCTCAGTCTCGTCAAGTGGGGTATACAAACAAAGACATGGTAAGAATGGCTGCCAGACATAGGACAGTTAGGGAAAACCACCCCTTTCTTACAGGAGTACTTGATACAGCTAGTAGGTCTACAGCATTTCTACCCAAAGAATATTAAACAGAAATAGGGTTTTAAAATAGTTTAGATGAGTTTATCTTCTTTATGTCTCATGATAAATTATTTAAAATGAATTTTGAGGCATATCAAAGTGACATTTCAGTTTTAACATACCTCTGATCTGTAGCTTGCTGTTCTCGAAGCTGAAGAAGAGATACCTCAATTTCATTTTCTTTTCTCCTCAACTGAGTTTTCAGGATCTCTGCCAAGTGCTCCAACTCTTCTATCTGGCCTCTCTGTGACTGAATAACATTTTCTCTGAAATAAAGAATCTTGATAAGAATTTTAAGTTTAGTCGGATGTGGTGTTGCATGCTTTTAATCCTAGCACTAGGGGAGGCAGATGCAGGCGGATCTCTCTAAGTTTGAGGCCAGCCTTGTCTATAAAGTGAGTCCACGACAGCCAAAGCAAGGAAGGGTACAAAGAGAAACCCTGTTGTGAGGGGACACACACACACACACACACACGGAATTTGTAGTTTGAGGAAAAGTTTGTAGTGTTATAAAGTCAGCACAAAAATAGCTCTTTATTTTAATACAGGGCAAGCAGAAGTTTAAGAAGTGGCTTTATAGTGAAATAGCAATAGATCCAATTTGATGACTTGGACTTATACCTGGGACAATTCAAGAGATAGTCTTTTAGAAGATACTGCCATAGGCAATAGATTGGACTGTGGTTGAATTTAGCTATGTATGTACTGATTATCTACTGGATACTTTACAATATAATTTATATGCCTGTTCTTTTATATGTGCACAGTTGCCATATCACCCAATTAATACTTCAGAAAATAAGGCATGAACTGTGCAAACCTAACTAAGGTCTCTAGCATGCATCTATCTCTTCCTTGTCTGGCAGCATCCCAGTACAGAGAGCCTTGAGAAACTGCTATGAGCCCTGTCTTTTCACTTGATTATCTAAAAATGAGAAAAAATATTTAGTCTTTTTATTTCCTTACAAGTTAACTGTTAGTGTGATTGGTATTTAAAACACTGAAAAGAAAACATTCAAATCTATAACATACTATTCTTCATCAATGCTCTAAGGTTGATATTCTTAGTGTAATGATTTCTTTCCTTATTCTGTGTTCTGATGATCTACATAAAAGCTTATGAATAAGTTCATTTGCACAACTCACAGACACTGTAACCACCAGGTACTAGAAATGAACTAGAAAAAATATGAATGTGGCAGAAGTAACTTTTTGAAATCATAACATGATGAAGAATTCAACTCTCACAGAACCATAACAAAACAAGAGCTGAAATCTACGTGTATTAGATACCCCTAGACTTCCAAGCTGTTCCTATCAATGGCACTCTCCTCCCCAAAAGGATTGAGTCAGAATCTAAAAATATTACCTGCAACTTTATGGGAATGAAAATGTTGTCTTTAAGCTGGGTGATGTTGGTGCACACCTTTGCATCCAGCACTTTGGAGGCAGAGGCAAGCAGATCTCTAAGTTCAAGGCCAGCCCGGTCTACAGTGAATTGCAGAACAGCCAGCGCTACATAATGAGACTATTTATCAAAAACAAAACAAAAGCAAAACATAACAAAACAAAAACCCAAAAAAAGACCCCAAACAACCAAAACAAAACAAAAGAAAGAAAGAACTTTGTCAACATTGTCTCTAAAGCTGAGAATACTTAAAGTGACTAGACTTCAGACCATTCCTTTGTTGGTAAAAATTAACATAAACCCTGCTATCAATGTAGCCAGGTAAGACTATCTACTCCCCTTATTTTACTGAGAAGATGTCATATATTACTTGTTATTACTTGATAGAACAATCTGTCTTTTAGCAAACCAAATAATTTATACACACACAGAATCTGTTTACAATGAAGAAGAAGGAGTGCTCAAAATAAGACATAATCAATAGCCAAAGTTCTAAAATTAACATGAAAAAGAATACATACAAATTTCTTATTTCTCCTCTGGCTTCTTCAAGTAAACTACTGCCATACTTTGTGAGTGTGGGTTGTACAGTTTCTGCTTCATCTATATTTTGGAATCTTATACCTAAAAATAAAGTAGTAAAATATATGGGAAGGAAGTTAGAAAAAGAGAGATATTTGCTGAAAGTATATTTATAATAAACATTAGGTTACATGTATTATTACAACAGAGCAATAGAAGTGCAAGCTAAGGGGACCTTAGCCCTCAGCCACCAGCATGTAGTATGTGAAACATAGCAAATGCACTGCCCACTGAACAATCTTGCTAAAGAAACTGCCTAGAAATAATTTGATACATTTTTGGGACTTAGAACTTTTTCCCCAGTTTCTGAAAGAATCACCATTTTTAATTCAGGGATTTAGAGTAAAAACTAAATTATGAAGGAAAAAATTCAACCTTGTGTAAAACCAAATACTACTGTTATACTGAAAGGACTTAGAAATAGAATAACTTCATAACTACATCCTGCTATATCCATAGATCAGTGCCTTGCTCAGCTATTATCAGAGAAGCTTCCTCCTGTAGCAGATGGGAACAAATACAGACTCTGAGCCAGACAACATGCAAAGAGAGAGTGCTTGGAGCAGTCAGTGCATATGACACAGCACATGTGCGGAAGTCAGAGGACAGTTCACAGGTCACTTATCTACACGGATCTTGCTGACTGACTGCAGGTCGCCAGGCTTGGGGCCAGGCCCTTTTTAGTGTTTTTGATAATGGTCTTTTATATTTAATCATAAACATCCCTTGAGCTTACATCCTTAATTTAGGTCATCTTCTTTTGATTAGTCAACCTCAATAAGAAACCTGTATTTTAAAAAATCTAATTTGAGAGTGAATCATCAATAAAACTTCTTAAAATAAAGTCGTATCCTCAAGTATTTTCTAGTAAAAATAGTTACCCGTGCCATATATGGTGGTATATCCTTTCTGCCTCACATAATTGGGAGGTTGAGGCAGGCAGACTGTTTGAGCACAAAAGTTTGAGCCAGCCTGGGCAATGAAAGGAGACATTCATCTTAAAGAGTAACAAAACAAAACAAAACAAAACAAAACAAAACAAAACAAAAGTATATGAAGTTTGACGAGGACAGTCCACTTGTTAAAAGTTAGATATACTTCTAATTATGTATGCCTTTTTATATTTCTAGAATCAATAGAGTTTAAAGTGCAACAAATGATGCAGACTTTAAAGGAGATTAGGTCCAAGACTGGTGCAGAAAACAATTCTCTATAGAAAAGTTTTAACTATTTCAAAACGAGAAGTTTCATTATTTTTAAGAGTATAAATGAAGACAGATGGAGCCCTCGCTCACTCGTCCTGATACACTCATTATTTACTGCTGTAACGCTCACTGTAGAATAGGAAAGGCTCTGCCTAAAACAGTCACAGTCTTCACTGTGCTATTATTGGCCAATTATACACATGGCTATAATACTAACTTTTTTTTAAGATTTATTTTTTTAGTATATATACAATGTTTTGTGTGTATGTACACCTGCTGGCCAAAAGAGAGCATGAGGTCTCATTATAGATGGTTATGAGCCACCAGGTAATTCCTGGGAATTGAACTCAGGACCTCTGGAAGAGCAGTCAGTGCTCCTAACCACTGAACTATCTTTCCAGCCCCCTATAATACTAACTCTTAAGCTTTTCCTACACAATCATGAGAAAATTCAAAATTAGCAGTGAAGTTAAAAAACAAAACTCAAAAATATATGTAAAAATTTGGCCACATTGTCATTAACTAGTTAACTGTGGCCATTATGTTTTTACTAATGGTTATTACATATTCTTTTCGGTTTTGAGATGACTGACTATTCTAGGATGGCTCTAAATTCCATATCTCTTGTCTTAGTCTTTTAAAGGGTAATTTATCATTATCACCATCACTATCAGCTTCTGTGTAAAATGCCCATATTTGCCGTGTGTATATCTGTGTACCATGTGCATCATGGTGCCCACAGAGGCCAGAGTAGGGTGTCAGATACTCTGGAACTGAAGCTATGGACAGTTGTGAGCTGTCACGTGGGTGCTGGGAACAGAACTCAGGAAGGCCAGCCAGTGCTCTTAACCAACAAGTCTTCTCCCCAGCCACGTGCCTCAGTCTTCTAAGTATTAGGTACTAGATTACAGGCTTGTACCATGCCTGGGCATTAACAGTTGCATTTTATTTTATTTTTTAAATTATTTTTTATTAATTACAATTTATTCATTTTGTTTCTAAGCTGTAGGCCCCTCCCTTGTACCCTTCCAATCCCTCCCTTCCTCCCTCTTCTCCTCCCATGGTCCTCCCTGAGTCCACTGATAGACACAGTCTTCCTCCCCTTCCATCTGACCCTAGCCTATCAGGTCTCATCAGGACTGGCTGCACTGTCTTCCTCTGTGGCCTGATAAGGCTGCACCTCCCTCAGGGGGAGGTGATCAAAGAGTTAGCCACTGAGTTCATGTCAGAGACAGTCCCTGTTCCCCTTACTAGGGTACCCACTTGGACACTGAGCTGCCATGGGCTACATCTGTGTAGGGGTTCTAAGTCATCTCCATGCATAGTCTTTGGCTGGAGTATCAGTCTCAGAAAAGAACCCTGTGCCCAGATCTTTTGGTTCTGTTGCTCTCCTTGCGTTCCTGTCCCCTCCAGGTCTTTCTATCTCCCCCTTCTTTCATAAGATTCCCTGCACTCTGTCCAAAGTTTAGCTATGAGTCTCAGCATCTGCTTTGATACCCTGCAGGATAGTCTTTCAGAGGCCCTCTCTGAGAGTCTCTCAGAGCCCTATGGAAGGCTCCTGTGCTGTTCCCTGTTTTCTCCTTCTTCTGATGTCCATCCCACTTAATGGCTGCATTTTAAAGCATATGTATTTTATAAAAGTTTTTGTTTCAGTGGTTCTTCACAGTAAGAACTATGTCTACTTAATGTCAGTCACACTTGAGCCAATGTGTGCCATCATTCATTCCATGGTGCAAACACAGAGTGATGCTGTTCCCACAGTAGTTTTAGAGTAGAAGTCTCCTATGGTTAGAGGGAGTCTGAGGTTCAGCCTCACCCCCTCCCACAACCCAAAACAGTCCTGAAAAATTGGGCCCATCTTCCAGTCTCAAAAGGCAGCCTTGAAGAATGCACTACACCCTTAAGAGTAACTTGGGTAATGACACCTCAGATTTACTCTTAAACCATGATTAAGAATTCACTACCATTTACCACAATGTGTCATTTCTGTGTTCCAGACTCTACAAACAGGGAAGCAATTCTGAATATGAAAGAGAGTACAAATACAAGAAGATATTTAAGTTTGTAGGTTAGGTTTTAAAGACTGATGCTCTATGGGTCATTTTAAAAACAAGTATTTTTTTAATAGAGGGGAGTGATGCTGATCTCTTTGATTTGAACAGTAATTTAACCCAAATAGCTTGCCATATCAACTTAAAAGTATGGGCATTACTTTTACTTAGAATAAAAGACTGGGCCATCCTTCCATATTACCTCATCCACTTACATTTTTAGATGACACAACTAAGTTTCAGAGAGGGTGTGACTTCTTAGTGGAATGTCCCCAAGTCGAGAAGCCCTGCTTTCCTTCTTATCTAATCCAAAATTATTATTATTCCATTTTATAGATGGGGAAAATGAGGCTGAGAGGTCAAGGGCTGACTTCCATATAAAAAGGAGACTTCACAGCAGAGTGTGCTTTCTGATTTATAATTCGCTGTGCTCACTTTGATTATACCCAAAGGCTACCGCAATCTCACAGAGCTGGCAACAGCTAAGCCCTTTCATCCTGCAGCTGCCTCCTGTCCGTGTGGAGGCCGTACTGACTTCAAAGGCACACTATCTAGGGAAGAGACAGTGTTAACATTTTGCTTTGGAAAAGAAAACTACAACATTTTTTTCCCTCCTTCTGTTCATATGGTGTTTCCTCTTTCCTCAATGAATTATAACTAAAGGCTTACATCATTTTTTAAAATATTACAAAAGATGTTGGATATTTCTGTGAAGCATATTCCTAATAAAAATCAGCTAGAGCTAACAGTTTATTTCCTTCTTTAGAAGCAGCAGTTTAAAAAAGTGACTTAAGATATTTACGTACTTTCAGTTTCATTTTAATAAGTTCTTCTGAGGGTAGGAGGAATTGGGGCTTGATGCCTAAATTAGTTTGTTCTATGCAATTGCTTTGTAATATAGGAAGGCTTTTCAACATTTTTTCAGTGTGAAGAAACTGATGCCATAATTGTTTAAGAGAAGGAAGAGATCTTTATAAGCACTGGCTCCAGTACCTTTTTACATGTAATGGAAACCTCAAATCCACAGAGAAGATCTGTCCTTGTTCACCAGCTACAGAGTGCAGGGCTAAGAACCACATTCAACACAATCTCAATTGCTTCATTTCATTTATGCCTACTAGAACAGTTGTTGTTTTACTGAATAAATTGGAGTGACCTAGTGATTCCTGAATAAATGCACCCTTGTTATAGCATTATGATCTTACAAAAAGCAAGCCTCAAACTGTTTTTAACCTCCTTTGAAAACATGCAAAAGCATGAATAAGAAACAAAACTGTATCAAAAGGAAATGGGCTCAGACTTAAGTCCAGTGTTTGGTGAATGTTTTACCTTTCCCGGGGCACTCCTGCAAGCCTGCACTCGAGCTTGCTTTCCTGCGGCCAGTGTTAATGCGAGCCTGTACACGACTGTACGAGCTTTGCCTGTGTCCCTGGACTTGGAGCTGCTGTTTGGCTGATATTAGCCTGTTTTTGAGAACTTCATTTTGTCTTTCAAGCTCATGAACTTTTTCTTGCAGCTGCTCAATCATTTCTTCCATTTCCACATCTCGTCCCAGCCGCTTGGGGCCGCCACCAACCCGCTCATATCTTTTCTTGTCATTAACTAGCCGTATTAACTTGGTGGCCATTCTAGGGAAATAATAAAAAGATGAAAAGGAATGTGAGAAGTCAGCATAAAATGCATTCTGTTGAAAGGAACATAATCACTGTGAAGACTTCAGTGCAGAACCTGAATAATAAATTTCAGGTTTTGATGTAACTATTACTGCCTGTGAAGAATCCTTTGATGATAATTGAAACCACTGGGCAACAATCTGCTTTATAGCACTGACAAATAGCAGTTTCCTAAGGCTTATCATTTAAGGTTAGTAAAGAGAGGACACATATTTACCCCATATGTTCCAGAAATGCAATTTTTAACGCATGACCTTATATAGGAACACTGGATGCACTTAAATGTAGTCACAGAGTATGGATGTGGTGGGCCGTGTCTACAACCCACAATGAGTCAGAACTTTCGAAAAGTGAGCCAAAATTATGCAGATTTAAGAAGTTTAGTATATTTCTATAGGATTAAGACAAGGAAAACACATAAAAACGATAGATTCATGGAGGTACACATGTAAAATCAAATGGAAATTTCAAAAGAAACCAAAATGTTGGTTAGTTCTCAACAAATGCTTGTGTTTCATATCAGAAAATACTTATATGCAAGAAATATTATTTTAATGATATTTAAAAATTTTAACATAAATTGTTCTACTGACATTCCAGGAACCTTTCAAGTTTTGATAAAAACTGGTCAGACAGAACAAAAGACAGAATGGGCACATGGGGGTGATGTAATATACACTCATGGAAAACACGCCTGACAGTGAATGGAAAAATCTTGGCAGGACAAGAAAGAAAAGGTGGCTTTGATGAGAGACACAAGTTCAAGACTTTACAAAATTGGTCGCACATCTTCAATAGCTGATTCTAGTTTATAGTGAATCTATTTTTATAAAGACCCAGACAGGAGATTGGAAATAAAAACACACTACATTTTTCTTTAAGTGGGGTTTGCTTTATTTTACCATGGTTATGGACAGAAGCTTTTACTTAAGGGAACAAAAGTGAAATAAAAAAAAAACCCTTAATAGTTTTGGGATGTCATAGAACAACATTTTCTCTCTGAGCAGAGTCTTCTGTAAATGCGGTAGTAATACATGTCTATCTACACTTCTGGCTCCGCGGCTGCAGCGTGTGGCATCAGGGAGAGCTATGCATAACATAATCAGTTAAGATTGTTTTCTCTTTCCCTGGAGGCACATCCACTAAGCGTGCTTTATAAGGGATATTGGATAATAAAAACCAAGATCCAAGAGTACCACAAACATCCTAGTAAAATAATCAGTGGATTACTTCCTTTTCCACCTAGTCTAGTAGAAGCTCTATCATTGGGAAATCTGACCAGGTATCATCATGCAGCAAAACCACACTCTACCTTGCCCAGAGTTTAGAGTCCTGAGCCCTACTCAATGTCTTTGCCATAAAATAAGATATTCATTCAAATGAGAAGTCACTTAAGTATTTGAATACTTGTTAGAGGAAGATTAACATTTAGAAAAATAGACTGCATTAAAAAGAAAGGTACAGACTTAACATAAAATCAGTCACCCAAAGAATGAGAAATGATTTTTAACAGAAAAGATGCTATTGAATTGTAAGTCATGTGGTAAGGTTTGAGTACTTACTTTAAAAGGCAACTTATAAAATTCACATTTATACAAAAGGTAATACTAACTCACACAGAGTGAGTTCTAGGACAGCCAAGGCTACACGGACAAACCCTGTCTCAAAAACCAAAAAGGAAAAAAAGAAAAAAAACATAGGTGGTCACAGACTTCACATCTCATTTTGTCTAATGGACCTAAGTGTCCTATTCATCAGAAATGAATCAAGCACATCTTAAAAATAGCATTTTCTATGTGTCAAAACAAACTCAAAGTAAAAGGCTTGCACTGCCCTGGCTGGCGGGTTTGAAAGCTCAGTCTGGGGGTTAGAAAGTAAAATGGAATCACTTCTGTAGGTTAAATTCTAAGCACTTAAGCTTAGCCATCTTCTCCCTTCAGTGGCCTTTGACCCTGGAGCAGGACTATGACTAGAGATTCATATGCACTCTTTTGTCTCCAATGCTAGGCACTCAAATGATGGGCACAGCTTATATGAGTGTAAAAGATTTAAAGAGAAACTACTATGAAAACACCATTCCTGCATACATTTTTCACATGTCCTCCAAAAGTGACAATATGCTTTTTTCAGAAACACTAGAGCCTATTTGAAATAAATATAGAGCCAAGACTAATCTAAGTGAAGTTAAGCATGACCCAGATATAAGTGATGTTTTCATTAGTAAATCCCAAATCATGAGGGAACACACATTCTAACAAGTTGGAATAGTTAATTACTTTTTAAACTTTCATGACAATTAAAAAAACAGATGCTTGAATATCTGCTTATTAAGTCATAAATATTAACCCAAGGGTTATTTATAGATCTAATACACTCATGGCACTCAGCTATTAGCTGTGTTCTTTCAAATAGTAACTTCAGACATAATAAACACAATCCTTTTGGTTTATTATTCTACTTTGTAAGATTTTCCATTTTTAAAAAATTCTATTTATTTATAACCTGCCTGTTCCAGAAAAGATTGAAGGTGGAGCTTTCAATTAAGTTTATACAAATCTATATCCTTCCAACTTTACAGAGCTAAGGAAAAAGGCTAAAAGCTTTTTATCATAACCTTTTAATTTTATCCTCTTGCTTGCGGGCATGCTGTTTAAGTAAAATGTTCTCATCATGCAAACGCAAAAATCTGTCTTCCAGGTCCTCCCGGCTGACACGTGACACTGCCTGGCGAGCCTTCATTGTTCGTGCAGTTGAGGTTTCTGAAAAATGCCAAGGTAATTAATTGTAGCATCACTTAAAATAGTCTCTAAAAACGGCTGTTGATGTTAAAATAAGCTCTTAAGCATTCCCACTTTGCATCTTTTTTACTTTTCCTATATTTTTTTTTGTTTTGGTTTTATGAAACAGGGTTTCACATAGTAGAGGTTAACTTCCAGCTTGCTATGTGGCCGGGACAATCTGATATTCTAGTCCTCCTGCCTCTACTTTTCAAGTGTTGGGATTGCAGTCAGGCAGCATCATACTCAAATTTCTCTCCTTTTTACCTACAAATTAAATCGTTTTTCTTTAGGAAATGTTAGAGCATTGTTCATGTCAATGATCTCGGGTGAGACTAAGCATCTTTGTTAGATGCTTTATGTATAGTATTAGAGATCTGAACAGCTTTATTCACTAGCATGGGCTTAATCACTTTTTCAGACTATAGCAGGGAAT
The DNA here is from genome assembly GCF_907164565.1 of Psammomys obesus. Lineage (NCBI taxonomy): Eukaryota > Metazoa > Chordata > Mammalia > Rodentia > Muridae > Psammomys > Psammomys obesus. The sequence goes on from NW_026596034.1 coordinate 7,853,738, forward strand.
GGAGTCAGAAGTCTAATAGGAATTAGAATTCATATTCTGCGAGATGGAAAGCCTCATAGTTAGAAAGACAGGCTGCCTAGTCTGAGAACACAGCTCATACAGTATATAGCACTTGCCTAGCATGTGCAAGGTTCATCCACTAACATGGCAGCAAAAAGAAGGCTTTGTATCTACAAATATATATTGAAGTGTATTTTTTTACAGAGGAAAAAAACCGGAACAATTCAGTGAACATAACAGGAATTTTTATTTGAGCTAGGAAGCTAAGATATAGAAAAATAAATAAATCCCCTAAAAAAACAAAAACAAAAACAAAAACAAAACACCCAAACCTGTGATTTCAAAGTTTTACAGATCATTTCTCTTTAAGCTATTTACTACATTGAAAATTAATTTTTTGATCTGATATAGTAGCATATACTTTTAATCCCAGACAAAGGCAGGCAGAGATCTGTGAGTTCCAAGGCCAGCCTGGTCTACACAGTGGGTTCCAGGCTAGTCAAAGATACATAGTAAGACACTGCCTCAAAACAAAACAAAACAAAACAAAACAAAACAAAACAAAACAAAACAAAACAAAACAAAACCCAATATACCTCTTTAACTTTTAAGTATATAAACATATTTAAATTTTAATCAGACTTAAAGACCGAGGGTGGCTACTGATGATAAGAATTGGATTTACACAATGCCAAAACCCAATAGTTTTAATTTTAGTATCTGATACTGGTTCCATGATCTAAATCAAAGCCAAAACATCCTTCCTTTCAATAACACATATGGTCAATATGTTCTAAATGAACAATACACTTAATACCTTTCTAAGGTAGCTAAGTCTGGCCATTGACACTGTTATGATCAAAAGGTGTACAGAGAGTCCTTAGGACACATTTTGAGCCTCCAGCCTCCTCCAAGTAAGGTTTAGTGGCTTAGAAGCTTGACCAGCATTGTCACAAACAGGAACCTGGCTCTGCTGTCTATGTTGTTCTTTACAGCAGTACTTTACTTTCTCAGTTGAAAGTACTCCTCAGCTGTACGGGAACAACGAAATGATAAAAGGATAAAGAAAGCCTTTAATGTGTATTAACGTGATTGAAAACTCACTATCACTTGCATAAACAGGCCATTTTGAGATACTCTACTTGAAAGGCAAAAATTTTAAAATATGGTATTTCCTCCCATATAAAATTTAAACATGAAGAAGTGTTTTAATGGTGAATGTGATTTAAACCAGGCAATTCGGTTTGGAGGCCTGATACTCTATGCAGTTTCTACTGATGTGTGGAATTTTAAAAAGATGATTTATAACAACTCTTTATCAGAACAGAGGGGGATCTTGCATTGCTATGAGCTGTTGATAATTGATGCATGCAGTAAAATACCATATGTGTTTTAAACTCTCCATCTTGTTTAGTCCAATCAAGAACTATATAGTTACTTAAATGCCTGGGTTTGTATGACTATCAGAAATACTTTAAATTAAAAGTAAAGAAATTACTGATCAAAGTTCATAACTGTAATAAATAACAGGTGGCCATACCTTGTAACCCTCCAACTCCAAAGAGGTTTAGACCTATATCTTTCACTGGCAGGTCTCCTGCCGTCTCATCACTTGGGCCAGACATGGTCTATCTGTGGAGAAAAGAGAATTCAAAAAACTCTGTCTAAGTTATTGCATTAACTATGCACTGGAATGAGCCAAATAAAGAGGATAGGAAACTAGAACTTTAATGGACATGTTATTGCCCACATGTGCTGCTTGAGCAAGATGAAAGCTCCTATTTTAGAAGGAACACTGCATCTAATCATGAAGACTGTCTTCATTCTGCAGTGTTATTTCCTACAGTTTTCTGAGGAAATGAGGTAATTTCCTAAATGCTTCCTTTTCTTATTTATCTATCTGAAACAAAAACAAACCTTTCCAAATTTAAGAAATACTTCTAGTCCCACACCTTTCCTTAAAGAAAGCATGAATTCTGGGGAAAAAAAACCCCAAACCACAACTCAGGTCATGTACTCGATTGAGTCAAATAGTTTGTTTTACCATCTGATAGTTGGTCAAGTCCTTACATTTACTTAAGTTTAAAAATAGAACAAAGTATACCCATCTCATTGTTATTCTGAAAGCAAGAGAGATTACAAACTAAAGGCATTCAGCAAATGTGTTGGGGGTGTCAAGAGTTTAAAAGTGCCAGCTGTCTGCACACTGTGCAAAGGAATGGTTCCTCTCAAGCTCTGCGTAGGAGGCTGCATATATTCACTTCTGTCACACCCCTCCCCCTTTTGTTACTTCATGGAGATTCCAGGATTAGCTACCTCAACATACTGTCTTCTCTTGCTTACTCTAGAACTTTTAGAGACACAACATAGTAACTTGGTATTATATGTGGATATGAATATACAGTATATAGTAAGCAAATAGATAAGTACATTCTCTATTTTCATTTTGACCTTCCTAGAAAGTTAGATGTAAACTGTTAGTGAAATATCCTTGTAAGCAAGACCCTTTCAAGTTCTAGAATGCTGGTTGTAGAATGTGAAGACCAAGAAAGTAGAAAGCTTACTCATCTAATTCACCTGTCCCAGAAGCTGGCATGGAGTGTGACACACTCAGCAGTATTTCCTAAACAGACACTTGAATGGGGAAAGGCAGCTCCTGGATTTTGGTGTCTGAAATCAAGACTTGGCACTGAAGGCCCTACAGAGATGTGTGTGGAGAGGATTTCTTGGAGAGAGGCTCCAGAACTTTGATCAGGACTCCCAGTCGACTAAGAAGCACGGTCAGGGAAACTTTCTCAGAGGATGACTGCAGAAGACGACACTAACACACCATGCTTACAGTGTGTACGCACAGTGGCTACTCAAATGGCTCCTGACGTACAAACAAAAGCTAAGACAAACTAGCTCAACTGCTCAAGGTCATCTATCCAGGAAGGAGTTGTTCGATGATATTTTTGGTTATCACACCTGAGAAGCAGATAGTACTGGCATGTAGCGGGTGATGCCAACAATGAAGTACAGGATCTATGTATAATGATGAATTTTTTGGCCCTGCGCATGCATGTTGCATGGCCTCACAATCCTACTGTGATTTCCTCCTCCTTGCTCTCTCTACTCCACTTACACTGTCTTCCACTTTCCTCATGTCCAGCACACTTATCTTCCCCCGAGGGCTCTTGCATTAGCTCTCTCTTCACACTTCAGAGCTACAGCCAATGGTCACTTCCTTAGACAAAGTTTCTCTTACTATTCCGTGTTAGTTTTCTTCCCAGTTTCTAACTTTTCTTTTTCAAGGGAAACCTATGCATTCTAGACTGACCTCAAATTCACCAAGAGCACTAAGCACACTGGCCTCAAATTCCCTGTTTTTTTTTTTTTTTTAAAGAAAGGATCTACGTAAACTTGGATGGCCTGAAATTCAGATCTACCTGCCTCTACTTCCTGAGTCTTAGGGTTAAAGTGGAGTGCCACCATGCCCTGTGTAAACCATGGATTTGTCCTGAGTGTGCCATCAAACCCAGCTATGGCTTATTTCTTACAGCAATAACCTCTGTCATTATCCCAGAGTTGTTTAGTAATACATTGTCTTAGAAATTATTTTTAGTTTATATTTTCACATCTTTGTTTCTTGCTCATATCTGTCCCTTACTCTCAAACACCCCCCACCCCCATCTCTCTAGCTTCTTCTCACTGGTCCCCTTCCTTGCTAAAATAGTTCCCTTCTGATATGTGCTGTCAATGCTACCATTTATTGAAAGAATAAATGAATTCCAGGCACTGAGTTTGAACAAAGTCTTTGCCTATAATAGCTTTAACAGACCATGGGAGTAGTCACATGAACAACAGTAATAAAGAAAGATAGGCCGCTAGGCACTGACTGTGGAACTTGAGGCAAGACCTGTTAAGTAAATCTGAGAACTGCATGGACTAAAAAGCTACTTCAAGTTCTGCCTGGGGGACATAGGATGACCCTGTTTTTTTAAAAAAAAAAAACTAACAACCACCGTCAGCTGCAGCAGCAACAACAGTAACAAGCCCGGGGGGTGGGGTGGGGGGGGGAGGCTCAGGTTCTACCATTCGATCCCAAATCCTAGGAAATAAGAGTGAACTGTGACTGTGACCTTCGAGTCGTTGGATTTAAACAGGGTTGCCAATTCTTATCAGCTAGGTTTCTGGCTGGGCAGGCGGTCAGGGCGAACTACGATGTAGGCCTGAGTATGTGGAGGTGTGTCGGAATGGACTGTTTACCACGCAAGAATCCCAGGCCTTTCCCGGGCTTCGGAGCGGACTCCAGGCCCTCAGCTGTGAGGCAGAGGAAGGGCCCGATAACCTACTTCTGCCCCCACCTCACAGGGTACTCACCTCTGCGCTCGCCCTCAGCTAGCTACCGTTGCTATAGCGCCCAAGGCACAAGCCTCCACAGGCCCCAGAGGAGCACGGGAAAACATAGCAAGTCCCGTTATCCACTGGGAAATGTAGTTCTCCCTGAGTTCCGCTGTACTACATTAGCCTAGCTGGCTGACTTGAGAGATTCGGCTCCGAATCCCAAGGAGTTCTCGGGAGTCTCGCGGAGCATCCTGGGAGAGGTAGTTTTTCCGGGCTTTAGAGAGAATGGCGCCAGGCGGGAGAGGGCCGCTGAGAGAACTACACACAGGAGGCGGGGTCCAGGGGGAGGAGGGACGCGGCCCACCGTGGCGAAGGCGGTTTAGTAGCAGCATGAAGCGCGCCCAGACCGCGGAGGAACGAGAGCGCGAAGCTAAGGTATGCGGGGCTCCAGCCATCTGGGACTGTGCGTTAGTCCGGGGCTAGAGGCAAGGAAGCCCTAGACCCGCTGGGGTGGTGAGCGGATGCTCGGCGTTAATCCAAGGGATGACAGGGCCTTGTTTGCAAGAGACCTGCAAAAGTGGTGTGTGTGAGTGAGTGAGTGTGTGTGTGTGTGTGTGTGTGTGTGTGTGGTGTATGTATGCGCGCGCACGTCTGTGCTGTAGATTTGTATTGCTCTGGATGCAGATCTAATATAGTTCGACTTGGTTAGAAATGAAAAGCTGGACAGTCATGTCCGTGTCCTGCTTTTGTACCTATTCCTTGGCTCTATTGTAGCCACTCTCGTGCCTCCGTTTACCAGATGGCACGATCATACCACCTGTGCTTTCTCAGCCAGAGAGCAGCTGAGCTACAGAAACTGTATGGTGACCTGTATTTATTCGGAACATTGTCTCAAGGCCAGGTGACTTGTCTGCGAGGTCACCACATCGAATATCCTCTACGTAGCTTCTGTGGATAGTACATTCCTCGTCAGCTTTCTGACATTACACGGGATGACAGTAATAACAACAATAGTGACTTACTTATTTACACCAATTTTTGTATCAGACACCCACATGAAATGCATAATAATTACTTCATATTATTGTTCCAGATGGCAAGATCGATATTACACAGGTAGAGTATAAACAGTTTATTTTGAAGGTGAGGAATGGAAGCTCAGTGTTTTCTTTCCTCTCATTTCCAAAGTTGGGATCTATTGATTTATCCTAATGTGTCAGCATTCAGTCTACTCTTCATTTCTATTACCTTGGATGAAACTACCGCAGTCTCTTAAGTGGACTGCCACAACAGCTTCCTTATTGGACTATATTCACGCTCTATATTATATCTTGTGTGTCATCCTTCTTCCCCATCATATGATCCTTCTCCACATTCTAGAGAGTGATTTTTCTTTTTAAAATTTAAATCTAGTTATGACCCATTGGCATGACCCACCTGTTTACAAGTCTGTCAAAGGCTTCTGCTAGTTAGGGTAAATACAAAGCTTCACACAGCCTGAAAAATCTTGCATGGTTGGGGTTCACTGTGCTTCTACTTGCGGTGTACACAACAGACTCTGTGCATCTCAAAACTCCCTCTTGTCTGTAGTTCATTTGGTCAAAGGCCTTTAGACATGCAGTTTGGTGCTTATTCTGTTCTAGGGAAATATTGGCAGTGAGGATCGGTGGGACATAAAACAGGTACAGTTCTTGCTAGAATTTTGTCTTGCAAGAGTCTGTCTTAAGTCAGTAAACCTAAAGATTAAAATTTTGAATTTGTTATGTAATGGCCTTAATTATATATTTTACAGATGTGGAAACAGTCTGGCAGAAGTTGTCCCTTGTACAGGGCCATTTGTTTTCTAGGTGGGATAGGGATCAGTCAGGCCCTATGCCTTTATAATCTCCTAGCTCTTGTTTCCATTTCTGAAGAGCAAGTTGCTGTTTAAGATTTCTTTGATTTTTTTTTTTTTTTTAATCAATCAGGTCATTGAAATATTGGCTGAAATAAAGCACACGGAGCTGTTTTAAGTCTTAGTGTCCAAGTAAACATGAATGACTATTTCTCATTCTGTTTAGCCGAATTGAGGTATAATTTATATAATATGTTGTAATTATTTAATGTGTACAGTTTTGAAATTTTTGACAGTATATATGTATATATATGTATATATATATATGCAAAATGTCCCAGTAGCATAGAGAACATTTCTATCCCTTTAAAAAATTATTTTGTTTCCGCCAGTTTCTTCCTTTATTTTCACCCCCAGGCAGTCACTGTGATCAGTCACTATTGTAGAATCTATTTTCTAGAATTTCTTATGTAAGCAGAAGCATACACTAAGTCTCCTGGTGTTGTTTTCATTCATCATAATAATTTCTTAGATCTATACATGTTAGTGTAGGTGTTATCAAGTTGTCCCTTTTCTGTTTCTGAGGAGTAGTGCATTTTGTGTGATACCACATTTTGTCTAGCCACACACTTGTTGCCGGGCATTTGGATGATTACAGGTTTGGGGCTATTAAGAAAAAGCTGTGACCAGTCTCCTATCTCTGCTTTTGTTTATACTGGGTAATGTACTGACTGGCAGTTTCCTCAGTAGGCAACCACTAATATTTTCGTTCTCTAGGGTTGCCTTTTATGGAGATTCATGTGAGTGTCTGTGTGTGTCTGTACATATGTATGCAGGTGCGTGTGTGTGTGCGTATGTGAAGATTAAAGGTCTACACTGAGTTTCTTCTCCAATTGCTCTCCACCTTACTTTTGAGACAGGATCTCTCATTGAACCATTTGCTCACTAACTGGGATAGACTTGCTTGCAGCAAGCCCCGGGGATCCTCCTGTCTTCACCTTTCCTGAGCTGGGATTACAGGCATGCACTGAACCTGACTTTTTACATTGGTACCAGAGCTCCAAACTCAGGTCCTTTTGCTTATGTGGCAAGCATGTTGCTGAATGAGCCATCTCTAGCCCTAGAATGTTCTCATATAAATAGAATCATATGATGTGTGACCTTTGTGTTAGGCTGCTTTCACCCAGCATGCATGTTCATACATGTTGAGGTTTATACATCTTGTAGTACTTACCAGTACTTCTCATTACTGAGTCGATGGTATTCCTATATCTGGACACAGTACATTTTATGTATGTTATATATATGTGTGTATGTATGTATGTATGTATGTATGTATGTATGTATTTGCTAGTTTGCTTTCTGTTGCTGTGATAAAACAGCATAAACAAAAGCAACTTGGGGAGGAAAGGGTTTTTCTTGTCTTACACTGTCTTGTGATAATTCCTCATTGAGGAAAACCAAGGCAAGAACTCAAGGCAGGAAGTGAAGCAGAGGCAATGGGGGAACACTGCTTACTGGTTTGCTCCTCATGGCTTGTACAGTTGCCTTTCCGATTCTGTCCAGGACCATGTTGCCCAAGGGTGGCACCACTCATGGTAGGCTGGACCCTCCCATATCTCAATAATTAATCAACCAAGAAAATGTCCCCAATCTGATGGGGCAATTCCTCAATTTAGGTTCCCTCTTCCCAGGTGACTGTAATTTGTGTCAGGGACATTCGATGTTTGGTGAACAATTTGATTCTTTTTGGCAGTCAGAAAGAATGATTCCATGAGCAGTTGAACTTCAGTTGCTGTACGGACAGGATTTTATTTGGCTTATGGGTAGAGGCCTAGTAGTAGAATCGCTAGTCACATTGTAAGACTATGCTTAGTATTTTTCTATACCGGCTGCTCTACCCTATATTTGTCACCAGAGAGTTTGAGGCTGAGAATGTCTTCAAGTTCTTGTCATAGCTTGCTAGTTTGTCTTTTCACTGTAGCCTTCATGGTGAACAGGAGGCAGTTGTTCATTGTGGTCTTGATTTGTAGTTCCCTGTTGACCAATAAAATTGAATATCTTCTTATATACTTAATGAACATGTGTGTATCCTTTTGTGTGTGTGTGTGTGTGTGAGTGTGTGTGTGTGCAAGCACGTGTGGTAAGTGTATATGGGTGTGTTTGCATTCATATGTGGCCATGTATGGTAATGAAGCATGTGTGTGGATGTGCATGTGTGTAGAGGCCCGAGGTAGATGTGGGGAGTCTTCCTTTATAAAATCTCCACCTTTTGATCGAGGTTAGGTTTCTTAGCTGAGGCCAGAAATTGCATATACAGCTAGCTAGTCTGGCTAGCCAGTTTCCTCTGGGGATCACCTGTGCATGCCTCTTTAGCTCCTGGACTAGAGGCGGCCCCCCACTTCTACCTAGCACTTACCTGGTAGTACCTTTCTTATTCACCCCAGCCATCATCTCCCCAGCCCCAAGTGAAATGTGAGTTCACATTTCTTACCCAGTTTTATTGTTATTGTTAGCTTATTAAGTTTTATGAGTTCTTTCTATTTCCTAGATAGATTCATTGCCTTAGCTTCCTAACTAGCTGGGATTACAGTCTTGTGCCAGCATGTTAAACTTTTGAAATATTTGTCCGGAAGTCACAGAAGTTTCTTGTTTGCTTTTTAAACTGACTGCTGTAATTTCTTTAGTAATTATCTTTTGATTCTCCTTTTCTCTTTGTAATAACAGATTATATATTTTTTTCCCCTTGCTGTTCCTTGTACTTTATGTACTTTCCAAATCTGAAGGGAGAATAATATTGGACTAAATATCTGGCTTTTCAGAAACACATTTGTTCACTTTGTGTTGATGTATCAGAGTGCACATATATGTATCCACACATTACAAACAAACTTTTCTTACAGTGGCATGGTCCGGTAGTATTTGGTGGATATATTTGGCCCAAGTTAGACCATTGGCTCTGCCATTTCTTTGCTATTAGAATGGGCATTCAGCGGGGGTGTTGCTCAGTGGTAGAGCTCTTGCCTAGCATGTATGAAGCCCTGGGTTCAATTCTCAGGACTACCAAAAACAAAACAGAAAAATAAATATAGTGGGGATTCATACTCTGGGCCTGTGTTTCTTTAGTCAAAAATTAGTGGCAAGACTGGATGACTCTCTGGGCTGAAGTGAGGCCCCACTGTGTGTTTGCATGTGTGGGGGAGCATGTATGCTACTTGTATGTATGCGTCTGAATGTACACATGTGTGCCCCAGGGGCAAATAGGTATGGTTTTCATGAAGTTTGGTCTTCTCTTTTTCAGGTGATTTGTGTATTATTTTAAGATAATGTAAAACTTACAGAAGAACTGGAAGACTAGAACTTAAAACTCTCTTCTAGGCTTCTTGTATTAATGTGTAGGTTGCTATCTTGCTGTGTCAACTTTTCTGCAGTCCCTCCCAACCTCCATATATACACCTGAACCATTACTGTTATTTAGTATATTTTTTTCTGTGTGCTGGGAATTGAACACAGTATTTTGTACATGCAATGTAACGTCCAGTACTGAATTGCACCCGACACTATTTTCTTTTTAATTAACTGTGACAGTAAAAAGGAGGCATCAGCCCTTTTTACCCCTAGATGATTCAGCATGTCTTTCCTGAAGAACAGGGGCGTCTCATACAGTTGTCAGTTTCAAAGATGTTAATGTCTATGCAATATTCATTTAACCCATTTACTTCCTAGTCCTACTTGCTAATTGTTCTAAGAATATCTACTTTGGCCTTTTTTTTTTCTTTCCAGGTGCCAAATTCAGGATTGGACATGTCTTTTCATTGTCATGTCTCTTTTTCTATAATCTGATTTCCTTTATTGTTGCTTTTTTGGTGGTGCTTGGAATGGAACTGAAAACCTTTATTGTGCCAGGCAAGTGCTCTACTGTTGAACTACAGCCCTAGCCCCTGATCTGTTCTGCTTTTTTTTTTTTTTTAATATTTATTTATTTTGTGTATGTGTCATTCCCCTATAAAATTTGTCTGTTCTGGTTACAGTTGGGATTGAACTCAGGTCTTTAGGCCTGAAGGCAAGCATCTTTATCTGCTGAGACATTTTCCTCGCCCAGCCTTCTGTTAGTCCTTAATATCACTTAAACTAGCTTCTGTCTTGTCTCCATCTTTAAAGGAACCAGCATCTTGTTTATTCATGGAAGATAGTTAATATCAGACCAGTGTGGGGGTAGTGAGTCTTATCATGGTTGACGAGGAATATCTAACTTGGTCTCGGGTGTACACGTCAGGTAACCCCTTCCCTAGGAAGAGCTGGTTAACCTGGTCTGAGAGTTCGTAGAATACCTTTCTGAGGAAGATCTATTTAAGGTGCACCCTTGTGAGAAGCCTGGATCTTCTTTAGAGCCTTTTTAGAAATATTGAAACTATTTTATTAGTTATGGAATTAAAAAAGATTAACTTCAAGGATTCTTATGATGGCCTGCTGTGGATTGCCTTCTTTCTTGAACATTTTAAGTAGAAATAGTGAATTTCTTGTATGTATCTTTATATACTTAACAGTGATGTTGATAATTTTAAATTCCACACATTTCTCCACAAGTGCCTTTCTTTTAACAATTGAGGGGAAATATCTAGATTAAACTACACACACAAATGCATATGATTTAGATGTACACATGTGTATACTGTTAAATCTAGGTTTCATATCTGAGAGGAAACACGTTTGTCTTTCTGGATCTGGCTTAGTTCACTTAACGAAATGATCTCCAGTTTTATCCATTTTCTTGCAGGTGTCATGATTTCCCTTTTCTCTGTGGCTGAATAAAATTCCACTGTGCTTATGAACCATTTTCTTTATCTAGTCATCTCATGATGGGCTTCCAGGCTGGGTCCATTTCACGGCCATTGTAAAGAGTCGGCCATCAATACGAATGTCCAAGTATCTTTGTGGTATGTTTTCTTAGAGACCTTCAGGTATGTCACTGAGTAGTCTAGATGGGTCAACGGGCAGGTCTACTTTTAGCTTGCATCTATCTATCTATCTATCTATCTATCTATCTATCTATCTATCTATCTATCTTTGAGAACTCTCCACACTGAGTTCCAGAGTGACTGTACACGTTCACATTTCTACCAGTGGTGAGTGTGTAAGGTTTCTTGTTTAGATGCACCTGTGGCAGCCAAGGGTGAGATGGAATCTCAGAGCAGTTTTACATTTATTTTCCCAAATGGCTAAGGATGTTGAACAGTTTTTTTTAAATATTAATTTTTATTTTTTAATATTAATCACCGGTTATGTACTTTGTATTTCAGCTGTAGCCCTCTCCCTCATTCCCTCCCAATCCCATCCTCTCTCCCTCATCTCCTCCCTGCCTCTTTTCAAGTTCACTGCTAGGGGAGGTCCTCCTCCCCTTCCATCTGACCCTAGCTTATCAGGTATCTTCAGGACTGGCTGCCATGTCCTCCTCTGTGGCCTAGAAAGGCTGTTCCTTCCTTGGGGGTAAGGGGCAGGTTAAGGAGCCAGTCATTGAGTTCATGTCAGAAATAGTTCCTGTTCCCCTTACTAGGGAAACCCACTTAGATACTGAGCTACAATGGGCTATATCTAAGCAGGGGTTATATCCATACATGGTCCTTGGTTGGCGAAACAGTCTCATAGAGGACCCCCATGCCCTGATACGTTTTGTCCTTGTGGCGCTCCTGTCCTCTACCGGTCATATTAACTCCCCCTTTTATCATATAATTCCTTGCACTCTGCCGAAGGTTTGGTTATGAGTCTCCACATCTGCTTTGATACACTGTTAGGTAGAGACTTTCAGAGGCCCTCTGTGGTAGGCTCCTGTCCTGTTACTTGTTTTCTCCTACTTCCCATATCCAACCCATTTGTCTTTCTAAGTGAGGATTGATCATCTTACTCCGGGTCCTCTTTGATGTTGAACAGTTTTACAAATACTTATTGTCCATTTGTATTTTTTTTTTTTGAGACTTGGTGATGCTTTTCACTGTGCTTTTTAATTTGAGGTTTTTATTTCTAACATTCCTATTTTTATTTGAGAGTCTCATTTTTCTTCCCCTTTTTCACTGTTTTCTTTTTATCCTTTTTACTGATACTCTCACAGTTTTCCTGACTCTTTCCTCTTTGCTGCTGACTGTGAACTTCAAGACTTAGATTGAGTTAGTCTGAAGGTATCACATGCTCTTTGAGCCACTGATCATGTCTAGTAGTTTGAAATCTGCATCTGGCATTGGACCTTTTTCACAATCTTGAATCCAGCAATGGAGTAATGAACTTTTGTAGCAATCCTGTTGCCTTGCTTTTTCATATTTCTTTTGTTTCTATGATCTGTTGGTTTGGATTTCTCTTCTGAGTTTTTTTTTTCTTCTTCTTTTTTTTTTTTTTTTGTGTGTGGCAGTGTTGAGGGTATTATTGAATAGTCTAGTCCTGAGAACTAATCCTCAGGACTCCTGAGAACAGAGGAAACTGTAGCAACATCAGAAAGCCAGACATAATGCAGAAATACACTACAGTCAGTCACAACCCACAGATACGTTACCAGTGACCATCAGACAGAAATGACTGCAGTGCTCTGTGAGTTCAAGAGTGAGTATAGAAGGAGCAGCCAGATGAGGTAAAGGAAGGAGACAGTGAGGGAGAAATAGAAGTGAAGTTAAACTAAATGAAAGAGTAGTTATGGGAAGGAGGAGGAAAAACAGGAGGCTAGAAAAAAAGAAGAGAAAGAATTTGCCAATAACTAAACAGTTCAAAACCAAAATTAGGTAAATATAAGTACATATATAAAAGTAAGATGTATGTATTAAAAATAAGTGCATATATTAAAAGTAAGCAAAGAAACAGAACTATCCCAATAGATAGCCAAAATATCTCTTAAAGTACAGTAGAGAGAGCAGGGGTTGGAAGAAGAGATACAGGGGCAAAAAGGGAAAAAAGACTAAAGTTAAAACCGAGGAAAAAAGATTGCCCAATAATGAAAAGGTAAGCAAACAAACAAAAAACAAACTGGATGAATGTATGAAGGGAAAAAACATACATTTTTAAAAAGTAAAAATACTGCTAAAAGTATAGTTAAAACGATCAAGAGTTGCCATGGGAGGGAAAAAAAATTGTTTTAGTGGCTTCTTTTTGTGTCTTTGGACATTGAGAGACTTCAGTTCTATGTGCAGAAGATAAGATGATGATTAGCTTCAATATCAACTGAGGAATTGCCTCCATTGTATTGGGCCATTAGCATGTGTATGGGCTATTTTCTTGATGTAGTAGCGCCTAGGTCACTGTGGGCAGTGCCACCCCTGGCTAGGTGGTATATAAGAAAGGCCTTAGGGGAAGCAAGCCAGTTAACAGTGCTCATCCATGGCTTCTGTTTCACACTCTCACCTTTAGTTTCTACCTTGGCATCCCTTGTTGCTGAACTATAACCTGTAAGCTGAAATGTCCCCACCCTCAAGTTGCTTTTGTCATGCTATTTTACTGTAGCAACAGAGAACAAACCAGGACAATTATAAAGGATATTCTGAAAGACACAGCCAGGCCAGATGGGTGAGATGCAAGCTTTTTTTGCCCTCTCCAGCTGTACTAGACTCCACTAACCACCATGAATTTAGTTATCAAGAAGATCCTAAAACTAGTTGTGATTATCTTCATTGACAACTTGATTGGATTTCGATTCACCAAGGACATTGGGCACACACTGGTTGTCAGTGATGGCATTTGAAGAGATTAAAGAGGGAGAGAGACCCGCTCCAAGACTGGGATCCCAGCTAACAAAAAATATGCATGTCCAGTTTAATCACAGCTTTATCTCACATGGGAAGCTTCAAATAAAGACCCAATGTTCCAGGAAAAAACTGTGATTTCATTGCTTCTTTTGGGTGAAGAAGGCCTAGTTTTGTAGGCTGGGTGAAACTGGATCTAATGGAAAAGCTGAACTGACACTCTTAGGTCTTGACTGGAGGTTCTTCTAGACTCCTGAGTATTTCTTCCTCTCAAGCATGGGGCAGGACACTCTTGAAATGAGAGTTTTCAATGTCACATCAGTGAGGCTAGTTACAGCCGTCTCTTAGAAGAAGATAGGGAAGGTGACAGTAATATTTGTAGGCTTTATGGTTTGTTTTGGGAAAAGGTGACTCATCCTGGTTGAGAGGAATCCTTGTTTGAACTTGCTTCTGGGAAGAAGAAGGGCAGAAGGTCAGAGAAACCTTGGTTCTGAGGTTTCCGTATCTCCTAATTTAAAGTACTCAGCAAGCTGAAACACCCTACATCAGGATATTGTTTTCTAAGCCCCAGGCTTGCTCTGTGGTGCCACATAGTAGTCATCTCCTGAGTATTCAAAATACATGGTTTTAGGACTGTAGCTTTGGAAAATTTCCTCTAAAACATTCTGCTGGGCCCTCTTTTTGTTTTCTTTCTTTCCCCCAATCCCTCTTTGTTTTTTGCATGTCTTCTCCAGGAGTATCACCTGCTGCTTTACTCTTGTGTTTTGTTGCCTTCATTATTTGATTCTAGTTTTTTTAATTACTTGAGATACCTCCTGGACATTTAATGTGCGAAACAATTGAGTAAAAACAGTTATTGTTACTTTCTGTTATTTCAGCTCTGCCTTACATTGTAATGTTGATTTTCAAAATGAACATCACTGTCTTCTGTCTCCCCAAGAGTCTTAGAAACTTTGAACAACTATTAGCTTACCCGAAAACAGCATTGGTGTGGAATTCCTCTTTTTCTAGTGGTACTTGTCTTCCATGTCAGAGAGAGACATTGGCAGTGTCCGTTGAGGGAAGGTTGCATGGCAGAGAGCCTCCAGCTTGTGCTGTAGAATTAATGACCCTCGTTAATTCTAGCACCACTTCTGTGGCTACTAAGCACTCTTGTTTTGGCAGGCTTTGGCTAAAGGCTAAAAATATCTGTCAGGCAAATTCTTGCCAGAAATCGTCCCAAGTTTAAGGATAACTGCCAATACAGACAGTTCCTATCTGAAATTGCAGAGGCAGAACTAAGGCCAGAAAATTAGCCACTGAAAATGCCCTTTCCCCTTCAAGCCCCACACAACCTGAAGCCCCCGGTGCCACGGTGTACTCTCCAACTGCTCACAGAGACTTTGGCCCTGACTTGTTCTGATTGAAAGAACAAATCTGCTTCTTGGTATGCCTGTCTTCTCTCTTTTATTTCCATGTCACCTCCACCAGTCCCGATCGCCAACTTTTTAGTGCTGCACCTGAGAGGGATTTCATTCTGGCTGGAGCCATCACCCTGTCCCCTTTCTGGATGACTCCATTCTCTCTGTTTCTCTTCTTCCTGCCCCACCCTCCTTGCCTTTTTCCCACAAATCCCATTGAGAGGTCCTAGGTCCTCTGAACTCACTGCAGGCTAAAGAGTCGGTGGGATATTCATGTGACCTCTTCCTCAGTGAGTGGTGCAAGTCCCATTGACGGACCAGTTTCCCTGTTCTTGGGGAGTTATTGATTTGAGGGCTAACCTCAATTTTGGCATCTTTACTTCCTTCCCCCTTATTAATCTCTTTCTGGCACCCCTCTGACCTCCAGAGCAAAGACTGTGTCATTCAACCACAGCTAAGCAAGCCATGAGGGGCAAGCCAGTAAGCAGCACTCTTTCAGGACCTCTGCACCAGCTCCTGCCTCCAGGTTCCTGCCCTGCTTGTGTTCCTGTCCTGATGTCTTTGACGATGAACTTTGATGTGGAATCATAAGCCAAATGAACTTTTTTCTCCTTAAGTTTCTTTGGTCATGGTATTTCATTGCATGAACAGAAACTCTAACTAGGACAATTTGGTACTAGGATAGTAGGGTATTGCTACAAGAGACCAAAGAGTTGTGGAAGAGTTGTGGAAGCACTTTGGAACTTTGTGCTAGAAAAGCCTTTGAGTATTGAGAGCTCAGTGGGGTGTTCTGTAGGAGCTTGGAAGGTAAGAGTGTTGAGGGCAATGCTGAGGATGGAAGCCTGGCTTGTGAAGTTTCAGAGGGAAGTTTAAGGACTCTGTGGGGACCATTTGTTATTTTGAATTAAGATTCTGTTGTTCTGGTCAGCTGGGGTGACTGTGTTCCAGGGGCAGTCAAGGTTGTGTCTTCAACTGGTGGCTGAACTTGGTCACCCAAGTGGTAGTTACTGGTTTTGAAGGCATGAAGGGGTAACAGCAGCTGAGGCTTGGCAGGTGTGGCAGTGCTGGAGTCCCTAAAGAGAGCCCCAGGGAGGCTATTGAGGAAAGCGCAGCTCAATTGTAGGGAGAGACTCCAGCATTTTAGAGAAGCCAGTGCCATGGGACACCCCCAAGAACAGCAGTGGTGAAGTGGAGCCTGCCTAAGCTTAGAAGACAAACTGTGTGCTGCAGAGGCCAGAGCTCGAGAAATGAGCTCAGCCCGGAAGATCGTGAGTGGATCCCAGACATTGGACATTGTGCTATTTATTACATTACATTAAGGATTTTGCTTTGATCTGATTGTGACTGTGCCCTGGTTCTTTTCTCTTGAAATAAAAAGTTTTTAAATTAATTTTGATTTTTACAGGAGCCCACAGTTAAAGGACTTAAAAGAGACTGGATATTTTATGGGGATTGAATTTATAAAGTGTTTGAATTTGTAAAGACTGGAATTTTAAAAGTTATTTATGTTTTTAATGTGAAATCTTGGGGATGAATGAAAAGGAAAGGTTGTGGCTTAATGGTGATGTGTTTTTCTGTCACGTTGACAAGGGGTCAATTGTGCTGGATAGTTTCACGTCAACTTGACACAAGCTAGAGTCATCTGATAAGAAGAAGCCCCAGCTAAGAAAATGCCTCCATAGATGAGGCTGTAGGCAAGTTTGTAGGGCATTTTCTTAGTGATTGGTGGGGGAGGGACTAGCTCCTGGTGGGCGGTTTCATCCTCAGGTTGTTGGTCCTGGGTTCTATTAGAAAGCCGGTGGAGCAAGTCATGAGGAGCAAGCCAGTAAAGGCACTCATTCCTGGCCTCTGCATCACCTCCTGCTTCCAGCTTCCTGTCCTGGCTTCCTTCAGAGATGGACTATGATGTGGAAGTGTAAGCCAAATAAACCCATTCCTCCCTAAGTTTCTTGGTCATGGTGTTTCATGATAGCAATAGTAATCCTACTTAAGACTCTCAGGTTCTACCCACCGTATCAGTATCTACAAACTCAGGTTAACTGAGCTGAGAAGATGTTTATTTAATAATTTTGGTGTTTTGTTTTGTTCTAATTTTGATAGTTTTTATGGTAAGCTCTGCTGGGTTCCAATCCCAGCAATTTTTGCCTGATATCTCCAGGCCCGTTCTCCTCTGAGATAGAAATGTTCTTTTTCCTTCAGTACACCTTTGTTCCACATGTGCCTGTTTTTATTTCTTCTCAGTCTAATCTCTAGATTAAGTTTTCTTTTCACAATAAAATTATAAAATTAATAATCCCTAGAAACAGTAGTATTCAAAACCTTAGTTTATTAAAATGTCTTATGTATGATTAAGTGTATATAGGCTGCTTATATATGATTATGTTTTGTTTCTTTACGTCATGTACATAGCACCAGACTGACTTAAAACTAAATGTTCATATAAACCAAAAGTTGTTCACTTGGCCCAACTTCATTTTGTACACATCTAAAATAATCTAAATTCTAATCTAAAAAAAGTTATTGATGGTGATTAATGGTTCTAGATCTTTCTTTGGAATAATTAACATGAATTTGTTTTTGTTTTTTGTTTCTTCATTCAAGACAGGGTTTCTCTGTGTAACTACCCTGGCTGTCCTGGATCTCTTTGTAGACCAGGTTGTCCTTGAACTCAGAGATCCGCCTGCCTACTGCTTTCTGAGTGCTGGGATTAACAGAGTGCCCAACTGCCACCCAGTAACATAAATGTAAACATTTTTAAACTGACTTTAATGACAAGACTTATCATGCACTTCTGGTAGTTCCTATTGCATGGAGTACAAAAGCACTCTTAGGAGAGAATTGCTTCTACTCTGGGATAGTCTTCCTTTAAACAAAAAAGTATGTCTTTGCCTTTAAATGTATGTTGAATGTAGTTGTAAATGTAAATGAATGAATGCAGATACAAATATAAACATTTTAAAGGTTTTAAGGTTATTTTTGATCTCTATGTTCTCTTTAAAAAAAGATTTTTTTTTTTTTTTTAAGATTCAGTGCATTGCTTCTGTCTTATCTCCTTCAGCTGTGCTGGCCCAAAATGACAACAGCAGGATTTGTT
Source organism: Psammomys obesus (assembly GCF_907164565.1). Taxonomy (NCBI): domain Eukaryota; kingdom Metazoa; phylum Chordata; class Mammalia; order Rodentia; family Muridae; genus Psammomys; species Psammomys obesus. The sequence continues at coordinate 7,872,110 of NW_026596034.1, forward strand.
AAAGGTTAACATTCCTCCACAGGAGAGGGTATGACTGGCCGTCCCAGCTGATTTTATATAGACAAAGGGCTAAAACTAGGGAGGTCTATCTATGTGACTATAAAATGACCTCACAAGTACCAAGTAAGGACTGTGCAGCGTCACTGCTCCTGGGGCACCTGCACTCCCACCAGTAACCCCTTATTTCTCGGTAAGTGCGATAGACTCATTGGTTCTCCAGGGTGAACGCTGATGAAATTGAACTTTGGTTTGTCTTTAGGACTTTATGAGGAGGGGATAGACATTGCTTAGTTTCCCCCATTCCCACAGGGAGAAAATTCTCACAACAGACAGTAAACTCATTTGACTTCTAGAATGGGAAAATTAAAAAGAAAGCTTTTACAAGTTGTGAAGGTCCTTGTAAGTTATTTAAGGTACGTTAAGGATGAGACTCAAAGATAAATACATATAAAATTAAAGTTTCTAAGGTCACAGATAAACAGTTACAAAAACTGGCTTATTAAGTATCTAAGGTCAAAGATAAACATTTACAGAAATTGGCTAAAGTGTATGTTAAATCAGTTTATTTAGAAATCTATGGCTATTAAAATCTTCAGCAGTAGTTACAAGTACCGGGTTGGTTCTGCAAAAGTATCAGATTGGTGTGACTGATCTGGGTCTTTACTGACTATGCATGTAGATATTCTAATGTGGTTAGAGGTTACTAAAGGGTGAATAGTTCCATCCTCATCCTTCAAGGTCAGTGAGGTCGCAGGGGACTGTGGATCATCTCTTGAAATGATATTTGTAACTAGCCATATGAAATGTTATTTGAACAATTATTAATTGCTCACTAATGATCATCTTCTGGCATCCATGTTGCCCAGATACAGGACAAAGCCTTCCTTGGTTTATCTCAGCTCTGCAGTGTCTATCCACAGCTGAGAAAAGCAGCCTTATTTTCTTAAACACTGAGGCAAAAATTTAAAAGCTGTGCTTACCAACTATGGAATCCTGTGTCTCTCTGGAGGCGTGCTTCTCACAGCTGTAGAGGGCCATGCTGCAGCTAACCACCCATCTTTCTTGATTAAAGGAGACTGCAAATACTCTGCCATCAAACTCACGGGTTTGGGAAATTACTCTGGAAATACACGTGCTGTCTTTTAAACTTCGCTATAAAAGCCTATAAAAGGACCCAGTAGGATTTTATTTCTCCTTTAAATTGTCACTTAGATGCTGACCTTAACTGACTTCTCTTACAAAGCTTCCAGGTTCTTGTCCCCTATACAGGAGTCTGATGTAACAGACAGCTGACTACAGTTACTGTACTCGTCTACAGAACTGTGGTCATGGTCCCAGTCAGTTACACATTTAAGTTCATCTTGCTAAACAACAACAAAAAATGTCATTTTCTATATTATTCCCAGTATTCAACATTTGCCCGACACACAGCAAATATCCCATAAATATTTATTCAGTGAATTCTCAAGAGTGCTACTTGTACTGGTCATGGGGCTTTTTAATAAAGATGGAAGTAGAATTTGAAAGAAATAATGGAAAATGATTAGGTACTTAGGGATTTAAATTAGTCACGCATTAATGATGTAGCAATTAATTTTGAGAATCAAGACTCACCCGTTGAACATGTGCTTTGGCAGTGGTCAACAGTGGTTTCTAATGTTTTCTTTCAATTTTAAAGTGCCAGTTTGCCATGTATATTTAGTGTACCCTGTTGTTTTCTTTCAAGTAGATTTCTTCTCCCCCTTTCTTCATGTCCTCTCTTCTCTTTATCTTCCTTTTTCCCTCCTTCCATTCCTCCTTCCCTGCCTCCCTCCCTCTCTTGCCTTTCTTTGTTTTGAAATAGTGTCACTATGAAGCCCAATCTGACCTCAAATTTACTGTGTAGCCACAGAACTTGTGTTGATTCTGCCTCAGCCTCCTAAGTGCTGGTATTAATGGAAGGTGGGGTGGATTTCTTGGTAGAGTTATTTTGAAAATGTGCCTTTCTGCTTCCTAGAAGACCTCGGCTTGAGATGACACTGCTGGGGCCTTAGGGAGGAAGGGCAGCGTTCAGAGCAGCTGAGCTTGGAAGTCTGCTGAGCTTGCTCGTTTAAGCTTGTGTTAGAGCCTGGTTGTGTATACGCATGCACCTCACTGGTTGATTTCATGGTGTAAGGCAGGGCCAGTCAGGAGGACTGCCTGGCTGGGTCAGTACACATTTATGACTTAAGATTTGCATCGATGCAGACATATTTCCAAATACTTGTTCTTGGCATGTTTGCTAGGCTGGGTTTGAAAGGCAAGTCTCAAGTTGGAGCCATAGGTTTCCATGTAGAACATTAAAAAAACAAAAACAAAAAAAAAAACAAAAACACAAAACATTTGTTTTAAATGGTTTTACAAACCCTTATCATGAGATCTGTCCTCGACACTCATTTTTAAGCATATTATAACCTATTTTAAATGTTGCTGTGTGCAGGGCTATGCAGCCAACCTTTAGCACTCATTTTTCTCAGACAGCAGAAACTCCTTCCTACTTCCCTACTTCATCCCCGCTAATCACCGTTCTAGTCCCTGAGGCTGCCAGTTTGACTACCAGCCTTGCATTTTCATTTATACCCAATGCCTGGCCTGTTGCTGTGCATTTGTTTGCTCTGTAGATTTGGGACTGACCTGTTTATAAAGGGACTACTCCTTCTGTTTGGTTGAAGAACTGCTCTGCACATAAAGGGCAGCAGAGGGCTTAGTAGCTGGTGGAAATCAAATAGGAGCTTGTTTGAAGGACTGTATCAGGTTGCCTCTGGTCCAGGGAGATGCACTGGTAGTGAGTCAGTGTAATCTTAACTGTTTGTGATCAGAAAAGTCAGAGCTCTGATTTCTGCGTCAGCCCTAAGTCTGCCCTATGGCACCATCACTTAGTGACTGGATCACTCAAGGGTGAGCCTCCAGGGCCCTTGTTTCTCCAGTAATAATATACAACAGGCTGATGCTGCCTCCGCAGCTCACTGTGCTGAACTCTGAGTGATTAAAGTCTCAGGGCTGTGTTAATAAGGATTTTCTTTCTGTGTTAAGCAGTCTATCATCTCACTTGTTTTTTTTTTTTTTTTTTGAAAACAGAGATGGAAAATTCTGCTTATGAATACCCCTCCACCCGTCAGCATGAATATTCTGTTATTTTTTTTATTTGCAACAGAATATGATCTGAGCTCCAGGCCAACGAACACAAACATTACAGTTTCTGAGGACACCAGCCTGTTGTCATGTCAATCTTGGTATTTAGGTAAATAGCGTGCCTTGTTTATATTATTACTATTATTATTTTTTATCAGCAGCTAATATACTGCAAAGCAGTTTTTTGTTTTAGTCACAATATTGGCTGGTAACACTATTAATGAGACAATAATTGGGAAATAGTAGTCATTGTTCTCATAAAACATGATCCTCCTGTGGCAGGCACAGCCGGAGGAATCACATAGGCAGACAGGAGGATTGGGTGAGGGCCACTGTTGCCAGCTTTTAAATTCAGCAGACCCCTGCTGCTTAAATTGTCCCAGCTGTTAATGCTGGAGCCATTACAGTAATGGACTGAGCAAATGAAGGAGAGCGAAGACACGCACACTTTATTACCAGAGGGGCAATTTCTCCTCATCTGTAATAGCAGCAGTGCTTCATATTGATCAGACCATCAAGATACTAATCCTCTGTAAAATTACTTGTTATAACTGAAAATGTGTTAATCCCAATCAGTCTGTGTCCTGACTGTCTACTTACTATTGAATACAGACGATTAGATGGTTTATTTTTCATGATTTAAAGCCTTTGCCTTGAAAATGGCTGGTGCTGCCCTCGCAACACTGAGTGCTTAATCTAAGCTGTAGCCCTGGGTTGTCTTTTTGTTTTAAGCAGAACATCACCCACTTAATTAAGGAGTGAGTGTCTGCCTTGCCGTCTGAGTTATGCTGTGTTTTATGGTCCTCTAGATTTATTAAGCATCTTGTTTTACATTCAGCCTGTGGTTTGTGCTGTAAATAAAAACAGGGCCATCTTGCACATATTAGAAATGTGCAGGTAACAAATGTCAATAAGTAGCAGGGGTGGGCGGTTCTTTGATTTATATTTCAGCACCAGGTTGCACTCTGTCGATTGGACCTCTAGGTAGGAGGCATCCCGTGTCTTCTTCTTAGCATTGTAGTCTGAGTACGTTTATGTCCATTTCTGCATCCTTGCTTTAGGAGATTGCTTTTTAAACAATGAAACATTTTTATATCTGCACCTTTCCACCCGTGACTTGTGAGAAATGACCGTAGCTAGAAATTATAAAATCTGCTAAAAACTGACGTTTGTCTTCCTTAATATTAAGAAATTAGGAATGATTCCACAAAATTTTCATTTTTTACTATAATCTCTTTTCACATGCCTTATATGCATATTTGTTTGTAGATTCAGAAATTTTACTATGGTGTCATTACTCAAAGCATCTTTGTGGCATTTTCTGCACAGTGCTTTCAGTGACACTTCCTTAGTCCTCTTTGTGAGCCAGGCTGTATGTTAGGCTGGAGGGTCAGGGACAAATGAAGTGTAATCTTTGCCACTGATGACCCCAGTGCAGCAGAATTTATGTGTGTAAGCAAATAATGACTGGAGTGCATATGGTAAACAGTGGAAGCCACCATCACTAGTTCCGGGGAGTGAGTACAGGCGGTAAAAGCCCGAGGGGCTGCTGCTGTGTCAAAGAGCAGGAATCTGATGTTTGTGTAATTATCCTAAGCCTTGTTTAAGAATGACTTCTAGCTGTTTGGAAGAATTTTCAGAGGAGACATGTTTACTGTGCTCTGGGGACAGTAAAAGGAAGGATTTCTGAAAATGTTTTGATCAGTGACCACATTTTTGGATATGTATAGCATTTCACTAGGAGACTGCTTTAAAGGAACTGTGTGCTTATTTTATTGCTTGTGCCCTGGCCTTTGCATTATAAATCAGTCCTGCTGTTTTAGAAGGTAATTCATCGGGAAAGGCTGTGGCCTGTGGTACGTCAGAGCACAGGTCCACAGATTTTGGATCCAGGCTGCTTTGTTGTCCCTTGCTGCTTGCTAGCTGAATGATGGTGGGCAAGTCACACAGTGGTTGAGCTTCGCTCATCATCTTTGAAATGGGGCTGATAATAGTGGTGAAGGTCAAGGGGGTCTGAAGTGTGTAAAGCGTTTAGCATAGTGAGAGCTGACACTAATTTAGGAATGACTGTTATGAACTGAGTTTGCACGTGCGAATTATGAAAGTTGATTTGTAAATAACCATACTTTGTGTGGCATAAGATGCTGAAATGTTCATTACTTAAAATACTTGTTTCTGATTTGCAACAATGTTTTAGGGAAACTGAAAAATGGTTTTTATAGTTTTTAGAATAAAGGTCCTTTGTAATCCTAGAGATGACAACTGTTACTTTATGTTTTTGTTTACATTATTATTATGGGGTTTATTATGTACATAGTATGATTCTTTCATTTAAAATAAATTAATAATGTAAAGTTTTATATCTTTTAAAAAGTCAGAATGTATTTGTGATAATCACTTATGGAAACATATTTTAAACAAAAGTTGGAATCATATGGTATACATTTTATACCTTGTTTTCTCACCAGTATTCAATATATTGTGAATATTTTTCATTTCATTGCTGTGATAATATTTCTTCACGTGCACTTTTTTCTTCTGTTACAGTTCGTTGTTTAGTGAGCATGCTTGCTCATAAATCCCTACACATCTGTGGAACTGTCCCTAAGGCAAATGGAAGGGAGGTGGCTTGTGTGGGATAGCCTTTGTCCAGAGCTTTGGTTAAAGGCATCGACTTGCTGCCAGGGAGGGGATGCCAGTTTCTTATCTAAAAACCAATGCATAAAAATGATTTTTGGTACATTCTCCAAACTCTGGGAATTATACCGTAGAGTGAAATACCTGCCAGCTACAGGGAGTAGCAGCAGCTGCTGCTGCTTGTTGTGGAACAATCTGGAAGGACTCCTTCCTGGCCTGTTTATTGGTCAGACAGTTCTCTTGGCTTTGCCGGTGCCTATAGTCTTAGTTTATTTTGCAGTGGCACTTTTGTCTTTTTTTGATTGGTAGGAACGGTTCCCTTGTTAGTCATGTAATCTTCTCCCTCGAGTGCATAGCTAGTTATTTCTTCTGCCTTACCTACTTTTCTGTGTTGATTTGAATCTCTGAATATTCACCTGGGCTTTTTATTTTACTTTGCTTTGTTATTATAGACACACTATTTTAGTTGCTATAATTTTTCCTTTCAATGTCTGCAAGTATAAAGACACATAATTTTTCTACTTCCAAATTTTCCTTGGCTCTTGTACTGTTGACAACTTTTTTCCTGATGCCACCCCCCTATTATTTTTTTAAGGTTCCTATGTGTCCCACCAGTTCTATGGCAGTTTAGTTGCTATTGCATTAAACTTATAAATTAGTAAAGAACTGAGCTATTATAATATCCCTCATTCAACATCTTTACTTATCTAATTGTATTTCTATTTAATTTTATGTGTTTTAGAAAGGTTTATAATTTTAGTTACTGTATTCTTGTTTTTTTTTAAAGAAATTTTTATAATTTGAGTTACTATAGTATTGTCTTTTGAGTTTGTTCATGGTTATTTGCATTTTTGCAAATCTTTTTAAAGTTACATCTTTTGACTGCTATAAAAAATGTCCCTGAGTTCAGGACAGATTGCATTCTTATTGTTTTAAATTTTTTGGTTGATTTTCTCTGTTCTTAAAGATATATATTAGGTAGATAATGTCTTTTGCAAACATACTTTTGTCTTCCTCTTTTTGATGTTTCTCCTCCTTCTTTTAGTTTCATAACCCTCGATGGTGGGGGATGGGGTGGCAGCGAGGGCAGCAGCAGCAGACAGCCCTGTCATTTGGAGTTCCAGCATGATAGCAGTTGGAAGTAATCTTTGATTTACTTTAATTTTTTTGAAAGATTGACGTGGAGTTTTTATAGAAGTTTTTGGTTTCTTCATAGGATAATGACTTCATTTTTATGGAGCTTGTAAGTTATTAATAGAACTTCTAATAGTTGCTCTGTAGATAAATCCTACCCTGTTCATTAATACCCTGCTGAATCCAGCTTTATAGTATTTCAACTAGAACAGTAAAATAGGGCTACAGAGGTGATTAACTTGGACCTGAGGGTGGTCCCCTGGAGTTTGTATGAAGATTGTGAGTGGACCATGTTTGGCATGCACACTTGTAGTCACAGTTGAGAGCATTGTTAGCGAAGCCCCACAGAGCTCTTTTTGCTGGTTGGATAAATTAGCAGCCAGCAGTGTGACAATACTGAGAACCATCCCTTTCTGAGCTTTGTTCATTTGGTTCTGCTCCCACATTCTGCTAGTAGGAAGGGAAGGGCGTGCCTGCCCCTCTGCTTTGGAAGCATTTATAGTGCATTTGCTTTTCAAAGTTTAGATTACTTTCAACTCTTTATGTAATCTTGTGAAAGGTTCCTTTTGGATAATATCTCTGTTTTAACTGTGGTTGTTTCCTATTTAAGTTGTTTTCATTGTGGTGCTGGTCAAACCCATGGTCTTGTGTGTGCTTAGTCAGTGCTTTGCCACTTTGCCATGTACCCACATCCTTGGCCCTGTCTGTTTACTCCTCATCTTTTTTTTTTAAAAAACACTTTATTAGTGATTTTTTAATAATTTTTTAAATTTTATTTTCTGTGCATTGGTACAAAGGTATTGGAATCCCTGCAACTGGAGTTATAGATAGTTGTGAGCTGCCATGTGTGTGCTGGGAATTGAACTTGGGTCCTTTGGAAGAGCAGACAGTGAGCTTAACCATGGAGCCATTTCTCTAGCCCCTTACTCCTCATCGTTATGAGCACAGTTTAGTTATTACATCTTTTCAAAAATGAAGGTTTTTAAATTTATTGACATGTGGGACTACAGAAACAACTCAGCATTTAAGAGTGCTGGCTCCTTTTCCAGAGGAGCTGAGTTGATTCCCAGTACCCACATGGCTGCTCATCACTGTCTGTAGTTTCAGATTGGGTAGATTTATCACCTTTTTCTGGCCTCCATGGGCATCTAGCATGCATATGGTACATAAACATACATTCAGGCAAAATACCCATATGCATAAAAAATAAACTTTTATATGACATTGAACAGATTTTCCTGTTCAGAATTGTGTATTGTTTTATAATTTAAGAGTGTAGACTCTCCTTTTTTTAGTTTTAAAGTTAGAACATTCCATATCTATGTTTCCTTTTTTAAAATAGTTTACAGGACTGGAGAAATAGATGGGCAGTTAACAGTACTTGCTGCTCTTACAGAGGAGCTGGATTGGTTTTCAGTACTCACATGGGACTCACAACCACCCTTGTCTCCAGTTCCAGGCCATGTGACACCCTCTTCTGGCACCCATGAGCAATAGACACATAATGTTCAGATGTGTGCATACAGGCAAAAAAACTCAGACATAAAGACCAATTCTCAAAAACCTTTACACTCGTTCATTTTTCCTCCTGTATTTTTATTAGTTCCTTTAATCTTAAAAAAATGAATACTTCATTTATTTTTATTTTTTCTAGATAGAACGTACTTCAAAAATCTTAAAATTTTAAGATAATTTTTTTTTTTTTTTTGTATTCCTGGAGCAATTTGTACATGGTTTCTGTAGCACTTACCACTAAGTACTGTTATCATTCAGTACTGTACCCACTCAGTAGTTATTACTTGGTGCAGTTACCTCTCTGTACTGTTATCACTCAGTGCTGTTAAGCCTCAGTAATTCTCAGTACTGTTCCCACTAGTAATTATCAGTTAGCACCGTAATGGATTGATTTCTCTTAGGCTAAGTTTTATAATTTGAATATATTATCATTTATATTACTTGGGTTCACCCCCTCCCCAATCTCCAGTGTGTTAAGTGCTCTACTCCTGAGCTATGTTCTTGGCCTACAAGATATACTTGATATATTTTTGTACCCAGCACATGCATTCTTGAACACAGTAGGCACTTGACTGTTTCTTGATTTGAGTGTCATCTTGAATCAGTTGGTTCACCCCTGCCTCAGTAGGTTGTGATGCTGGGGATATTTATGTGGAGAGCAATTTACTGGTGGTTGAGGGCTGGACTCCTCTGATAGAGAGTACCAACAGTGCATTACTGGGCACAAACTCCTCAGTGTCTCTGATGCTTCATCCGAGATAGTGTCCAAGAGATACTGAATGTCAAAGAATTTTGAACCTAACAATGTTTTATAGACACAAATGTGATTTATGGGGTAGGGTAAGCTCAGTGTTTGAGTTATGTTTGGCATGCATAAGGCCCTAGTTAAAACAAACAAACCAAGATTTAAGGGGCTGGAGAGATGGCTCACTGGTTAGGAACAAGGTCTCCTTTTCCGGTGGGTCTAGTTCAGTTCCCAGCACCCACATGGTAGCTCACAGCAGTTGGTAGGGCCAGTCCTGGGTGTCTGATGTTGCCCTTCTCTCCTCTGCAGGCTTTGCTCACACGTGGTGCATAGACATACATATAGGCAAAACACCTGCACACATAAAATAAAAATTAAAGAATGGGGAAAAGAAGGATTTAAGGTGGAAAGCTTTCAGTATTCTTGTCGTATTTACCACTCTGTTCCAATGTCATGTAGAAATTATCAAGTTCTTAAGAGAAGAAATTATTAAAGCATCTCATGTCCTCTGAAATATTTAGCACACTTTCTTGACTAAGGTTTTTCCCAAGACCCACTGTTCAGATGCCTGTTGCTGAGTAATTCTTAAGTGCACAAAGACCTAGAGGACCTCCCCCTCACCACCCGCACCTTGCTGCTTCCAGTTTAGTTGGGGTGACTTAGACAAACGGCGCCAGCACTGGTTAGCGCATGCTTTAGGACATTAGGACACAGATAATCATGTCCTCTGCAGACAGCTGGAGACGTCATATGGTTAAAAGGCGTGCAATAGAAAAGAGTATTTTTCACATTTTGAATTCTTAGACAACAATTTTATTTTACTTTGTTTTGAAGGACAGTGTTCCTTCACTTTTAGTTGTAATTATGTTACATTGGCCTTGTTTCCTTTGTACTGAATCTCGTTTGTATTTTTAGTTTCTTTGGTTGTTGCTGTGGAGGGATGGTACTTGCCTAGTGTCCTTTATGTATGAGTCCCCATGTTCTTTGGGAACCTGAGTATCCGCTAATAGGTTCATTTTAGATGAATAGGTTGTTTAAAAATTGTCGAGCAGCTCCCAAACATAGTTTCTCTCTCTCTCTCTCTCTGTGTGTGTGTGTGTGTGTGTGTGTGTGTGTGTACATGTGTACATATGCACGCAGGCGCACACATGCAGTATCCTCTTTGTCCAGCAGACCATTCACTGCAGTAGGAAAAGCAGAGTGAGTGCTATAGTTGGGATATAAAGTGTCTGCCTAAAGGATACTGCTTATAAAGGATAATAGTCCTAGCTGGCAGTGCTATTTGGGAATGTCCTGGAAACTCAGGAGGTTAGGCCTAGGTGGAGGAAATGCACCATTGAGGGTGTGTTCTTAGGGACAGTGTCTTATCTAAAACCTCTGTCTTTCTCTTTACTTCTTATCTGTGATGGGGTGAATAGCCTCTGCCACATGCTCCTGCCTCACCAGGCTTCCAGAATCCATGGAGCTGAGGACTGTGTGCTGATATCTCCAATACCGTGATCCAAAATAAATAGTTCTTCCCTTTAGGTTGTTCAGGTTATACTAAGTAACATAGTAGCTGTAATCTTTTGAAAGCAGAGATAGTTACTCTTCAGACTGCTTCTTAAAGATATCACACAACTCATGGTGAGTTTGCCCATGTTGTTTTTAGCTTGGAGTGTGGAGTTTTACCAAAAAAATTTCATCTGAGAAATAAAAGTGAACATATTGTATTAGTCCCACATATTGAGGACAAATCCTTGAGGACTTTTCCTAAATGTCTCCTTGCTTATGAACTTTTTCAGTTTCTGTGTCTTCCTTCCTTCCTTCCTTCCTTCCTTCCTTCCTTCCTTCCTTCCTTCTTTCCTTATTTATTTATCTATCTATTTATCTCTGGTGTCAAAATGTATGTTGCCAACAATAACTATGTATGATGCCCTTCCCATGTGTGGTAGATACCCTATTTCTTGACATACCAATTATTTCTTATGCTGATTGGTGTGTGTGTGTGTGTGTGTGTGTGTGTGTGTGTGTGTGTGTGTGTGTGCACGTAGGACAGAGATTGTTGACATCGGGCATTTTCCTCAGTTGATCTTTACCTTTACCTTTAGTATAGTTTTATTTGAGGCAGGGTGTCTCATGGAACCGAAAGTGCACCATTTTATCAAACTGACAGGTCAGCCCACCTTAGGGATCCTCCTGCCTCTGCTGCCAGCACTGGATTGCAGATGTATAGCACTGTACTTTGCCTTTTATATGGGCACTGGGGTCTGAACTTAGAATTTTATGTTTGGGTGCAGGCACTGTACTGACTGAGCCATCTCCCCAGCCCTATGCCTATTAGGTTTTTAGATGTAATTGCCTTTTTCATAGGGAGATAATGAGATCCTCCTGGCCATGTCACAAATTTGGGTTTGTGTTTAGAAATGTGCTAAAATGATTGGCTCTCAACAGTTTTTCCCCCCCAAATAGAAATAGATTAGAAGTTGAGGAACCCCTCAGCTTGGGGTAGGAGCTTTACTTCAAAGAACATTTACTTAACTATAGCTCCCGATGTGTTCTCCATCAACAGAGAATACTGGATTAGCAAAACGTTTTGTATAAAATCATATAAGAGAATAGTAGATCTCAGGAAAGTGTTTATAAGTTATAGGGAAACCTTCGGAGGCCTTTATCTATCACCGCTTCCTAAGAGTTATATCTCTACCACCGAGTGTCCGATTCACTCTGCCATTTCATCTGCAGCTCTTCTTCCTATTTTTATTTAAGACTATAAAGTTACTTTACTGTAACTGCTGCTGTCACCTTTGCCCTTAGCTAATCAAATAGTTTACCTTGAGGGAAACATTTATCTCCCACTTTCATTATTATTATTTTTGTAGCTGTAAAGATATATATTTTATGTCTGCAGAAGGCTGTAACAGTGAAACGAGGTATTGATCTGCTGTATTTAGCAATTTCTTTCCACCTTGCCATCAATAGCATGTCAGCATCTGTCTGTACCGGGGCTGACCTCACAAATAGCTCTTTATGCTCCCATTGGATTCAAATGATATAGTATGCTGAAAACTAAATCAATGAATGATTATCAAGTTCCTTAGTATTATTTCATGACCCGGAGGCAACTGGTACTCTTTGCACTGAACAGTTCCACGTACAATGAATATGGTAAAAGGAGTATGTGTAGCTTTTGTTCATCTGAAAGGAGGAAAGAGGGCACCTGCCTAGGCAAGCACATGCTTCTCAACCAATCATTTCAAAGCAGTTGGGCACTTCTGTGAAGCACCTCATCTTCTGGATCATACGTGAAGCACCTCATCTTCTGGATCATACGTGGACAAGCATCGCATCATCTTCTGGATCATTCGTGGACAAGCGTCACATCCTCTTTTAGTTTTCTTCCTTATCCCAACAGCAAGGAAGCAGCCATCGTATCTAGAGCTATTAAGTAGGTAAAGGCTTTTACTTTTGTTTACAAAAGAAAGATAAAAAGTCTTCAAACAACAGTATGGCTTTGTCACCACGTTGCTGCTGAACTAACAAAAGGCATATTAGAAGAGGATGGAGAATGACCTTGGTCTAGTTCTGATGGCACTCGTGTCTCCTCACAGCTCCTGAAACAAATGCCAGGGTGTAGGATTGAGGCTACACTTTCTTCCTCATCTCATTTGTGGGAGCTCCTGCATTCTTCCCCATCTCTGGAGTCACCAGTTTGACTGCTTCTGAATGTTGCTGAGTCCACGGACTTTTCTTATTTCACTCTTAGAGAACCAGATATTCAGATAAAAACATCTTCATAGATGGTAAAATTGGTGTTGGGATATGGGAAGGTAGGAGAGGATGATGGAGGGGATGTGGGAAAGTGAAGCACAGCAGCTTTCGTGGCATCCTTGGTATGAACCAAGAGCCTAAGCAATGGCATTCTGATTCATTTCATTATCCCAGTTGAATACTTGAAACTGAAGATTGAGGAAGCCACATGTTGATTCATTCCCCAAACATTTTTTGAGTATCTGTTTTGTCCCCAGTTAGAAGGACCAGATGTCAAGACTAGTCCTTCCTCCTACATGGCATGAAAAACTGTTGTACTCAGCTTTATCAGATTCAGTACTGGTATCTGGCTTTGCTCTTTCCAGTACAGTCTACAATACAGCCTTCTATAGGGGAAACACAAGCTGGATTTTATGGTCATGGCCTTAGGTCTAGTCATTCATTTTAGGATGGATTGGGGGCCCCTTCATGTAAAGTCAAGTGCTAGAAGCCCAAGCAAGGAATTTCTCTTGGCCTTTGGGATCTGGGGCTGGAAATGGTTCAGGTACTGCACCTGCTATTTTCAGACCTTATCAATAGTACAGAAGTTTGAACACTGAACTTCTTTCTATAAAGTTTTCATTAGTTTCTGCTCAGGGATCTTCTTTCTCTTAAATTACCAGCCTATTTTTCTTCCTTCTTGAGTGTTTTGAACCCATTTATCAGCCTGTCTTATGACCTTTGTTGTATACGATATTTCTCAGGAACATGAGTGCCATTGGTGACTCTGGAATTTACAGGAGTTCTTCTTTTGCTTGTCTTGTATCAGTTTATATTAAACTTAAAAGTCCCCCCCCCACCTAGGTCTAGAATATAAGGATTTGGGAAAGATGCTCCCATCTCTGAATTCAGTTTTTGTAAGTTGGTGTACAAGCATGGTTGAATATTTGGTAAGGAGTTTTCTACTTCAAACTCCCCTCTGGGAAAGCAACTCGTTCTATCTTGGACCCCTTCTCAAGTCTCTGTTTTACAAAATGTTCACTTATTTCCCTCACATGAAGTTCTGGCTGTCCCTGAACTTGTTATGTAGACCAAGGCAGCCTTGAACTCATACTGGTTCACCTGCCACTGCCACCTGAGTTTTGAGACTGCAGGTGTATGTCCCCATACTGGCTGAGTAACTTTACTCTGAATAACATTTTTTTTTTAAACAAAAAGTATTCTTGTGGATAGTATTTGAATGAGTGCTGGTGGCTTGAGATATTTTTATTCATCAAAACTACATGTAGTAATGGGGGCCTATAATTTTTGTTTTTATCCCGAGTAAAAGCTGGTACACGGTCATCCATTACTTCCACATCAATTATGTTTGTCTGCAGCTCCCAGGAAACTAGCTGTGAATGCTCTTGTTAGAAAATAGGGCAGCCAGTATGGGTTTTAATAGTGATGTGTGTTGGCTTGTTCCTTACAGATCATGATATCTTTCTTCAGGCTCACTCAAGGAAGAATGGTGCTAGCAACGAGTAGACCAAGTGGTATACCAATGGTGTTAAACATGTGTAGACCAAAATCTTCACCTAAGGTCCCTTTCGATTCATACCACCAGAGGCTGTGTGAGGAGGGCTGCTTAGGGGCTCTGTTTGTGGCTATAAGGGGCACTGTTGATGAGCAGGATATACACAGATCTGTTCAACTCAATGCTGGATTCTTGCCAGTTGCTTTCTGTGATGTCAAATGGCTTCTGAATAAAGGACTCATCTATTATGTTAACACTTTGTGTCTGACTTGAGATCGTGTGACTCCACTGCATAGCAAACAGAACAACTTGAGCTTACAGTTGTGTAAGGGTGTGCTTTTGTCACATGCTGCATTCGAGTCCTTTGAGAATTGTAATTTGTATAAACAAACTCAACAATTATGAAATGTGCTAATGAACTATAGATACTTAAAATTAAACCATTTCAGTAAATATGGTCCCGAGCATTCTCAGTTCTCCTGGTACTGGGATGATAGAGTAAAATGAGTCCCTTTAAAGATTTCAATTCATAGACATCTGTGAGGTTTTTTTTATAAACACACACACACACACACACACACACACACACACGTATACATGAGTTTTGTGTCTTTATTACTTTCAGTTTTTGAGATTATAATTATATCATGTCCTTTTCTTCTTTTCTCCTTCTAAGCCCTTCCATGTACTTCTTCTTGTTCTCTTTCAAATTAATGGCTTCTTTTTTTCATTAATTATTTCTATTTGAACTAAAACATACTTTATTTGAAACTCTTTAAAGAAGAATTTTGTGTTTTCTTTCTAATTTTTTTAGGGTCTGAGAAAGTACATGCTCTGTATGTGTGCAAAAGTGAAGCCTGCTTAAAACCATGGCTGAAGAGTCATGCTTAACTGTATACTTTGCATGCATTTGTGATTTGAAATAGGAAAAAAAAGTCAAATTTGAGACAGCTTGAATGGCATGCTGTCAGCTTGGAGCTTCATGAATTGGCAATGGTCTCATTTAGGACCTTCAGATGTGTCTCTGCCTGGACAGAATGAGAACACTTTGCATGTTCCAGAGGAGACAGCCACTCCTTGCTGCTTCTCGCTAGGCAGCGGTGCATGACAGTTGCCCTTCATTGCTGGCTTCTTGGAGCTTAACCTCTGACCCTTCACTTAGTCGCTGAGCAGCAGTTGGAGCAGGTTGGAGATGTTGGTGAATGACGGGCAGTGGCCTGCAACGTGCTTGTCATTATTTGACTGTCAAAAGGCGCCTGCCATTGGTTTCCATCAAGGTTTGAAACCTCTGTGCAGCAGTCCATATTACTTAACTTCCAAGGCTGTCAACAGGACGCTCAAGTGTGCATAAAAAATCAGAGTGCTGAACCTATCTTCAATCAGGAGTTAGAAGTCTCCCCTTTTTTCCTATTCCTTCTTTCTTTTTCTCTGTTTGTTTTTCACTTGGCTAAATATATTCTGATGACTTGAACAGGCCAAGGGGTTGAGTCTTGCTATGGTGAAGAAAGTGAGTTGTTTTCTCAAGTGGTCTAAGTTTCAAATAAAGAGTTTTTAGATCCAAGCTTCTCTGACAATTAAACTGTGTGTCTTGTCTTGCATATGCCGTCAGCCTTTGTGGGTAAAGGATATAAGGCTAGTCCACAAGGGCCTGCATTAGTTCACTGGATTAAGGTTCACGTTGGTGTTTATGTAATGTAAAAGGGGAAGGAGGGATCACGTTGGAATTGGGAAGCAGGAATACAAATTTAAAATAAATAGTGAAGTTGGGAGACATATGATCAGAATGACATTTTAGAATTTTTTTCTGTCATGGAGAAGTTCAAACATAGGAAAACGAACTGACTGTGAGCAAGCCTTAGAAACTTTGTGGCTCAAGGCCTGGGGAGATGGCTCAGTCAGTGATTGCAGAGAAACTGAATCTGGATCCCCATCACCCATATAAAAAACTGGGTGTTCTGCGGGGGAGGAAACCGGTGGATCCTGTGGTTTACTGGACTAGTGGGATTGTTGAGCCCCAGGTTCAGAGACTACCTCCTCACATACACATACACACATGCACACACATAACACAGTAGGAAAAACCTTGAGAACTCAGTCCTATGCAATATAGCTTTTACATAGAGAAAGTATGGCAGTGGGAGCTCTCTGTGTTGATGTGTCATTGTAACAAAGTCTGAGATAACCACCTTAAAAGAGACAGGCTTGCTTTGAGTTTTGGGAGATTCTGATCGATGATTGATTGGCCCTCTGCTGTTGGGGTCTGATTCAAGGCCACAGACATATTCTAGTGGGACCACATGGCAGAGCACAGCTACTCACACTACTCAGAAGTCAAACAGAAGGAGAAAGAGGAGCTGGGGGGTCCCATAATCCTTTCCAGGGGCGTACCCATGGTGACCAAAGAGCTCTCACTGGGCCCTGCTGCGCAAAGGTTCCATAACCTTCCAGTAACACAAAGCCTTTAACTCTAGCACATGGCTTTTGGAGAACACTGAAAATTCAAATTAGAGCACCATCTTTAATTTTTTTCTTTTGTTTTTTTGAGACCAGGATTCTCTGTATAGCCTTGGCCGTCCTAGAACTCACTCTGTAGACCAAGCTGTCCTCAAACTACCAGCTCTGCCTGCCTCTGCCTCCCAAGTGCTGGCATTACAGGTGTGCACCACTTCCCAGCTTAGATTTGAAACTCTGAACTAAAAAGTTCTCTGAAGTGCAGGAAGCTGAGGGAGAGCTAACGGGTCAATGTAATGCACCTGACATCACAGGGCCAGAGGTCTAGTTTTCTTCTTTTTGGTTGTGTTACCAGAATAAGTCACTTAAGTCCCAGCCTCAGTGTCCTCCTATGCGAAAATAGAGATAAATTTGCTAAGCACTGATCTCAGGAGGTGCTCTCTCATCCTTTTTTATCCTTTAATGCTGTGTCCAGTGTTACCAGAAAAGATTTAGCAGAGGTAGCCTACAAATACATTTTTAGGCCTAATCTTTGTGTTTTGACTTTTACCTTCTCATCTAACTAATTTTGCCCATAATGCCATAGTTGTATTAAGTGCTGAAACCACAAGTCTGAGTTGCCTGCCTGCTTCCTTCTCCTTCTGCCCGTTCTCCTTTTCATTCCTCCACTCACATAGTGCTTATTGAATTGTGTATGCCAAACCCTGGACTGAATACAGTAGTGCAGCCATAAACTGGACACTCACCACCCATATTTATGAAGGGGAGACAGGAAATACAGAAGTCAGCACGTACTGTTGGGTAACCCTGAATGCAGTGATGGAAACAAAGAGTAATCAGATGGTGAAGACTTGTGAGGTTGGTCAAGGAAGAGACATCATTTGGGGCTCTTTCTAGCAGAGAAGTGCCTGAGGCTAGAATGGGCCCTTGAAAGATCAGAAGATTGTTCCAGAAGAAAAAGTTCCACATCCCTCCCCCAGGCTGCTCATCTACATCCTGGCCTTTGTCCTGGTGTTTTCCATCTTTATCTCACATCTTCTCATGACAGCTGAGGTCAGACTTTTCTTTTCCCTGGCTCTGAGCTATGGTTTTCTTGTACCACATTTTTTTTTTTCCATTCTTAAAAATGAAAAGTAGAGCTTGGGATGTAGCCCTGTGGAGGCCTCAGGTTCAATCCTTCCCACTGTTAACCTAAAGGACAAAATGGAAAAAGCAAGGTAAGCATGTCACACACTGTTGACTGTTTCTCACAGGCTTGGCATTGGCAACATGTTCAAATTTAGATTGCTAGTTATGTGGATTCCTACTATTTTAGTGTCTTTTGTTTTTGTGTAAATGAAACTCCCACCCTATAACTTTATAGTGATTCAGGGCAAGGGAGTGTCTTTGTTTTCGACAGATGCTCTTTCTCACCTCAGGTGGGCTTTACCTCAGTACATAGGGTGCTAGACACTCACAGGCACACAAACTTCCCACTGAGTCAGTATCCTCAGTCAGTGGCTTCTCTGACAGGCAGGACAACGTGTGTGTGTGTGTGTGTGTGTGTGTGTGTGTGTGTGTGTGTGTGTG
>NW_026596034.1:7890565-7954823 GCF_907164565.1 Psammomys obesus
TGTGTGTGTGTGTGTGTGTGTGTGTGTGTGTGTGTGTGTGTGTGTGTCAGGGGCAGGGTGAATTTAGAAAGAAGATTTATTGGAGAAAGAACACAGAGCTCCTGTAGCAGGGCAGGTCCCCAGAAATGGTATGCCACTGGACTGCTAGGCTAAGGGCTTTTGGTAAAACTTCCAGCAGAAACTGGGGTGAGGCATGGGTAGGGGGATGGACTGACACAGCCTCAAGGTGTCCAGGTGCCTTCTTTCAATCTTAGACACAGTTGGCTTTCAGAGAGTGGTGCTCATTTAGGAGAAGAGAGATACTAAGACACCAGGCTTCCCTCTGGTACCCTGGCCTCTGGCTAGGGCAAGACAGGCATTGCTCCCTTCTGACCAAGGGCCAGAATCTTTTGAGGTCCCTGCCTTAAACTGTCCGACAGGTTTCTTGTTTCTGCTTCCCACCAGTAGCTTAAGTCCACTGCAGGGGACATCTGTGCTTGTGTACATTTTTCTCCCAAGTTCCTTTCCTACCTTCTCGATGGCATCTAGACAATAATTTTCTCAAATGCTACTTCTCTGAGATGTCTCTGACTCTGCCACCCTTGTTTTCAAGACACTTCTTCACCCTTATGTTACTAGATCTCTTTGTACATTTACTTGTCTAGTCTCTGAGCTCCTTGATTTTTCAGTATCTTGCATTGTCCAGCAGAACCAACCAGTTTTCACCTGTGATGGCAGAATCTATAGGAACACCCAGAACCAGGTTTAAAATGGAGTTTTGAAGAAGTCTTACAGTGTTCTCCCTTAGGTCAGGTGCCCAGCATTGTGTTAGAAGAGGAGGGTGAAACATTGAGATCATTAGGAAATACACTACCTTCCTCAAAATGGCAGTAAAATGTTGTAGTGTTGGGGAAGTGAGCTAGCTCCAGTAGACTCACATTACTTTAAAGAAATCCAACATGTGAATTGAATTGCCTTTGGCAAGACAAATATCAAAGTTTGCGAAGTAAATTTAGCAATCCACCCATCCATTTTTGTTTGCTCATTTTTCAGATAATTCTGTGTAGAGTGTCATTTGTGTGTGTATTGGTGGGTTTTTTTTTTGCACTTTTAATTATATTCAAAGTGTTTTAATGCCAAACCACAATAGACCCAAATGGATGTAATAATTTATTTAACAGTTCCTTATGCCTGACCAATTAGCTTTCTCATTAATTTTGTTAGCTCAGATAATGCTCTACTGAACCAGTTGGTAAATTCCTAGAACAGTTGGGGCAAAACATGGGGATAATTTTTAAGACCCTTGATGCATATTGCCGAAAGATGTTTTGGAAAATGTTTGTGCATTTCTCAAAGTAACTTGCTTTGTAAACTGGCTATTACATCATGTGTTGGGTGAGTCTGAGGTGTGGTTGGGATTGAAATAGAAGCAGTGGCCCAGAGGGGAATTCAGTCATGGGTATAAGGAGAGCAAGAGAAAACCTATAGGGACTGAAAGAATGGCAGAGTCTTCTCTGGAGGTGCATGAGCTGAGGTTCCATGATCCTCACCTGGCCTGGGCTCTTCCGGCTCTGCAGCTTCATGTGGGCACCTGTGGAGAGCTCAGCCATCTGTGTCTGTTTCATTGGCTTATATCTTGGGCAATATAGGAAACCTGAAAATTTGAAAATGATTGACTGGCAGGTTTTTAAGTTTACTGCTACCTTTTTTGTTGTTGTTTGTTTGTTTTGTTTTTGAGTGAAGATTTTGCTATATTGCCCGCTGTTTTTGGCTTTGTGCTGCTCCTGCCTCAGCCTCCTGTGTGCTGGGGTTGCAGGGGTGTCCTGCCACACTTGGCCTCTTCTGTTTTGAATCAGAGACTCAGGACTGACTGTCATGTTCCTGCCTCTGCTGCTCATTTGAGTAATCAATGTTAACTAGTTCATGGTTGCCTGCTCAAAGGTCCCACCTCAGGGTGGTGATCTCCTCAATGTGGTACACCTGCTGTATTCTCCCTCACTCTGCCTGGCTGAGACGTGTGTGGGTACTTCACACCGTTTTCCAGCTACTGCTCCAGGCAGCAGCTGTGAAGTTCTTTTAGGAAAGTAGGGCTTAAGGCAGCTTTCGGGCTGCTGCTTCTCATCTTGCTTTTGTTAGCAGTGGTGTCAACATGTACTAAAATGTGATGACCCACTCTCCTTTCTGATGGAAGGAGAAGGACCTGCCTGGCATGGGTGGAGAGAGAGGTGCCTGAGGCAGATTACATTGTCACATCTCATAACAACAACAGGCATTAAAAAAAAAAAACAAAAGCCGGCAGAGTTCTGTTTATCCATGGAAATATGTGACATTTTTGGCTCCTGATGAAATGTGTTGGGAAGAGGGGAGTAAGGACAAGGACTGAATGAGTAAGGAAGACTGACTTTGTATGAAAGGTTGAACACATGTCTTAGCTCTGGACTTATCATTGCAGGACCCCAGGACCACAGGTCTTTCAGTCTGTTTGGATTTAATATAGATTTGTTTCCATGCAGGTTAACTGGTTTGGCTTTCTGAAAGAACTAAGAACAATTACCTGCAGGTTGCTAGCCCCTGAGATAACAATGGAGAATGAGAGATGCTGATGCACTCCCTAGTGAAGGTTTTCCCTTAGTTAAAATACCTTGACTGACATGGCTTTGAGGCCACTGTCAGAGAACTCTTGGAGAAAGTTGTGCTTGTTTTGATGTGTTTGATATAATGCACGGTTTTTGCTGCACATTAATTGTGTGATTCAACCTGCCTGCTTTTAAGTACAGTTATAGGGAGATGACAAAGTTTCGCCTTCCCTACCAGGTGTTTCAGACAGAGCCTTCCTTAGTTTGTCTCATGCCCCATAAAGAACATTACAAGTAAATGAAATGACCTAAGACTTTCCTCCAGAGCTTTGAAGTTCTAAAGTATAGTTCACTTTAGCCAGGATGAACACGTTTTATACGTATGGAACACTGGCTTGTAAAAAAAGCTAAGAAAAGTTCAGACAAGAATAACAACTAATTTAGCACACAGTTCTACAAACTATCTGCCTCTGAGCCTTCTGGCCGAGATTGAGCCTAGTATCTGATTTTCTTCTTATTATTAATTATTATTATTTTGACTTTATCTACCTGTGTTTCTGCACCAGAAGAGGATGTTGAATCCCCAGGACCTGGAGTTACAGGTGGTTGTGAGCCACCGAATGGGCCGTTGCTGGGAACTGAACCTGCCAGGGCAGGTTCTGCAGCTCCACCATAGGTTCTTGTTAGTTAAACAGCTCTACAAGTTGTGCACACAGAAAAGCACAATAATTCTTCAAATTGAAGGCATTTAAATTTCAGTCCCTTATTTGAATCAATTGAGGACATTTGAAGTATGTAAATGCTAGCACTTGAAATATAAATGACAAGCTATCTGAAAAAAGACACTGCCTCCTTGTGTAGGCTGCGCTAGAACTCCCTCTGTAGACAAGAGTGGCCTCAGACTCAGAGATCTGCCTGTCTCTGTTTTAGGAATGCTGGGATTAAAGTATGTGCTCAGTTCACCCCACTACTCATGTTGATAAGGTGGTAATTAAAGTGGCTTTGGAGATACTCTGATTGTAATTATGATCTGATAAGATAAAACTAGAAGCCACTCAGGGTTCCCACAGAGTTTAGTGCATGGATCCTTAGAAGTTTGCAGTTTTGTGCTTTGAAGGGTGATTGTCCTTCATTGTGCTTGTCATCCATTGTGCTGGAATTCTGCTCCACTGCAGCTGATGAGAGGCTTCAGCTAGGTGCCTGGGTGAGGAATCTCTCTCTCTTTTATCTGCCCAGTTTTCCCTGCATTTATATCCTGCCTCAGATAGTTCTCAAAAGAACACATACACTTCTTATGAGTCTATGATACATGATCATACACTCAATAGATACATGAAAAAAAGGTCAGCATCATTAATCACCAAGAAAATGCAAAAGAAAAGCACAGTGAGAAAACACGTCATCCTGGTTTAGGCTATATTATCTTAAAGAAAAATGAAAAGATCTGGCTGCCATGTAGAGAAAGAAGAACGCCTTGTATGCTGTCAGTGGGAGTGTTATTGGAGCCGTTATGGGACAGTCTGGAAGCTCCTCAGAAACTTGAAGGTGGAAATGCCACGTGACCCCGAAGTCCCACCATAATATATGCACCTAAGGAATTAAATTAATATCTACAAGTACAGCAGCATTTCTTACTTTTAGTGTTTTATTACAAGTTTATTGTTTTCCATGTGTGTGTATATCCAGCGTGTGCACATCTGCACACCTGTGGAGGACAGAGGACAACTTCCAGGTGTGGGTTCTCTCATCTTGTCATTTGCATCCTAGGGACCAAACTCAGGTTGTCAGGCATGGCAGTGAGCACCTTTATCTTGGCTCAGTTTTGCTGAGGTCAAATCTAACGATGGTTTGTTTTTCTTTTTTTCCAGACCTCTTTTCCCTTTTTTCTTTGTCATGCTTAAAATTCTTTTAACTTTTATTCAGTGAATGTGCATCTGTGGGGTATTGTGTCCTGCTCTATTATTTTCCACCTTATTCCTTTGAGGCGGTGTCTCTCACTGAACCTGGAGCTGGCTTGATGGCAGCAGGCCCCAGCAGTTCTCTGGTCTCTGTCTCCCAGGGTTCTGGGGTACAGATGGGGATGCATGGACACTTGGGATTCAAACTTTGGTCCTCATGCTTGTGCAGTATGCACTCTCACCCACTAAGCCATCTTTTCTGCCCACATTTTATACTTTTAAACATGATTTAAGCTAGGAAAAGGCTGGATACTCTGCAGTATGGATTCTGGATTTTGGTAGTGATGAGTCTCTTCTGTATGGGATTTACTCCCTGCTTTCACAGGATGCTATTTCAGGTGCAGTGATGTCTGCTTTGTTCTGCTCTTATAAGTTCTCTGTGAGAATCTGAGAGAAATAGACATGGTCTGCTGAAGGAGGTAATTCTCTAATGTTTTCCAAATCACATTTTGTTTCTCAAATAGAATGTACAGCACTCACTTAATGGGAGATGCCAAATGGCCACAGCTCAGGTGGGATGACGGGTGTTAGAGTAGAAAGTATGTGCAATAAAGTGTTGTGTGCCTTTGTCCGGGAACATTGGCTACAAGTACCAGAATCCTGGATGACAGAGAACTAAGGAACAGATAGTAAGAAGTTGTGTGGAAGAAAGGGCATCCATCAGTGGCTCCATGGTGTAGTCCAGTGGTGGCCCTTGCTTTAGGTTTCTGCTTTGCTGTCTTTAGTGTATGGACTTGGTGCTTTGCCTTAAAATGCAGTGATCACAGATGGCTGCATCAGTGTCAGTTACACTGTTCTCATTTAATGGTGTTTAAAGCCAGAAAAGGGAAGATAAGAGAATTTCTGTACCAGCAAGCTCCTCCTGGGTCTTATTATCCAGAATAGCATTAGTTGCCCATTCCTGGTTTCAGGGGATGCTGGGAAAAGTGATATCTGTCAGAAGAAAAGGAAATTTCTGTGCTTGACATAGAGTTCAGGATCCATTCTTCAGGCTCCTTAAAGTTGACAGTATCAGAGAAGGAGATAAAACAGGTGTGGAATAACAGTAATTCTAGCTGCTCTTAATATATGGCTGAGAATGTTTTTGTTTGTTTGTTTTTAATTCTGGGGGGTATGGTCAACTGTTATACTTTTACCCCTTGAGGTGACATTTAGGACCTAGAGTAGAATTTTGCATCATCTGTTTAACACATTCAACTATCAAGTACGGTATTTTAGGTTGTCCCTTGAGTCTGGGGTGTGTTCCCCAGGTGAGGACAGAGAAGAGGGCAGGCCCATGGCTTCAGATGTCTCATTATTCAGCACGTTGCAGAGAACAGAAGTAGTTTCCAAAGAATGGAAAAGTGCTTAGAAAGGGGGCAGCGCCATTCCTTATGCGGGGAGTGCAGATCTGCTAGCAGGCTTAGGAAATCAGGGAAGGCCTCTAGGAGGCCCCCATCTTTGCCAGGTCTCCATCTCCAACTGGGACTCAGCTCATTTGAGATAGTAATGAGAAGACTGATCGTTTTGATTAGGTTTTCTTGAAAGTCAGGGCCTTTCAAAAAAGTGTTTTGTGTGTGTGTGTGTGTGTGTGTGTGTGTGTGTGTGTGTGAACTGACAGGTTCCATGTCACTAGCTTCAAGAAATAGGTGACTCAGTCATCAGCTCTAGAATTCCAGGCAGAGTGGTATAGATACATCAGTTTGGATGCCACACAGGTAAAGGTTTGACTTCTATCTGTCTGCGTAAGAAGCAAAGTGCCCCTTCCTTTTTCAAAATGTTTGCTTACATTAATGTATAAAACAGTGGGTTTCATTATAATACTTTGATACATGTCTCTAACATGCTTTGACCTTCATGCTCACCATTATCCTATCTTGACCCCCCTCCTCCTGTCACCGGTCCTTTTCCTTTGCTGTACTCCCACTCTCTATCTTCATGTCTTTTAAAAATCCACATTATGGATATGAAGGAAAAACTTCAAACCATGCAATCTTCTGAGTCTAGCATGTTCTAGTCCCACTTGTTTTCCCTGCCAGTGACATGATTTTGTTCTTCATAGCTGGATAATACTCTAACACTTAGCTGTAGTGACCATGGATATGTAGGCATCTCTGTGGTGTGCTGATTTAGCTTCCTTCTGATATATACCTAAAAGTGGTACATGGGCCATATGGCAGTTTAATTTTTATTTTTTTTCTTTTCTTGGGACAGGGTTTCTCTATGGAGCCGTGGCTGTCTCAGAACTCACTCTTTAGACCAGGTTTGCCTTGAACTCAGACATCCACCTGCCTCTGCCTCCCAAGTGTTGGCATGAAAGGCATGTAGCACTGGAGTCCAGCCTTTTTGACTTGTTTTAGGAGCCTTGATTCTGATTTCCATAGTGACTACACTAATTTTTGCTTCCATCAGCACCGTAGAAGGCTTTCTTTTTTCTTACATCCTCACTAGCATTTGCTGACATTTCATTTTAGCATATAGTGACTATATTTGGGCAAATGTGTGTATGGGTGTGTACATGTGTGCGTGGTTTGAGGTTGAGGTTCAGTGTCTTTCCCCACTTTATTTTTTTGATACAGTTTCTCTGAACCTGTGTGGTGATTTGACTGAGATTTGGTTCCATATTGGAATGCTTGGTCTCTAGTTGCTGGAACTAGTTGGGAAGGATTAAGAAGTATGGCCTTGGAGGGGATGCGTTATTGCAGGTGGGCTTTGAGGTTTCAAAAGTCTAGCCATGTTATCAGTTTGATCCTCTGCCTCATGCTTGTGGATCAAAATGTAAGCCACTGTTCCAGCACCATGGCTGCCTGCCTTCTGCTGTACACAATAGTCATGGACTCCAACAAATCCTCTGGTACTGGAAGCCAATAAACTCCCCCTGTAAGTTGCCTTGGCTGTAGCTTGTGGCACTCAGCATTTTCAAGAAAATCTTCTGAGACAGTTATCTTTTTAACAAGGTTATCTTGTTTATGTGGCCTTATGAACGAGGGTCGGTTTAAAATCCACTTTATAGACGAAGAAATGAGGGATAGGAAGGTCTGTGTGCTCTGAGTTTTCCAGCTAGTAGCTGGTAGAGCTGGTGTTGAAAACAGTGTCTGTTCCCAAATCCTGCTCTATATCACACTGGGAATCCTGCACTCTGTACCAAGGCCAGTTAACTTGTCCTTCTGAATCTGCACTGTTGGAGTAAGCCAGGTCAGACTCACAGCTTTGTGTCTCTGAGACACTCTACCATTGCTTGATCATTGCTGCTCTCACCGTAGCTAACACGGAGACCTCCCTAAAACTCTTGGGGCCATGCTCCCTTTTTCATCTTCTGTTTTCAGCAAGTTTCTGGGTCTCTCGTCCTGTCAGTGGCTCTCAAATCGTACCCCTCCTACCCTTTCCCAGTTGCCTTTGCTTTAGTTTGGGCTATCTAAAGATTGCAAGGCTCCGGACTGATCCATCTCTTTGCCTGTTTTTCTCCTCTCCCAATATCTTCTTTTGCTACTCCTGCCTTTGCTCTGCTGATAGTGCTTGACTCTAAACCAGTGCTTGACTCTGGTTCAGCTTTGATACCATGTTCATCTTAACTCTGTCCTGCTCCTTGCCAGTAGTTTCCAGAGTACCATCTCCTTTCACAAGCTTCTCTGCCAGGTTGGCCTCCCTTTGCTTCCGTTTCCCACGCCTGCTGTTTACTTTCCTGTTGTTTTGCAGGAACACATGCTTCAACTTTCCTTCAGGCCTCCCTCATTCCTCTGAATCTCTTTCAGTTCATGTGGGAGCCTGTGCCTTCTGAAGGTTAGCTATCAGTTTTTGATTCTCCAAATCCTTCCTTTTGGTTATGCAGTTATGGCTTCAGTTTGAGTCACTCTGTTCCTGGCTGTTGTGTTGGTATACACAGTATCTGTTTGATGCCAAATCCCTGCAAGATAAGAATGCTGCCTGTGCTTGTTTCTGCAGCATACACGACACAGTTTTTGACATCAGAAGGCCTGACATGCTACTTACGGAAGCATAAGTTGGTGTCCTGACAATTTGCCTTTAATTTTGCATGTTGAACATAATTTATGTATTTGTGTTTGAGAGGCAGATTCATGTATAAGCATCTGTTTATGTATACATGTATATACATATACATATAGATATCGATATAGATATACATATACATATACAGGAAGGGCAATTCTTGCCACCTAGAAGTAATGTGCAGCGTCCTTTAATTTGCACGATTCCCTCAAGGGGAACGAAACAGCAGTTGGTTCCCTTTGATTAACTTCATAAACAAAATAATTTGTACTTTGATAGCTCTTGTTTTCACATACTTTTTCCAATAATGAAGCTTCTCCTTACTTTAATAACACATGTTAAAGATAGTCACATTGTACAGAAAGATTATAATAAAATATAACAAAAGCATAACTTTATACTTTTACTCCCATCTCCCTAATAAGAGATTACAGAAATATAGAAATTATAGAAATACAAGTTATCATATAATTCATCCACTTAAACCATATAAAGGTTCAGTATGATATATTCTTGGATTGTGCAACCATTGCTACTGAATTCTCATTTTAGAAATTTTTTATTTTTTTTAAAGAAACCCTTTTGTCTCCCTATAGTCTGTCTCATCTACCCCCTTTTTCAAGTCCTGAACAATTACAAATATGCCTTCGGTGTTTGTAGGTTTGCCTATAAGGAATATTCCATATTCTATGGGCTGTACCTGACTTCTGTCGCTTACCCACCTGTTTACAAAACTCATTAGGAGTTTTTTGGGTGCATAAATGCTTCATTTCCTTTCAGGGCTAACTTCTACTATTTGAAGAGACTCCCCATTATCCATTCATTAATTGACAAATATTTGACTCATTCTGCTTTTTAGCTATTACAAATGTTACTGCCGTAAGCATTCAGAGGCAGATTTTTATGTGGACAGTGTTCTTATTTCTCTTCAGAACACAATGCACACACACACACACTTATACATCTCCCATCTCCACACATGCACTTCATCTAGGAGTGGAATTGATGTCTCACTCTACGCTTAAGGTTTTTAGTAGCTGTCAAGCTCTTTGCTAGGGTGATTGTATCTTGTCACACTCCATTAGCACAGGGTCTCACTGTGTAGCTCTGCCTGGCCTGGAACTCTGGACATATGTAGGCCATTGTGGCCTGGAACTCACAGAGACCCAACTTCCTCTGCCTCTGCCTCTTAGGTGATGGAATCAAAGTTGTACCCTACCACGCCAAGCTAATTTAAAAATATTTTAAATTATGTGTGTGTGTCTGTGTGTGGACACCTGTACTCATGCTCACAGGGCCAGAGGCGTTGAATCTCCCTGGAGCTGGAGTTACAGATGTTTGTGATCCACCTCATGTGGGTGCTGGCACTCAAATTCAGGTCTTCTGGAAGAACAGTATTTGCTCTCAACCACTGAGCTATCTCTCCAGCCCTGAAAAGTTCATGTTAACTGAGAGATTTGCTGAGATGCTCTGTGAATGTATAAATGGAAGTAAAGAAGTGGTATAGATGGCTAAGACTGCATTATCCAAAAGTAATTTAAAAGTTTTGATTTAGGGTAGTTGAGATGGCTCAGACATGCTTGCCTTGAAAGCTTGATGACTTCCAAGGAAGGAGAGAATTAGCTGTGCAGAGCTGTCCTCTGTTCTTGGCAAACATACCAGGCCACACATGTACCTACTCTATCAGATACGCACATACACAGTAACGATAAAGTTCTTAAAGTTCTGTATTTAACACTCAGAATACTTTGGACATTAGAGATGGTATTTCCCATCTCCATTTTCTTCAATCATACTGTATTTTTTTCTGTATCTTTTTGTGATGATTACTGCTTTTATGTCTATTTTTTAGCATTTTTAGTAGTTATATTATCTTCAAAACATGTATACACTCAGTACTCCTACTTTTGGTAAAAAGGAAGGAAAAATATGCCATTTTGTTTCTTAGGCATCCATCATAAATCTGCAGTGGGACTAAGAATATAAAAGTGAAAGGGGTAGCAAAGCCACTTTTTTTTTTTTTTTCCAGTAATGAAGGCACCTAATGTTGGCACCTTTCCATATGTAGACGTGGCCTGGAATTAGAAGGCTGCGTCTTGCTGTTCTCACATAAATATTTAGCAGTACCACCAGTAACCCTAGGATCACACAGTAAATGTTAACAAGAAGCGCTGGAACTTGTGTTTCCCCTGCCCTATTGTTTTTTCTACAAGAAAGCTGACAGCTGGAATGGTTCTGTGACATCGAGCTGAATATTACATGTGTAGTTACCTAGGATTTTCCTAAGATCTGGACATAGTGACTGGATGTCATCACTCACATCTGTTTTATAGTACTGAAGGATTTTCTCTGTTTTGACTGTTTTGGAAAGAAATAGGGATTAGAATTTCTTAGATATTTATATGTCCGTGATGTTTCTGCTAAGTGAAGAGGCTGCTCTCTAAAGTATGAGACTTGTAATGTGCACACGGGACTGAAGATGTACTGTGTATATTTTTTTCAGATGCCTTTTCCTTTTACTTGGAGCATCTTAGTTTTAATTTTTTTGGGGGGAGGCAGGGAAACATGGGCAGTGTCTAGTCCTTTTCAGTTGCTGTCTTGTAATGTTTCTTTTGAATATATTTTCCTTCCACTGGGAACTCTTAACTTGGACATGCCATCTAAGTGTGAGTAATTCCAGAAGCCCATCTCCCTTCCACTACTAGACCCCACTAGTCTATAAAAGCAGGGAGTTTTAGTTAGGGTAAAACAGCAGTCAAAATGCACCTTTATTTAATATATGTTATTGTAGTTTTATACTGATGTTCCTTTTTTTTTTTTTTAAGAAAACTCATTTTCTTGGATTATGATTTACTATCTGCCATTTAACTATAGTGTGAATGGCAACTTCCTTGGCCACTAGGTGTCTCCTATTGGCTCTGCCCTTCCTCTGGTGCCACACTAGAGGAAACTAAAAGGCCATGAGGAAGGTTGGAAAGCAGGGGCATCTAAAAGTGAATGGGACACACAGTGTGAAGATTCGGGGCCCTTTTCATACTTGACTCTCCACTTCTCTTCTTCCTGTGCTGGCAGGCAATGGTCAGGTAGGTCAAGTCTTCGGAGCTTTAGGTAATAAATCTTTAACATCTTTTTACCTATAAAATAGCAAAGTTGGGGGAGGTCCATTTGCCCATCTAGACATGTTAGATAATAAAGCAATGGAAACATGTTTGCAGAGAATCTTAGGCACAATTTTTAATAGAGTTTATTATCCTGGGAATACTTGTGTTACTAGGCAGATGATGATTGCATTTATTAATATTAATTTCCTTGCTCTTTAATATAATAATGCTGGCTGTTATGTACATTTATTATCTCTTCTAATCCTCACCCATGCCCTTCATGCTTACCATTTTCTGCCTGAGTTTAGAGATGGGCTAATTTGCTTTAAGTTAATTGCTCCCCTTGCTTTCTGATCCTCCTCCTCCATTTGGAACTTGATCATGGAAATGAGAGCCTGACTTGAGTCATCGATGTGGAAAGGGCTGGTATGTGACTCTGAAGAAGGAGCTGTGGCACTGGCACCGTGGCCGGGAGCAGGCTTGTTCCCTGCATTGTCTGAGAGGTGTGTGCAGCATGCTGTGGATGCAGGCACCCTTCAGGACAGCTGCAGGCTCCTTACTGAATTACAAACCGTGGACACGTGGGGGTCGCTTTCTTTCCTGGCCTACCAGTGAAGCACCCGTTATCACAGAAACTGCAGGGCACTTGACAGTGCGGCTCTGACCTGGGCCTCATAGCATGGGCACTTCTGATTCAATTAAAGGTCCACTAAAAAGAAGAGAAGGCATCAGGCCTTGGGTTTTCTTTGAGACTACTGGCCGATCTTTTCTCTTTTTACCTTAATTTGCGTTAATTTCCAGGCTTCCCCAGTCGTCTTAAAAAAATGAATTGTCTCAGTAGGTTTTCTTTAGTCATGGTGATTTAATTGTGTTAAGTATCTCTCTAGTTGACTTCCCAGTTGTGTGGAGATTTCTGAGGACCATAGGAAAATGTCTAACAAATGTGAGATGAGAGACCTGTCAGGCAGGGAGCACTTCCCAGGGAAGTGAGAGCTGGCAGTGAGAGCCATCTCCTTACTAACAGGCACACCCACAAGAGCTGCCTCCAACACTGTCACTTCTTTCTCTTTGTTCCCCTTCTGGACTCACTTCCTGCCAGTGATTTGTGACATATTTTGCACCAGATCAAATGAGCCCCTGACACTTGATTGCTGAGTGCTTCTTGTTTACAGTTGCTTTCCAAGGACACTGAGACAAGATGGAAAGCTTAACTTGCGGTAATTAAATTTGCATTCGCGCAGTGACAGGCCTCAAAGGCGCTTCCCCGCACTATGAATCTCATTGCAGAGTTTCTACTGTCTTTGGCCATAAGTATCTAAGAAAGGCAAGATGTGGACAGGTAAACAAACATTGGTTTAGCTTGCTGGCTGTCATTCTTTGGTGAATATTAAATAGACTCGCCAGGAGCCCTTTCTTTTTTGACTGTCTTCTCTTCACCTGCTTATTTAGCCAGGTTTATAACTGGTTTTAAATACAAGAACTATGGCTTGGAGGTGATTTGTTATCATTATTTATTTCAGTCTTTTAAAAGGAGAGCAAGGGAGCACTCTGGATTGGTCTAACACCCTTTGGGTTGTGCATTTCTCACACACAGTAATGAATAATTCAGCAAAGCCAAACAGTCTGCTGGTGGTATCTAGTGTGATTCACACTTGCTAATGAATAATTCCCTTTGGCTTTTATTGGACAGCTCTAAGGAGTGACTTCTGAGACTCAGATGGGTTATTATTGGGCTATTTGTCAGTGTCCTTGGGGCTTTGTGAGCCGAAGTCCAGTTTGGCTACCGACTCCACATACATTCTTTGAGTCTTTTGGGAAACATGCTACTCTTTGAATCCCAGTTCCAGCTTTTTAGCCTTAGAATTGTTCTTTCTGTGAAAGAAACTGTAATAGGATTCAGCTCCATTATGATTTCATCAATTCGGTTCCTTCATTGTTTCATGAAAATAAAGAAATCTTTATTGCATACCTATGAGATATAAAGAACAGAGCATGGGATTGTGTATGCAGGGGTGAGGTAGATCTGATATGATATGTCCTCAGAGGAAGTGGGGATCGGTAGGAGAGGTGTCTGGTCCAGTGGAGGATGCTCAGAGTCTTTTGTCGATTAGTTATCATCTTCTCACAGTTCTCAGACATGCATTTCAGTGCATATATGTTGGTGGTATTGGCTGACATTCTGTTGCTTTGACTAACCTTAAATTTTTTATTAATCTTGGAACTGTTTACAGAATAAGCTCTGTAATATGATTCCAGCTATGACTGGGTAACTGACTCTTGCTCATTTCTGCTGCACTGAAATGTAGAATGTGGAATGAGCTGGCATTCCAGCTTGCAGAGTCTCCAGGTATCTAGTGTGCATCTATGCCAGCCTGAGTGCTGGGCGTACCCTCGCAGTCAGTGTACTGTATAATGTAGAAATCTGCTGTCAGTGGGGTGCTCTCAGCCTCAGGACGTTGTTCACAGCAGTCTGTATGTGCTTTAGCTTTTGCTGGTCACCGCCTGGTTTGTCTGTTTTTGAGGCACACTATGTTCAGTTTACACTTCTGTAGGAGGCATATGGTCAGTTCTAGCCAAGGAAACGTAAGTAGAAGTGCTGGGTGTCTACTTTGTGCCCCCCCCTTCCTTGCTGAATCACCAGTTTAGAGACAGTGAGTTTGAGATGGCAGAGTCTCCATTATACCAGCTCTGTGATGACTAAGTGGAGTTGAGCCTACCTCCCTTCAGTTGACTCATACTGGTAACATCAGCAGGAAAGGCAGCTGTATCTCAGGAAGTGCCTCAGAGTTAGAGTTCTGGTTTTTGCTGCTGTGTGGTCTAGGGCATCCCGCCCATTCAGAGGGAGGGTTCTAGGAGAGCTGTTTGTGGGACCATGGGCTTGACAGCCAACAAATTTTTAGCTAGCTTTATAGAATGTAGTTTTTTTATAAATAAAAAATCATATTGCAAATTGACAGTTATAGGATGTAATTAGTTAAATTTTGCATTATTGTGGTCAAATGCTTGACACACACAACTTTAAAGGAGGGTTGGTTTTGGCTCCATAATTTGTATGTTTGGGCAGAACATCAGGGTTGTGGAGCATGTGGCATAGTCTAGCTATATTTTATTACTTAGAGAATAGGAAGCAGAGATGTTTGCAATACAGGAAGGGACCAGGGCAAGATACAGCCCTGGTGACATTCCCCCAGTGACACCTTCCTGCAACTAGGCCTTATCATATGAATCCATTCAAAAAATAAATCCATCCATCAGGTCAGATCTAACGGTCACTGGAAATGAAAGAGGACCATTGCTTCAGGTTCGAGACTAGCCTGGGCTATAAGGTGAGACCAAAAGCAAATAAATTAATTAAAAACAGGCAACACAAATGGCCAAAAGATACATGAAAGTTCCACATTACTAATCATTATAGAGGCTGCCTTCCCTAATCCCTGAGGCATTCCTTAATCCAATAAAAATTAACCATCACAGCATAATTAAATAAAGTTTATTTAATATACCTGTTTCCTCAAATACTTAGGATTTTGCATAGTACAGATATAGGGAATTTATTCTTAGTGAATTTGACATGTTCTCACATTATTGTTTACTGTTCGTTGGTAGGAAGTACATAGGCTTCCCAGGACTTGATGGGTTTGCCCATCATTTGCCTGTGTTCTTTCTTCCTTCAGCATCTGGTAGCCACAATTCTCTCCTGCCTCTTGTAGTTCAGTTGTTTATGGATTTCACATGCAAGAGGGAATGCATGATACTTACCTTTCTGTCCCTGGCATATTTGATTTTCTATGCTGATTTCCAGCATTTCTATAAATGGTTGAATGTCTTGCTTTGTCACAGCTGACTGGTGGTGTGTTCTGTATTTCTGCCACCTTTCCTATCTTTTCATCAGTTGGTGAGCTCAGATTCCACCAGTCAGTGGTGTGGACAGCACCACACTGAGCACAGGCATGGCAATACCTCTTCACCGTATCCAGTTCACAGGCTCTGGTTGTTGTTTAGGTACCTGTCTTGCTGCTGTGACAGAACATCCCAGCAAACACACCTTAAGGAAGGATGGGTTATTTTAGCTTACAGTTCCAAGATGCAGTCCATCATGCCTGGGCGGTGTGGTGTCAGGAGCTTGAGATACCTGTGGTCAGAAGCAGAGGGAGAGGAGTGTTCCTGCTTCGTTCACTTTCTCCTTTCTATCCTGGGGACCCCAGGCCCTGCGGTGTTGAGTCTGCCCACTTCCGTTAACTTAGGTAATGCTTCCTAGACACTACTACAGGCGAACTAAATCTATAGTCTCTCACAAGAATGCCTAGAAGATGCTTGTCTTCTAGGTGATTTTAGAGTCTCTCAAATTGACACTCAATGCTAACTATCACAGGTATAAATGCTCAGATGTGGAATTGCTAGGTTGGGTGCAATTTGTAATTTTAGTCTTCTGAGGCTCTGTGTTATGTTTTCCATAATGATTGTACTCATTTGCATTATCTCCAACAGTGAATAAGCATCTTTTTTCTATTCTCCTCAATGTTTGTCATCATCAGTTACTTTTAGTAATAATACCATTTTTACTAAATATGGCATCATGATTTTAATTTGGGTTTCTGTGTCTATTGGCTATTTGCACTGGCTTTTTTTTTATTTTAAATAAGACAAGGTCAAGGTCTCACACTGTAGCTTAGGATGGCCTTGAGCTTGAAGAAATCCTTATGCTTCAACCTCTTAAGTGCTGGAATTATACATATATGCCACCGTGCCTGGCTGTGTTGTTTCTTGTGAGAAATGTCCTTTCAGGTTCATTCTTTGTAAAATTGAATTGCTGTTATTTTCTGTGGAGTTGTCTGAGCTCCTTATCTGGCTTGCAAGTATTTTCTCCCTATGTGTAGATTGTATCTTCCATCTATTAGATGTTCCCTTTATTATTCAGAAGCTTTTAATTTTAGTGTAGTTCTTTTTGTGTGTTTGACTTGTGTCTATTGTTGCCTGTGTTCTTCAGATGAAATCTAAAAAGTTGCAGCCCAAATCAGTGTCCTAATGTGTGTTCCCTGTTTGTTGACAGCAATCTTTCAATTCAGGTGTAACGTCTAATTCTTTTAGTTTAGGTCAGTTTGAGTTAAATTTTACAAGTGGTGTAAGATAAGGAAGGGTCCAGTTTCATTCCTTTCATCTGGTTATCCAATTCCCCCAGCATCGTTTATTGAACAGACTATTCCCAGCTATGTTCTTGACGCCTCTGTTAAACTTCAGTTGCTCATACGTTTATATGCTTGTCACTTCGAGCTCTTTATTCTGCCTTACGGCCCAGTGGTCTATTTCTATGTTGGTACCATGCTGTTTTGATTATCAGCACTTTGTAATTTGAATTAGGGTGTGTGCTGCCTTCGACTGTGCCATGGGCTAATGATGACCCTGCCTATCCAGGGTTTAAATCTTGAATGTGAAATATCTTTCTGTCTATGTATGTCTTCACAATTTTTTTCACAACTTTTGTTGGCAGGCTTTTTTTTTAACTTCCTTGTTTACATTTACTTTTAAGTGTTTCACTCTTTAATGAAGTAGTTATTGATTTTTGTTTTTGTATGGAGAGTTAGAGTTACATGTTAGTGTATAGAAAACTGCTGCTGGTATATGCAAGCTGATATTATACTGTGCACGTCACTGTAGTTATTACTTCTGACGGTCTTGCTGGAAATAGGTCACCAGCAAAGTGACGATTTTCCCCTTTACTTTCCTATTCGAATACCTTTTATTTTTTTCTTTCTTAGTTGATCTGGCCTTGAACTTGAGAACCATCTACCTCAGTCTCTTAAGTGCTGGGATTACAGGTGTGCACTGCCATATCCAATGCTTAAAATGCTGAATTTGGTAAATACCTTTTAGCGTCTAATGAAGTGATTGTATGACCTTTTTTGTTTCTTTTTTATCTTCCATCTAGAATTAGTTTTCATTTGGTATTGGAGGGACAGGAAAAAGTTTCAACAGTCAGGCTGAAGGCTAAATACCATTGGTGTAGAGGGCAATGGGCTTGAGCATGATTGCTAAATAGAGACAGTTGAGTTGAGGTTATCGTGAGCAATAGTAATAAATTGCTCACGATAAGTTATATCTGGTTTGTTGTGTTAGTGAGTGTGAACCTGCTTCTTTTTTTCTTGGTTATGTGACGGCCAAGCCCTTGAGCTATGAATGGTTTTTGTATTTTAAGAAATGTGGAGGAGGTAGGAAAAAACCTTTTAAGGGGATGTATGTGACCCATGAGCCTAAATTATGTTTGACACTTAGCGGAAAACCCTGCATTTACACTCCCCAAATCTCTGCAAAGTGTTACCAGCAGCTGCCACACTTACCACATCTTGAGTCTGCGCATCTGGGAACTTCAGGGTTCCAGCAGGATACGTGACAGCACAGTACCTCAGAACACATGTGTTTAAATGAACACAGAAAAGGGGCGATGGAAGATACTCTGGAAGCTGCGATGTGAACTTTCTCCCCCTTCTCAATACCAGTGACTCTTCTAGGAGCCAAACCTAGCACTCTGGGAGTGTACTTAGCCTTCAGTCTCACTGTTAGACCAGTGTCCTCTTTTGGGTTTAAACTTTTGAGCAGCCTGTGTCCTCCCACCAAGTGGTCCTCAGAGTCTTCCTGCTGATCTTGGGTACTAATACTTTGGTTCTTTCTTGTCCTGGCAGCAGTTTTTTTTTTCTTTACATGTTTCTCTCTGTTCTTTTATTCATTTTACCCACTTAAAGGTAATACAATACGCAAGAGAAGTGAAAACATACAGCCCTCCCAAAACCTGTGCACAACTCATAGCAGAAATATTTATAATAGCCAGAAAAATAGAAGCAACCCCAAAAGTCTGTGAACTGATGAGCAGATAAACAAGTATGTTTGTAGATAGAATGGAGTATTATTCTCCAATAAAAATGAAATTCTGATATGCTCTGTAATAGGTGTGAATTTTGGTAACATGTTCACTGAGACCTAAGTACACAAGACTGCATATTATAACATTCTACTGATTTGAAATTTTCATTATGTACACAGTATATGGTGGCTGTATTCACTCCACCCCTGGCTAAGCAGTTGGCAGTTTATGGCAGCTGGGGAAGAGAGAATCAGTTTCCTCCTGGGCGTGCTGGCCACTCTGAGGTTACCCTGCTCCCGTGGAGGGTGCCACACCCGTGAGCCTAGGGGCAGCACTAGACTCATTAGACTCAGTGGGCTAAGTGAGTAAACTTTAAAATTCTTTTAAAAAAGATTCCATTGATGGCAGTTGTTTATTACAGAAAGGGGGCGAGTGATTGCTTAGGGCTGCCAGGGGATGGAGTGAGTCTCAGACCTAGTTCAAGCCCCTCTGCGCACTGGTTTCTTTTGGGGCTGTTAACAAGGTCTTATGGATGTTATGGTAATTGCTGCTATACTCAAAACACTTAAAGTGGGTGAGGTTCATTGTGTGGATTCCATTGTAGAGATGCTTAAGTAATTCTGTAGGGGCTGGCTTATTTTCTAAAGATACTTGCTGACTCTTTGTCCTTCTGAATCTAACATCTTCAGAAAGCAAGATTGACAGCCAAGTTCCCTTTGTTCTACTTACGTAAGCTTACTAGATTTGATGCACTAGCAGGCATTTACAAGTTTTAAGAATGTATTTTGGGGCATTGTATGTAGTGACAGAGCATAATGATCAGGTCGGATACCCATTAGTAGGGAACATGTTAAGTTCAAGAAGGTAGATCACTGAGAATGAGATAATCCTTAAGACGCTTAAGTTAATTAAGCAAGGTGCAAAATGTTTTGTGACTATTTGTGTAAATGCCCACATATAGATAGAATATTCTAGAACGAGTCAACAGTACTTACCTCTTTGAGAAGGTAAAAATTTGAATGAGTCTTATAATATACGAGGGTTAAGCTTTTAGATTTCTATTTATAAATATGTAATTTTCATAGCAGCATTATTTGTGCAAAAGTAGAAATCTCATCCTGATGAATAGAGAAACACAATGTGGTGAAATAGCATACTGTCTATCAGGAATTTAAATTTAACAAGAATTTGAAAGTAGATCAATTTTGTTTAGAGAAAAACTTAATGCATACAGGTGGTTAAATGTTTAGTATTTAAAAACCTTCCACAGTCAGTTTCTAGAAGGTGGCTGGTTGTATGGACTCGGTTTGAACTGATTTGGAATAATCTGTTTTAGGACTGCTCCCTCCTTACCCCTAGCCACTATTAGTGCCACAATTACGTGGTTCCACAAGTCATTTCAACAACTGTCTTCTGACCCAGCTCTGTGGTCACAGTGTGTCTGCAGGGCAGGAATGTGGCTTGCAAGGGACAATATCCAACTGCCCACATTTATTTTACTGTCTCCTGTGGAATGATAAATGAAGTTTATAGTTATAATAAAAGCAGGCCAATTTCCCCCAAGGTATAACGAACGTGCAAGTAAAATTCCTGTGTCAGACATGACTGCTGTTTCTTCTTTTAAAGACTCCTTCACTGAGGACATCAGAGTAAACAAGACAAACAAAACACCCAACAGGATGAGGTTTCAATGTGAGCATTTACTCCGATTCAGCCCAGTGAAGCTGAAAAAACATCAAGTTTTTCTTTTATAGCTGCTCCTCTAGAAACTTATTTGATTATCAATATTATTTGATTATCAATAACTGAAAATTATTATAGGTTTTGCACCTTTGTGATTTTCTTTGCAAACACTAACTTAACACGATTTACAATTTCCTGGTTCCAGGAAGACGCATAACAGCTGCATAATTCTTGCTTTTTGCTTTTTAGTACCATCTTAGGCTTGTGTCCTTTCTGATTAATGTCAGCCCTGCAGCCTGCCCACACCTTACATTCGGCGAGATTGCTATCTAGAGGGTGAAGGGTGGCTATGGACAGTGTCAAAATGAGTGTGTACCGCTGTGCTGTAGGTATCTCTGAGGGAGTGCAGTTCCTTCCGCTGGGAACCAGGGGCTGTATAAGTAAATAGCTGTGCTCCTCTCCATGTCTAAATCTTGTTAAATGAGACTAGAATGTCCATGCCCTCTGTCCATTGGCAGGTAGGTGGTCTATCTGCCCCCCTGGGCTTGTGCATTCTCTTCAGAAGTACCCTACTTTCTTCATATTCCCATGCGTGCTACCCACTGTCGCAGCTGGAGGCTGGCACCATTCAGTTTCTCCTCTTGCATCAAATGGCACCCAGATTTAGGTATCCAGTGCTTTTGTTTATATCTAATGTGTTTCCTTGGAGACCTTTGAAAGTATTCTTTTATAATTCCCTTTAGCTAGGTTCTATTTATTAATTTTGTAAGTCTAGATGGATATTTGTGATTATTATTAGTGAGCTAAGCCCATTCATTTGAACTCCTAATGCTGAGAGGTACCACGTGGCTCTTTGACTCAGACCTCCCAGAGTAGAGCTGAGATCACTGAGGCTCAGAGGGTTCATTGGCTGCTTGAGATTCCACAGTGACCAATTACAGAACAGAATCTATAATTTAGAATTCCAGGTTCAGAGGATTTTTTTCCATAGACTGACAGACTTAAGAGCTCAAAGACCTTGATCTCAAGGGTAAACTAATAGTGAACCAGAAGAGAATTGCTGCACCGAGGGATTAAAAACAAAACTGACCTAATTAAAACATCTCAGCAAAGAAATGCTGTTGAACATAATGGGTAGGTCCTTCCACATTTTACTTACCTTCATTGCAATAAAAGAAGTCACAGATCTCCCCTTAATATACTTTTGGCAAAAGCTTGTGAGAGTGTGACATTGGTGTCTGCTGTGGCTCTTCTTTGTGTTAGGGAAACAGGTAACACAGGCCAGAGGCACCTGTGCTAGACAACTAACTGCAGGGCCTGTCACATGGCTGTAGGCGAGCCAGAAGCCGCACGTTTCCCAGGTACGGGGCTGACCTGTTACTATTCCTACTTGTGTGTAACACATGTTAGGAGAAGCAATTATTTTTAGCTGGCTGACTATGACCAAGATTAATAGCTCCTGAGAGGGATATAATGAAAGGCTGCCCCAACTGGCTTCTACATTTTTCTTTATTTTTTCTGCTCTCATCCCTGTCACCTTTAAGTATCAGCCGAATGTCATTCTGTGAGATTTGCCCCTTGGATGTGAAAGGCCACTCTTTCTTAATGATGGGAGGTGATTGGGCTGCAGGGCGGAGGAACATGCATAGTTGACAAGACCCAGAGGAGAATCTCTTTAGGTCTGTGGGAGTCACAGACCCGGGATGCTTACTCCAGAAAGGGGAAGAACCTGTGAATGTTCAGCTGTGTTGTCAGGGTCCCTGGGACGTGCCTGAGTAACACGCAGGGAATCAAGGCCTCCAGTGCAAGATCCTTGTATCTTAGTGTTTCTTGGGTCTGGAACACTTGTGTCTTATTCTGAACAGGTTATTTAACTGAAACTGTAAACTATTTCCAGTTTTATAAAAGTTGGAAGCCTCATTGTGGTAGAGTGAAAGTTAACTTCCAAACCATGTCTCAGTTCTGTCTTGAACTTTGAAGGCATGCAGCTTGTCCAAGTTCGGCTTGCATCTGCCAGTCCCCCTGCAGCCAGTTGTGACCGTGTGGCTAAGATGGATACTGTGGTTGTTTCCTGAAAGGTTCCTTAAGAGACAGCTGTTTTTTTCTTAGGCTCTTCTTTTTATCCTGCTTCCTGGCTGTTCAGGCCATTTGGATGTTGAAGTTGCAGGTCAGCTATTTGAGCAGCTAGCTAGAAGGAATGTCCATCTCTAAGGCCTTTATGGGAACCATAGACCAGTCTGTTTAAGCCAGCGCTATTTAGGGTTTCTGTTACCTGGAGGGAAACCTGAACCTAGATAATGTATCATTTCTGTACATGGCACAAGAGGAAATTAATTCCCACACCCCTAGATTTCTATTTTCCACTCTAAAGCGTATCAGAATTCAAACCAATACTTTCTCCTGCCCTTTCAGTTCCAACAAACTTTTAAAGGGGCACAAAAAAGACAATGGAATGGTTGACTTAAAGAGTGAAAGCACAGGAGTTGTATTCTTAAGTGAGCCTACCTGGACCGGGATTAACAAGAAGGACACGAGAGAAATAACATGATGAGGACAGTTAGCTCAGGAAACCCTCACAGTTCAGAGCTGGGGAGCAGTAGCTTCTTGATTGCAAATGGCCTCAGGGATTCAAACTTCCTCAGCTTCCTTAAGGCCTTGGGAGCTTTTCAAAACCTCTGGCGTCAAAATGTCAAGTCTGTGTAAAGCCCCAGGTCCCCTGCAAAGTACTACTGTTTCTGTTTGCCTGGCATGTGCTATCTTTAGTACTGTGCTCCGTACATAGTAGTACCATATTAGCTACAGTGGCTTATAAATTATTATTAATAGCCTTTTAAGAGATGTTAAGATGTGTAATTATTTTCATGAGTTGAAACTTGTGAGAAAGCAAAGCAAGTGTTTGGCTGGCTGCGCTCATTAGCATTTCTACAGTGAATGGAGAGAGGCATTGTGTCAAGTGCTTCCTTGCTGTTTCTTCCCTTTAACTTGAAGAATGGCAGGCTCTTGTCTTTTGTTCACACCAGCTGAGAGTCCGTTCAGCTGGAAAGAGAACAGTGTCCTCAGTGTGTAGTTGGAGCATTTGAATACATTTGGTTACACAGTATTGCTGTTTAATGACAATAAAATTGTGAACAAAGGAGATAAACATTTAAGGGATAAATGACAGGGCTGTTGATGTGAAGGTGAGCAGTTGTTTTCAGTTAACAGGTGCATAGGCAGCAGAGAGGACTTTTAAGCCTGATGCTGAGTGAAATCTGTTCTTCCAGCCTTTCAGAAATGCCATGGCTAGACATTTTTTAAAAAGTACGTTTGAAATTGATAAGGCAGGGCTTTTCATTTTATATTCAATGTATATAGTCCTCAAGTTAATTAATATGTACATTGCCCTCATATGCTTACCTTTTTTTTTTTTTTTTTAATGATGAGAACACTTAAAATCCAGTCTGCCAGCATTTTTTAAAGTGTAACCATGTTGTACAATTGCTATCTGGAGATTTTTTTTTTAAATATATCATCACTTTGTATTAAAAATGAAAAACTTATGATCATATCTAAGTTGTCTTTGGAAACTTCTAAAAAAGTTTTTGACATATTTGCTAAACATAGTCATGTGTATATGTTATATATTTGTGTGCATATAATAATATGTATGAATATAGAATATTCATATCTATAATGCATGTATTCATAAAATATATAAATACGTTGTCTAATTAAAGAAGTTTTGGGACTTTTTAAAGCATTAAAATTCAGAATTTGATCTATCTTTAACCTTATAAAACCCTGGTTCACTTGCCTTTTCACTTTTGAGAGTGTTTGTTCCCTGTACAAACATACTGGACAAATCCTAATTGTCTTTCCCACATCATTTCTCCCCATTCTGACTTTTGGCCGTGCTCTAATCCTTTGGGAAATGCCTTGATACTGGAGTAGTGTTTGTTTCTGGGGTGTGAAGTCTTGCTTGTTTTTGCTTTGTTTTGCTTGTTTGTTGTCACAGAGTCCTGAAGTGTGTTGAGCCTTTTCTTTTCATTAAAAAAAAAAAAAAATTAGATTTACTTATTTTACGCGTAAGAGTGCTTTGCCTGCATGTACATACCTAGTGGCTTCAGAGGTTAGAAGAGGACATTGGATCTCCTGGAATTGGAATTGCAGATGGGTGTGGGCCACTGTGTGGGTGCTGGGAGCCGAGCTGGGTCCTCTGCAAAAGCAACAAGTGCTTTTAAGTGCTGATCCAGCCCTCTAGCACCCATGCTTACCTCTTCTGACTGTCGCATCTGGCTACTCAGCCATTTTCCAGGATAACAAAAAATTAACTAATCAAGATGTATTTTACAGATGTCCTTGTCTTTCATTTAGGGGCATCCTAAATGTTTGCTGCCTGTCAGCAGAGGACACGTGATTGGTCAGGCTGAACCCTGTCTCAGATGAGGGGAGGTTGTAGACTGCCGCCCCCGGGTGCAGAGTGTCAGTGTCTCAGGAAATCGAAGTCTTCAAAAGAAGATGAAAATGCAGTTTTTTTTTCTTTTTCATTTTGAAAGCGCCTTTTCAAAGGAGCTATGTATTAATTTAGACTTAAAATCCACATGATTTTATTATACCAAGCCTGCAGACCTGAAGGATTGTGGACCTTTCTGTTGTGAGCTAGTGCTCCTTGGACAGGTTTTTGTAACCTGTGTGTCCAGAGTAGACGTTGGGGTTCCTATCATGGGAAACCAAGCAGACCAATGAAAAATACACGGGTGACAGGTAGTGATACATAGTTTCCACCATCTCACTCCAGGGTGAGGCCTCTAGCTGACAAGCTAAACTTTCGCATACTGAGGTTTCATGTGTTTTATAGCCTAACTAGAAATTATGAACAGATAGGCAAGACTTATCATATACTGAGGAGTGCCTCATAGGAATGGCACAATACAAAGCACAGAAACAGAAAACAAAAACAAAAACAAAATACAAAAAAAAAAAAAAAAAAAAAGAGAGAAAGGAAGCAGAGAACTAAGACAGCAGCATAGGCCATCTTTGGAAGTGTACCTGGAGTCTCCAGCGGTGACAGGCAGAGCTGCTCACCTAGGACCATTCACACCTGCTGGGTTTAGGAATCAGCCTAGGTTTCCACCAAAGGACGAATACATAAAAGGTAGACAGTGTGTGTGTGTGTGTGTGTGTGTGTGTGTGTGTGTGTGTTTGTTTGTTTATATATGGAGAGAGACAGAGAAAGAGAGAGATACACACACAGTGGAGTATTGTTTATCCATGGTGAAGAACACAATCATGTTTGCAGAAAAAAATGAATGTAAGTGGAGGTAAACACGTTAAGCAAAATAAGCCAGACTCTGAAAGACAAGTTTTACATTTTCTCTCAAATGTAGGTTGCAGATTAAAAAAATCATGCAAAAATATTCATGCAAGTAGAAGGGGGATTTCCTGAGAAGAAAAAGAGGACTCACTGGAGCAGAGGGAGATGAGTGATGGCCACAGGGGAGGTTGAATATGATCAGTGTACATTATATACAGGCACGAAAATCTTAGAATCTTATTATCTTATACAACTAATATATGTTTGTCAAAAAGTGGGAAATAACTTTCAAAGTGGGTCAGTGCAACAGGTATATTTAATGACTACTTAGTCATAACTGATTCCTTTTGTACTAATGTTCATTGGCATAAGAAAGAAATGCCTGTGTTCTGATGAAAATGGTTTCATAACCTGAACACTTCGTTTTTTTTCTTCTATTTAAAAATATATCACACACCTCTAGTTTTTTATTTTACAGGTAAATGGTGTTGCTATACATAAAG
The DNA here is from genome assembly GCF_907164565.1 of Psammomys obesus. Classification (NCBI taxonomy): domain Eukaryota; kingdom Metazoa; phylum Chordata; class Mammalia; order Rodentia; family Muridae; genus Psammomys; species Psammomys obesus. The sequence continues at coordinate 7,916,502 of NW_026596034.1, forward strand.
ATTTAAAAGAAAACAAAATAAATTCAACCTTTTAAAACAAATGATAATTCTTAATAGATGAAAGAGAATACCATCTTCAAACAGGAACAAGATACTATTAAAGGAAAACATTTACACTGATAATGTTGTAAACTGTGGTAATACTGTACCTTTTAGAAAACATGCTGTCCATATGTATAAACACACACACACATGCACACACAAACTACAATTGAAATAATGTGACATCTGAGGTTTACATTGAAATAATACAGAAACAATGGTAGAATAGAAGAAATAAGAGTATTAAATAATAATAATTGATATGTAATGTTTACCTAGAAGTTATTACATAACTGTTTTTATGTTTTTGAAATTTCTCATTATGAAATATTAAAAGAGGAACATTATATTAAAAGAGCAAAAATGATTTCTGAAAAGTTAAAAATATGGTAGCAGAAGTAAACATTTTTTATAAAACCATTATATAGCCATGAAAGGGTAAGTGTGGGTTGTAGTGGTGGGGTGCAGGCCATTACAAGTGAGAGGAAAAAAATACAAGAAATCAGAGGATCCAGTATTTAGGGGCTACCAAAATATCAGTAAGCAAGAAGTTATAGAAGGGAGCTCCTTGTGTCGAAGGGTGTGTGGAGAGGCCCTGCTGAACTACTCAATGCTGGGACGTCCGAGCCCGGAGCCAACTGGGAGGGGGTGATCCTAAAGGTTGGATGCAGCTCTTCTGCCCTTAGCTGGGCTGGGTACTGTAGTATTCCAGCTGGCCTCAGTCCACCCCTTCCAGACATTTCATCTCTGTTCTGCCGGGTCAAAGATTTGATGTTGGCTTAGGTTTAGGACAGAGAGAAAGGATAACTGAGCTTTGCTTGTAGGTTTCCACCCAGTCTCTAAGCTACATCTGCTTTTAGGAGTATTCGGTTCCTGTGAATTCAGAGACTTTTGGGAGAAAGTGGCAAGAAGTGGGGTTGTTTCTTCTAGGTTTTCCTGCTAGCTCCAAGTAGTGGAGGGGCTCCAGTCTCTACTGTACTCTTAGCTACCTTCCCTTTGCCTCTTTAGCATATGTGCAATCCATTTCTCATCTGTTGTTACCTCTCCTCCCAATTTTTTTGTCTCAAACTTTTCCTTCTTACTTTGTTTTAGTCTCCATTCTCCCTTCCTTCCCTCTTCCTTCCTACTTCCATCCTTCCCTCCTTCCTTTCTTCCTTCCTTCCTTCCTTCCTTCCTTCCTTCCTTCCTTCCTTCCTTCTTTCCATTTTTGAGACAATATCTCATTATGTAGCCTTGACTGGCTTAGTACAGACTATATAGAGCAGGCTGGCCTTGAACTCTCAAAGATCTGAGTCTCTATTTTAATTTCTTTACAAGAATACCATTAAGATTTGGGGAAGGAGTGGGGTACATGTTTTGATGTCATCATATTTAAGGAGAAGTCAGTTTGTTGTGCTAATCATTATCTTGGGTATTGGTTTCTGTTCCTGAGGTCTATTTGAAAGAACGAAGAAATCAATTTAATAAGTCTTTTTTTTTTTTTTTTTTTTTTTTTGCTTCGTAAAGTCTCCTCCACTACTGCAACACAGATTGGTTCAGTTCTGTCTATTTGAAATGGCATGGTGTTGGGTGTTAATTTAGCAGGGTTTCTATACTGTTTGGAGACTTCCTTTAAGCACGTGATGTGTGCTTTATCACCCGACTACGCATTGTAGCCTGTGACCACCAAGTGATGCTCTTGTGTTCCCCAAGGCTCTTCATAGATCTGAGTTCAATGGATACTACTAGGTGATGCAAGTGTACCACCCGACATTTTATTCTTTGTTTTCATGTGTGCTTTGTGTGATTCTGTTCAGTGTCTTCTTGGCCTATTGCTCAGAATAGCAGGAAAGAGTAAAGAGAGTGAATGGATGTTGGAGATAATATTTTTAAGTTTAAAATGTCATTAGTCCTTAGTTTCAGAAGTATTTTATTTATGATTGAGATCGTGGTTGTATGTAGTCATTGAAGACTTGACTACTTATTCTGAGGGAAGACATAAGACTGTGTTATGATCTCTCCTTCCTGCATGGCCTGTTTCGCAGCGGGTTTGCTTAATGACTTACCTATAAACAGGCACTTCTGTTTATTTAAGCTCTTGTCTCAGCACAGCATAGCTTCAATTGTTCTGAGTGCGCTCTCTCACATTAGTAACAATGCTGTCATTTTCTCTAAAGTCACCATTTTTATTAGAGAAACTCTGTAATAGCGCCACACAGTCTATAGTTATGCATTTCTGTGCGTCCTTACCGAGCCCAGCACAGTGTTTAATGAATTATTGAACTTTGAAGACCCTTTGAGGAGCAGGAGCTTTATGTGACTGAGCAGCAGACATGAGAACGCGCTATCCTCCAGAGCACTGAACAGACAGAATGGAGGCTGGATCAGACAATATAAGCACTGAGTGAATGATGGTGATACCATGAAATATTTACACCCCTGGAGCATGTGAGGGGGGGGTGGGGAGGAGGAGAGAGTTTGGGTTTTATCGTTTTGGGCTGAACCTGACACCATATAACTCACAAGTCTGTGATCTTAAAAGCAAAATAGAAAGAGACTAAGAAAAAAGACTGAGAAAGAGAGGAAGGAAGGGAGGGCGGGATGAAAGAAGGAAGGAGAGAGTCTTGGCTTGGTGATATTTTGTTGTTTTCAGTAGCTAATCACAAAAGGTAGACAGGAACCTTCCTAAGAGCTAAGTTATCCCTGGTACTGAAAAAGAGACTGCAAGCATCAGCAATAATTTCTCTTGCAGTTACATGTTTCAAGTTTTAACTTAGTGTCGCTAAAGTGCCTTAAAAGTTGTCACCTTTTTATCTGGGAAAACAGGGTTGATTAGCAAAGAAGCGATTAGTTTTTTAAGCAGAATATGAAATGAATTTATTTCTTCATAGAATACTATTTGAAACTGGTCTGTGATGAATATCCTCAATAACGTTCTGCAAGAAAAATAAAAGAATAAAGAAAAATATCTGGATTATTTGGAAAGGGTTAGAATATATTTATCAGACAATTTCTAATGTCTTCCAGTATAGAAAAGGACTATGACTAAATCCAGGCATGGTAGGGTTCATTTATGCCCCCCGAACTCTGGAGGTGGAGGTAGGAGTTCAAGGCCAGCCTGGGGTTCAAACCAAGATCCTGTCTACCCCTCAAATAAAAGGACTAAAATAAGCATGCTAGCCAAATCACTTTTGCTCCTTTGTCCGATATTTTGAATGTAAATTTTTTGTAGTGATAAATCTTTTAAGATGTCATGATATCATGTGACTTATTAAAAATAATTATTGTAGGTGAGTAAAGAGTGACAAGAGAAAAATTTGCTTCATTAAATTTTAATTTTACTCTTGATTTATTTAAAAAGCTCACAGATGAGAAGGTATTTTAACATAGTGATTCTATTTTTTGTTTTTGTGGTCTTGTGTTTATAAGGAAGTTCAGACTGGCTGCAGCCATTGACTTTTGAGGATCATTTGGCTCTGGGTGCCACTCTGAGCACCTAGGAGTTTGACATGTCTGTGGTTGAACTATGTTATTTGTCCTTTGATAGCACTGAACAAGTTGACAAGCTTCTGACATTTGTCCAGGGAAGGTAGCAATGCTAGAAGGAAAATTTAGTGCAACTGTCCTTTGCAACTGAAATATTTTACCAGGGTATGATAGGAAAGGGAAATTTTACAAGGGTTTTGTGTTTGTTCTGTAGAAACTCAAGGCATACAGGTTGTTATGTAGTGGTCCAGTGAATAAAAAGTGGTAAAGAACTGTCTGGGACAGGATACATCAAATTTAAATAGCAAAAGCAAGATTTTATTTGTGTTTGTTGTTTTTGTTGCTAAGATGATACCTTGGAAAGAATTGGGATTTTAGAGTGTGAGTGATGTGGATGGCAGTTCCATCTCTGCTGCTTCCTTGTTTGATTTCTGGAAAGTCTTGGACCTAATACTCCATTTTCTTACCCAGAAATGGGGCTTATTTGAAATTATCCTTCAGTTGTTAAAGCTTCTAAGCACTCAGCATCATGTCCAGTGTGTGAGTGGATGCTAGCTCCTTCCCCAGGCTGTGAAGAAAATAATAGCTGCTTACTAGCAGGTGGGTGGGTATAACGCCTTACCCAGATATATTCAGATACAAGTCCCTTACCAAACATATGAGTGGATATCAGCCCCTTACCCAGCTCGTGGCTGTATCCAGCCCCTTTCCTGTTCTTTTTACTTTTCCTTTGAGCCAAACAGGCTTTATCTAGGAGGTTTATCTTAGATGTTCTTGATTGATGGAGGAGATGAGCCAGTGAACCAGAAAGGTACGAGTGCTGTGGACAATCTTGTGAGGAGACGAGAAGTACTGTGTGTGTGTGTGTGATGGAGAGTGTGCAGGCAAGATGGGCCAAATCCACTCGTTGGAAGTAGTTTTGGTGATGGTGTCTGGAGACACCGTCTGAACTTCCACTGTCAACACTGGCTGCATAGCATTGAAGTTGAGAGCCGCCTTCTTGACCTCTTATTGAAAATATTTCTCTTTTGGAATATTAAAAAGACTAAACCAATTTAGAGAAAACCAAAGGCCATTTTGCACCCAGCTTCTATCTCTGACTGAAGTACTTTACCAGTACATTCAACGTGACTGATATCAATACCAGATTTCTATGTGTTGCTCATGTATTTCTTACAAGAATTCTAGCGGAGGCCTGTATATGCTCACTGTGGTTCTGCTCTTGGGGGTTTCTGTGGTAACAGTACAGACCATAACCCTTTATCTCCAGCTAACATTTTGTTAAAGGAGGCGAGCTAAGAACTAGAGACCGTTATAAAGGGAAGACAGTGATAAACAGAGGTGGCGGTTCTTTAGCTACAGTGATCTGAAGTAGCATTTGATACCCCGAATATGACAAGGAGAGTTGTGTCAAGGGGCAAGAATCCATGGTGCTGATAAATTTTTTCAGATAGGAGGCAAAGGTGGTCAGTGGCTAGAATTTAAGGAGAAAGAGTCAAAGACAGATCTCAGAAATACCCTTAGCCTGGGGTTAAGATTTAGGTTCTATTATAGCTCTATGGAAACCATTAGAAGGGTTAAGGAGAAGAATGTGTATAAAGTGACCCATCTGATTTATTATTTTAAAAATATATGTGAGGCGAGAGTAGAATTAGGGAGAAAGTGTTGCCAAAGATGTGCTGATGGCTGGGCCAGGAAGTGATTACAGAGGCCGATGGAAGGGGAGAGACTTAGGATATAATCTTGAGGCAAAGTTGACAGGATGTCTTGTGAGACTGGATGAAGATAATTGGGAGATGAGAGGAACTAGCATGGCATCAGGATTTTAGTGACTAGATTGTGGCCATTCATGACAGACAGAAGACTGAGGAAGAACCGGGCTGTCCTTTGGACATTGTATGTACTTATTTGGCACCCAAGGGGCTATTGGGAGGCAAGAATCAGAAGATGAGGGCAGGAGGTCCAGCAAGTAGCTATTGGATGGAAGCCTTGGGTGATCTTTTCACAGACCATTGTTCTTTGGCTTGTAACAAACTTGGAAGTCTTGGCTTTCCTGAGCTACTGTGTGTGCCTTCACATTTCCCCGTCTCTGGCCCTGCTGCCAGGCTGTCTCTAGACCTAACAACACATTCCTTTCAGTCACAGCGAAAGATGACTTACACCAGGAGCTAGATTGTCCACGACAGACTTGTAAGCAACAAGATAATCTCATTGTTCCTCCTGCTACTTAAAATAAAGGTAATATTGATCTTATAGTAGCAGTAGGAGTCCTAAGGCACAGTATTGATTAAGCGTCTAGTGAGAATTTGTAGGGCAGGCTTCTGAGCTGCAGCCACAGGGCATCTCCCCACTGGGCCAGGCCTCTGTGCTGACCTTACTATTAGAAGTGTTTAGTCTTGGCTCTGGTCAGAGCATTTATTTTACCTGATGGATGGCTTAATCCAGCCGGTCACCTTAATCTGACCTTAAAGATGGGAACCCAACTCTTTTGTTCTTAGTAAATGGGAAGACTAATTTTGGCACTGTTTAGTGCTGTGTTAGCAGCAGCAGGTTTCACATTGACTCTAGCACTGTTCAAACCTCCTCTTAAAACATTGTAATCTAGCGTAAGGCCTTTGTTTGTTCTTTATGATTTTTTTTTTTTTGAGCAAGGCTTATTTTATGGATTGTTTTTTTTTTTTTGAACAGTGGAAGGTACCTCGTTTTAACACTGCCATTATTAAGCCCATGGCCCTCTTCAATTTTCATTTTCCATCAAAGAGAGTAATTTAGTTGTGGTTTTTGTGACATGAAGCATTGAACATGCAAGTCAGGTTTTATAACATTAACAGACCTTGTTCTGAAGGTATCTGGGATAATTCAATAGCAATTGAGGTAAATTGTTCATTCTTCTAAATATATAAAGAATCCTCAGAAATTATCTAAAAATTGTAGTTTTATGTAAAAAAAAAAAAAAAAAAAGGTTTTGCCTGTCTACTACAATAAGATTCTGCTGTTTTTCTTCTGTTTTGAAGGTTTGTTCAGTATTGTTCACAGGTTGCAGTGGGGATTGCCTGAGTTACTACAGGCCAAGGAGCTTGACACAGTGAATGCTCTGCTGAACTCTGGTGATACTAACTGCAATGAGGTGATGTTGGCTACAGCTGCCTTTATGTCAACGCCAATACCCAGCTCAGGTCCAGGCACACAGGCTGCTGTTTAGATGGATGCTCAGTTTAGATGGATGCTCAGTGATGCTGCTAGCATTTGGGATTTCCTTCCACCCTTGTAACATCAGAGCTCATTTTATGTCTTTTCTAAAATGGTCTAGGTACTTGACATCCTTTCATCCTTCATATGGTTACTCTCAGAAGGAGCCGCATGAATCTGACTGTTTGCACATCTGCTTGTGTTCTTTGTTCACTGCCAGAGAGAACACAAGTTTCAGACCTTTTTGCAGTTAAAAGCTAATCGACCTAGCATTCCTAATACAGTGCCTGGCACCACAGTACCAACTGAGCCTGCCTGCCTTTCAGTTCTGCCATTGAGGAGGCATGCTGGGTGTGAGCTGGTGGCTCTTTTGGAGGAAGAAGGTGAGATGATTACTTCTTAGCCTAGCCAGTTGGTGCATGGTTAGAGCGATGAATAGGTACAAGCTAAGTAGAAAAATAGCCTCTGTTGGGTACCTGAGCGATCATTTTAGGAGTGGTTTGAGAATTATCTGAAATATGCACTTTAGACTTGGAGCTACTGCTGCTTATGATGTCAGATGTTTTGTTCATGTAAAAACTTGCTTTGTTTCTTTGTTTACTTTGAATCAGGAAAATGTTCATGAGCATGCTCAGATTTCTTTCAAGTGTGCATTTGGTCTCATCACCCTGGCTACCAGGAGTATGTGACTGTTTATTTGGTTGTCTTTTTTTTTTTTTTTTTTTTTTTTAATGTTCAGCTAATTTAATCCACAATAAAGTTAATCCTAACTTCTTTGGGAAAGTAAAAACTTACATATTAGCTGTTTTCAGAGACATTTGCATTTCATGAAAGCAAGTACATTGTTCCACTGGCTTTTGGACCCACCTCCCCACATATGCAATAGATGGCTTTCAGAAGTCAGCATTTAGAGCAAATCACAACTGTCCTGAGTTACTGACATTCTCTTTAAAGTTGGCTGTGAACATGCATATGTCAAACATGAGGAAGTGGGATTGCATGGTATCAGTTTATCTTGCCTTCTTGTGTGTAAGGGAAATGAGAGAGACAGACAGAGAGACAGACAGACAGAGACAGAGAGAGAACATGCTGTTGGAACTGAAACTTTTACTTTCTATTAAAGTGCACTGATTAAATGTCCAGATGCCAGGGCCAGAGTACTTAGATCTGAGTTGTGGCTTTTCCGCTTAGGAATTGTGTAACTTTAGGAGGTCTCTGAATTTCTCTGTTCTTTAGTTTCACTGTCTACCAAGTGGGGATAGCCGTGGTGACTGACACTTAGATTGCACTCGGCCTCCAGAGTGTTAAGTTGGATGAAGCGTTTAGAACAGAGCTTTGTGCATAACTGTTTATTAACTGTCATTTCTAGCAGCAATTAGCCATTGCACAAGTTTAGAAAAAGAAAGGCTGAAAAACCAGGCCATGTGTCTATAAAATGCATTAGGAACTGTGTCTAGTTCTGTGGGTTTAGTTCAGAGAGTTAACTGTTGTAACAAAAACTATATCAAAATCCTGTATGATGTCTTTAATGTAACTGATTTCTTGCTTAAGTAGCCGGCTGGAACACTTGGCTCCTTGCATTCCATTAGTAGGGTAAATCAGCTGAGGAACCTTGGCAGGCTCAACCCAAGCCTGGGAGGTCACCTTAGGTTATTGCTACTGAAGCCAGTGGGGGCAAGAGAGCAGGCAGGGATGTGTGTGAGGTGTTTTATGGGCTAGTCCTGGAAGTGGCCCTCACCACATCTCTTCCCATTCTTCTGGCCAGACCTGGGCAGCAGGAGGAGAGCAGAAGCTCCTTTCCTCGGCCTTTTCCTCTGGAGTCTGTAAAAATGGAGAAAGAGAAAAGCATTGTATCCAACTCCAAACTGAAACCACAGAACTGAATAGTTGTTTCATTGGGTTTTTATAAAATGCAGTTGTACAACAGCTTCCAAAGATGACACATATTTTATGCAAAAAAGTGACTGTAGTCGAAAATAATTTGTAAGTAGGGTTTTCTAATTTCCGAGAGTTCTCAAGTATGCCCAAGAATTTCTGAGAAAATCATTAAGGATTTTTCAAGGCCAAATAAGTTGTAAAGTAAAATGATTAAAAAAAAATGTGCTCAGTTTTTTAAATTGTAAAGAGTTCATGGGAAATGTGGGTGCAATTTAATATGTTTATTCTGCTGGTGAGTAGGCCTTCAAAGACAGCAGGATGCGGTTTGCTAACAAAGGCCTTAGCAGCTCTGCTGTTGCTGGTGGCTCTTGCTCACATTTTGCATTTTAAGCTTTTAGATATTTTTCTCCCTTACATTCCTTCCTTCCTTTTGTTCCTTTATTTTCTGATAAAATATTTACTTTATTGAAACCTAAGAACAGGAATCACACTGCATTTAATGGCACAGGTGCTCGGTGCGGTGACTTCGGTGCCAGAGAGGGAAGGCGTCTGATGTGGCTTTTGTTTTTACTTTTTTCCCATTGTGTGTGCCTGGGGGCGTGTGTGCATGTACACGCGTGCACACTTACGTGCTCCTGCATGGGGACACCCGAGGTTGATAGTAGGAAGGATTTTGGTTTGCTCTTCATTGACTAAAATTGCCGTTTTAGTCAACTCCAGGGCTTGCCAGTGTAGCTAGTGTTGTTGGTCAGCTCTTTCTGGGGAACCCCAGTCTCCATGTTCTGAGGCTCAAATTATAGATAGGTGTCCATGCCCACTTGGCATTTATGTGGGTTCTGAGAATTGGATCTGTTCCTTAAGGTACACATGGAGCCAATTCCCCAGCCCTTACTTTGTTCTTTTGATAGTCACATTCCTGGCTTTCCTTTGGCTTCTTTCTGACCCTTCACAACCTCTTGGATCATGGCTTTCTTTTCTTAAATTCACCCTATCTCTTCAAATAAGTCTTTTCTGAATGGGTGTTTTGGCAATGTAGTTTAAGAAACCACCTTAATTATGAATCAGCAGCATTGTTTATAATAGTCCCAAAGAGGGAAAATTCCCAAGTATCTATTAAATGATGACTGGATAAAAAAATGTGGCATAGTCATACAATGTAATCTATTTGGCAATTCCAAATAGTGAGACACTGAATGGTACATACTATAGTCTAGATGGATGAACCTTAAAGCCATATGCTAAGTAAACGAAGCCAGTGGCAAAGGCCCACGCGTACATGATTTAATGTGTAGGACAGGCAAGCCGATAAAGGTAGGAGATAATCGTGGTCAAGAGTCAGGGAAGAGAAAGGTGGGGAAGTGTGGACAGGTAATGAAAATGGTCTGAAGTTAGTCATGGTGATGACTGAATACTTCTGTGACTGTCCTGTCTGACACATAAGCTTTAAAAGGGTAAATTATACAATGAAAGCATTGTAACTCGAAGATGCCACAACCTCGCTTTTTCTGCTCTGACCCCTCACAACCTCTTTGTCTTCTCTCTTTCCAGTTCCTTCCTCTTTTTCCTTAGCTACCTAGATTGGGGTCCACTCTCTTCCTGCAGCAGGGCACATGCTCCCTGTCCCAGCCTTTCTGTACTTCTCTCCCATTAGGTGACTGCATGCCTGCATGGCTGCTCCTGGGTCTTTACTTGAGGAGACTTGTGTGGTTTGCCCAGAAAATAGCACTTCCACCTCATCTGCTGGAGTTGCTGGTCCTGCTGCCCTGCTCTAGTTGTCTCTGCATTACCCCCCTTTCTCTGCTAAATACCCATGTTCTTGTTTGGCTTTTATCTGTCCTTCCTAGAGAGTAGGGGCCAGGAGGCAAGAACCGTGATGGGTACCTTATCTGGTCTATAGTAGTGTAGACCAGGTCCCTTTTGCAAAGCCTTAGCAGGAAAAAGGCATTATCCTGGTGCTGGTGCTGTTTCTACAATGTGAGTATTTTTGGTGAATATCCTACGTTGATACTGTATATTTGATGAGTATCTACCCAGTGCCGCGTTAGAAATCACTACTGTGGAAACTGTGTGAGAAAAGCAGTTCTCTGAAATTCAATGATCCTGCATTGCTATAACTCTATAGATAACTAAAATTTCCTCATTTAAAAAGCCATTTTCATTAGTTAAGATGATCTGTTTTTCATATTTGTATGATGGAATCTGAGCCATCAGCTCTGTTCTGTCATAACTGAGCTCTCCTCTGCTAATGTCCTTCCTTCCTTGGAACATTTAATCTTGAAGGGGCCTTTGTGCTAGAAACTTCTTGGCAGAACAAAATATGTATCTGGAAACTGGCTGATTACTTTTGCCTTTAATTTTGTAGTTTAAGACTAACATACTTAGGAAAGCTGAGGTAGAGAAAACAGGAAAGAAAAAAATATGTATGTGTATTTTAAAAAACAGACATTTAGTTTAAGGAAACTTTACGTGATTGTCTGTCTGTCTATCCATCCCTATGGTGCGGAAGATTTAATTCAGATCCTCATACATCCTAAGTCTGCTTTCTATCACTGAGCTACATGCAGCCCTTCCAAATGTGACTTTTTTTGACCTCTTTTTTATCCTTGTAAATTCCAGCCGGAGAGCCTGTGAAGCACCCTGAGTCCCTCACTTTCAAATGTGAAGGCCGCTAGGTGGCACTGCAGCTCTGCGCTCCAGCAGCTGAGCTGCTGGCCGCTTCCGTTGCTCCAGACGACTGGATTTCTGGGTGTCAGGGAAATTGTTTTATTGGCAATGGGTGCAGTGTAATATATTCCTCTCCACCCAATGCAGCTATTTAATGCCCTGAAACATGCCCCTCTGTGGCCATGGCCTGTTAACTATGCTTATTTGGTGTAATAATTAGCAGAATTTCTCACTAACAGGGGTACTTACCAACACCTCACACCTCCGCTGTGTTTTTGTACGTGATGGATTGTACATTCTCAGAAAAAGCTGGGAAGGTCAAAGCTTAACCTGGGTCTGACAGGGCTACCTTCTGCACATTTGCTCAGGATAGGTTTATATTAACTTGCTCCTGAGCTTCTTCAAACCGGAGCAGCGTGTAATACAAACATGTCCGAGCTTTTATGTAAGGCCTCAGTGAAGGCTTGTAAACATAGCACTGTTAATTTTCTACCGTGTAGAATGATAGAAAAATAAATGACTAGCTGCCTGCATTGGCTGACACTTGCTACTCAGAACTGTGTGTGTTGGGAGTGTCAAGTATAAACCGTGAGCCTGGCATGTGCACCACATCTTAGGTTAAAATGGAGAAGAAAAGTTACACATGGAATTTTAATATTCTCCATGGCTGTAAGTTAGGCTCCATTTAATTCTTTGTGGTTTTACAAGCCCTTCTAGGCTCCTACTATTTCTATGCCAACAATTTTATCATTTACAGAGCATGATCAGAATTAACTGACAGAAGACCGAACAGGGTAAAAATAAGTTGAAAGCAAGAAATACTTTAGTTGAGCCATTAGCCTATCCTCTGTGACCTTAGGCAACTTGTTTACCATATCTTCGCTTTGATTCTCCCATTTCTTTCAGTTGGCATAATGCCCTCTGGTCTCCTGTGTCTGCAGAAAATGAAATGAGAACTCTTCAAAATACCTTTGCGTGTATTTATTTTTCTAGCCCCAAATAAAAGTGAGGTGTGAGTATAATTAATTAGGACAGACAATTAAGGAGGTTCCTGTGTTGACTCCAAGATGAATTGTAGGGATTTTAAAGGAAAGAATGTTACAAGCTGGGATCTCTAGGACTTTGCCACTCATGCTGGGAGTAAGTACATACATGCATACATACATTATTGCTGCTGCTGTTGTTGTTCTTGAGACAGAGTTCTCTGTGTACTGTGGCTGTCCTAGACCCCATTCTGTAGCCCAGGCTGGCCTTGACTTCACGGAGGTCGGCCTGCCTCTGCCTCCCAGGTGCTGGCATTAAGTGTATATTTTATATTTGCATTGATAGGGTTGCCCCTTTGGTGCTTTCGCCTCTGCTCACATCTGTGTGTGCCTCTGTGGTGCATGGATGGGTTTAGTTACAGGAATGGCAATGAGAAGTTGTTTCTGTTCAGAAGCCTCCTGAGGAGCAGAGACAGGCTAAGCTCTAAGGTGTGCTTCTGAAACAGCGCTGTGGGCTGGCTTGTCAAGGAGCCCCGCGTCTGCATTTGTGGGCAGGATAGGAATCAGGAAGCCATTATTGAAAAGTTTTTTTAGAATAGACAGTGGTAGCTGAAGCCAGAGACCCAGCCAGGAGAAAGAAAGGTGCCACCATGACAACTGTTGTTTAAAGGGTATAAGTTATTGGCTTTTTCTGGACTTTTGCTGAAAATTCAGTGTTTGTACAAATATGTTGTCTGTAGAAAAGCTCAAACCTCAAGATGATGATTGCTTTCTTTCTACCTTCTGAGTCTTTCATGTTGGCATGGGCTCGGTGGAGCCTAATACTCAGCCAGAGCTTTGGCTGCAAATTGGCCCAAACCAGTCTTTCCTTTATTTCCCAGCACAGTGAATAGCTTAGCAAGTACTCTTTAAAGATGTGGTCACCAGCCTCTGCGGGCATTGTGTTCATTACCGCTCACTCTGGCTCCCGGAACTCTAGATTCTATAGTTTGGTTTTCATCCCCTGGTTCAGGCCCTGTGCCTGCCTCCCTGGGCTTTCTCAATGGTCTCCTTATCTGGCCCTCTGACCTTCAGTCTTGGTTCCTTTGAACTTAACCAAATTATAAATAGATTAGAGTTAAAACACAGGGCAACACACACACACACACACACACACACACACACACACACACACACAAGCACACGCACACAAAGGTATGCTTTCACTGTGTTCCTGCCCTTCTCACAAGCCTTTTGTGGCTGCTCATTACGTTCAGGATGGAATCCAGACTACTCAGCCAGACTCTCTGGACCTTCCATAATCAGGGCACAGTCTATCATCCTCGCCTTATCTCCCACTCTCCCCTGCTGAAACTGAGTGTTAGCCAAAGGTCTAATCACTGACGCTTGATCACCAGCTTTGATTACTGACTTTTTAGCTGTTCTGTCCTTATTGCCTGGCAATCTCAGTTTTCTGCTTTCTCTTTCTCATCACCTTGGCACATAGCTCTTTGCTCCTTTGTTCAGACTTCTTACAGCACTGTTTACTAAGGCATTTTTATTTTATTACCTGCATTGTTAGTTTTCTTTTCCTCAGTTTTTCATGTAGGCAATATAAATATTTGTTATGGATTGATGGATCTGTTGATTCTGCATGGCTTTGACATCCAGTTGCTTGGGAAAGGGAGGTGGTGGAGGGTCAGTGTGGGGCTGAAGCAGGAGCCTGTCTCCGTGACTTTGTCCTTTTGATTTCTAGTGAAAGGACAAATTAACTATTTGCTTTGAGCAAACTAATGCTGTGTTCTGTGGATTTAGTGTTTGAAAAGGACCCTGGGAGGGAAAGCCTGGGAGTTGGGCTCTTACCCCTGTTTGCTAGGCTGGATGAACTCCCTTGGACCACAGTCTTGCAGTTTGCTTAAGTGCGGGGTTGTGAAATCACAGTGGAATTTGTGGTTGTTTGCCAGAGAGGAGGAGGAAAAAAGGGTCTGAGTAAATCAGACATGCAAATTAGCAAGGCCATTGGCTTTAACAAATTACACAACAAAGTGTCAAGAAATTCATTTTATCTTCTTTCTACAGGGTGATAGGCTATGTGTGTCTCTGTGTATATGTTTTATATTGAGTGTGTGCATTTGTGGTTTTGTGTGTGTGTTTTGTGTGTCTGTGCATTGTGTTTGTGTGTGTATATGTATAAGCAACTATTAATATATTTGCTTTAGACCAGAAGTTGTCAAACCTTTTGTCTTCCTAGCCCTTTTGTACTTAGTTTATTGAGAATCCCAACCTCTTGTTTGTAGCGGCACGTCTACTGGCAACCAAACAGAAGAATCACAAAACAACTTTATTTGTTTAATAATAGCAGAGACTGTGGCTTTTTTTTTTTATGAAAAATAACTTTTCCAATATAAAAACGATCAAAAAATGACTTTTTTACGTGTTAGCGAAGAATAAGCTGTGTTCTCCTATCTAAATTTATCCTTAGGTGTTATAATGTGTTGTTTTAGTTGAAGCATATGAACAAAATCAGTCTCCCTCATGTATTTATAAGGGGAATAATATTTTTTGGCTTTCGCACTGAAACTTTACAAGGTTCAGTTTATTTTTATTATGTTTATTTTTACAGTGATAGTTTTTAAATTAACAAATAATTGTGTAAATGGAGTGGTTGTGTGATTATGTCTGGTGTGTGCATATATTGTGGGATGGTTAAGTGAAGCTAATTAGCATATCCATCACTTGATTATCACTTAGAATCTGGTCTTTTAATAACTTAGAAATTGTACGTTGATATGAACTATCGTCACTAGGACTGTAGTCACCAGCCAAACATGGTAAGTAACTAATGTTTATTTCTCCTTTTCATCCCCAGTCTAGACTGCCCTTCCACTTTGTGTTTCAATGGGTTGGACTTTTGAGTGTCCATCACGCATTCTTTTTACCCACTAAGTAAAACAAGAAAATACTAATATTATGAGTATTGATCATGTGGATCCTTTGCCAAACCACCGGACTAGAGACCAGTTAGGAAGATTTCAGGAACAGCATAGAGTGGAAGAAGAATTTTAGTGCCTATTTCTTCAAGGATAATTTCTTTTCTATCTTGGAGCTTTGCCTGAATGAGGCCATTAAAAGGAGGAAAAAAATTTTTTCTCTCCTACTCTTCCATTTCTTATCCTAGGATCAGAATTCCTAGGCTTTATTTATTGTTTTTTTTTAATTTAGTTTTTGAAGATGTCTTCATTTTTATTTTGTGTTTATAGGCATTTTTATCCACATGAGAGCCTGTGCACCACCCGAATGCCGTGCCCACAGAGACCAGAAGAGACTTCCAGATGGTTGGGAGCTAGCATGAGGATGTGGAAACTGAATCCAGGTCCTCTGTAAGATCAGGCAGCTCATAACAGCTGAACAATATCCCCAGCCCTTATTTTATTTCATTTTATTTTTAAATAGGGCGAGTTTTTATTTTGTTTTTTTCAAATCTGCCTTTGATGATAATAAATGCTCAGCTCAAGTCAATCCAATTGTTGTTGTTATTGTTGTTTGTTAGAAAATAATGGACATTGAATGCTGCTGAGATAGCTTACTGGTCAGATGGCTGCTCCTGCCACAGGAACAGCCTTTCCAGAGCCAGTCCCATTGTAGGCAGCAAGCACACCTTCAGTTGTCGGCCCCACTGCAAGCCTTTGACTGTGTGTGTTTGCTTGCTTAGGTATCAGAGCTTCACAGAGCAGCTTCCTTTCACTGCTGGAGCAGACTGCAGACGTGAGCCAGCAATTAAGCGATCATGTAATAGAAGCCTCCCAATTTGCCAGTTTCTTTTTTTAACTTCTTGGGTGGTTGGGGCACATCGTTGAAACAATTACTACATTTACTCAAGAGTTTGTCCTTTCTATTAAAAAAGATTCCAGCCAAGTGCCTCAAGGTGAAGCGGAGGGGATTGTGTAACCGAGGCTCCTGCAAACTGGTCTGTATTGTTCAAGAAGACTGATTCCTTTGTGCCTCAGCTTGGCATCCAGAATCGGTTTTAATTTAACAGTCCAGCTCCTTTAATGATCAATTCTCTATTGTGTTCTGAATTTGGTATTCTCACAGTTTACTCTCCAAGCTTCCTTGAAGAAATGGGGGCAGAGGTGTCAAAAGAGGCCTAACTACCTGGTTATAATTTCTATTTGGGTCCTAAACCCCTTCTTCATGAATGTTCCCCAGGGAGAGGACCTGGTACAAGCAAGTGCCTATATGTGTCAGGTGCTTTGCTTGCCTAATCTTTATGAAGGGTTTGGATGTGGGGTGCTTTTCTTTTTCTGTTTCTACTAAGACAGGGATAAGCACAGACCATCTTATTTCATACCTGGATTCCAGAACCCCCAGTTTGGTCACCCTGTCTTAGATTTTCACACACTTTCTGTTGTAATCTGTTCAGTTGGATTCATGGTTTAAAACTGAAAATCAAATTGTGTAACTTCTGTGCTGGAGATCTGCAGTGGCCTTCTTTGCTGGAGACAGGGCTCCTCTCACCCACTTCTCCTGTCTATGAGGACCACCTGCATTCTGTTGGACCCCAGGCTTGCTGGCCTAACTGCCTTCCTTCCATCCCCAGAGTCTCCGGGCTGGGTGCCTCAGAGCTTGGGCCCTCCCTCACTTTTATTCTGGTCTCAGCGTCTTGTGGTTTGAGTCTTTTCTGAGGCCTCTTGTTTTGTGCTTCACTGACCAGCCAGGCTTCAGTAACCTTCCTCCACTGGACCACTAGATCATCTCTCTCTCATCTATACAAAGCTTCTTTGTTAGCCCTGGCTTTTAGATTCTATTTTAAAATATATTTTGGTTTAGAATGTTCTAAGCTCTTCTCTTCTGCAAGACTTATGTTTTAAAAAGTATATTAAAGTATATGTGTGTCTATGTAGGGGTATGTGCACATGAATGTTGGATCCCTGGAACTGCAGCTATAGGCAGCTATGAGCTGCTTGACTTGGGTACTGGAAACTGAAGTCAGGTCTTCTGCCAGAGCAGCAAGTCTTCTTAATCATGGAGCCATCTCACTGTGTGGCACAATGTCCTGAGTGGCATCCACAGTTTACTTTCATAGGGTTCATGAGCCCTCAGAAACTTAGTGTAAGAATCTGAAAGGAGTCAAGATGCATGTGTTTACTTTTTTAGAACTAGGCTTGGCACTTGGCTTCCTGTAGTCTTTTAATAATGTTTCTTGAATGAGGGAATTTAGCTACTTTAAAGATTTTTTTCCCTTCATTTTGAACTTTGTAGCTTCCTTTGCTTTGGATCTGTGGTCCTGTTAGTTTCCTAATGTCGTCTGGTATAGCAGGGACAATACATACTGCTCTGGGCAATACATACTGAGTGAGAAGTTTGATCTCAGGTAAGCTGTAAGCTGTGGACTCAAGCTGTTTACGAATGTTTCTGATTTATAATAATATGTAAATGTCAGGAGACAACCATTGAGGATTGGGCCTCAAAGGCAACCTCAAAAGATTGGGCCCTGCAGATTTGGTGTGTGAAGCTTGGCTTGTGCACCCTGCCAACCTGTGTACTATTAGAGCTAGAAAGTGAAGTCTTAGAGAACTTTTAACCTCACTGCTCTAGAGTGATTAAGTTGTCAAGGGCTGGAACTGGTACCCTGCCAGAACTTCAGATGCATAGCTTTCATATCCCTTTCCAAATCAGGTGAGTATTTTTCAGGATTTTTATAAATCAATACCTTTCACTGACATCCATGAGACTTAAAAGCTTTTGAAATGAATGCAGCCCATTTTCATGACAGGGTGATGCTCATGACTGTGTGTAATTGGCTTGTTTATGAATATTGATTCCAGTCTTCTTCCATACTCCCTACGTGGAAATCCCACAGGGGTAGGAATATTCATTCCTACTCTTCTCACTCCTAACCTCATACATCATAGCTGTATAGTAAGTTATAGTTGAATGAATGAATAAGGGGGTGCTTCATTGACATTTTTTTGAGACAGCCTCACTATAGAGAACAGATAGGTCTGA
This sequence comes from Psammomys obesus, assembly GCF_907164565.1. Lineage (NCBI taxonomy): Eukaryota > Metazoa > Chordata > Mammalia > Rodentia > Muridae > Psammomys > Psammomys obesus. The sequence goes on from NW_026596034.1 coordinate 7,934,711, forward strand.
AACTCTGAGGTCATCCTTGCTACCTTCAAACTTGATGCAGTTCTCATGCATTAGCCTTTTCAGTGAGAGAATTACAGGCATGAGCCATTATTTCTAGCTTCCTTGGCAATTTTAATACTGTTAGGACATTTGATATTTCAACCCATCCTTGTTGGTAATTTAGCGAATGTTAAACTTACTATATTTCAGACCTTATAACAGTCACAGAAATGACTATTTCCACATAGTACTCAACTTGAAGATAGTACTCAACTTGAAGCAGTTAAAGTACACATACAAAACAATGGCACAGTCAAGATTAGCAAATCAGAATAACAAGAGTGTGTTGGGCCTGCAGTAAATATTTTTGAAGTTTAACTGGAGTCTATGTTCCATGACTTCCTACAGTAAGAATTTTAACCCAGATGCCTTGTCCATTTTGAAGCTATACTTCTGATGGCGTGTGGGTTCAGGTTTTCAAGTCTGTAGGTAAGTGGTTTTTATACCTGGTTGGTTATCACTCTACCTTGGTAGCCTTGGTAAACAGCATGCACACCGCCCTTCAGGACCTTTTCCTGTCCTTTCTGAGTCAGTAGGACTGGTGTTGCATTGAAATCTGTACTAAAAATTAACTCAGTAGGCAGTTGTGATGAGCAGCCAAAGCTAGCAGTCTATCACCACTACCGTGTAGGTGGACACTGAACTTAAGACATGATTTTACAACTTAGCTCTCATATTTTACATTTATAATACCTTCCTCAGAGATTTTATGTGCATTTCACTGCATGATAAATCTAATAGCATGCTTGCTGGTGATGCATTCCAAAACATCTCTGAGATTGCTAGAGAGATAGTTAAAGTGGAAATATGTCTGCCTTAGTTCAGCTAGATTCAGCATATAAGTTGAATATGGGTTGGTGACATGGTAGCTTTCAGAGTAACTACTGTTCGCCCCCCCCCCCCCCCCCTTTGGTGGAACAAAGAGGTGGATTGTGCTTTCCTAGGATTTCTCTGCCTTGTGTCAGAGGAAAGATAGCCAGGCATGTGTCAGCAGACCTGCAAAGAGGTGAGCTGTCAAGGTGCTGGCATTGATAGGCTCCTCTGGGTAGAACTCAGGGCATCCTACCAGCAAAATGAAGACTAGACTTAAATGATTTCACATTGGGACATTACTTGCTATAATTGCTGAAGTGCTAAATTGGGTGTGACAAATCTAACAGATAATTGCCAAGTAGGTTTCATTACCAGTCATTGGATAGGTAAATGATGTTCCTTCTGTTAAAACTAAACTAAAAACAATGGGGACTATATTTGGAGTTAGAATTTACATACTGCAGGTATAGTCACATGTATTTAAACCATTACAGTGTGTCTGTTAACTCAGTTCATTTGCTTTCATTCATGGTCTAGAGCTTGTTGGTGTGCTATGGGGGAGAAGTTGGAAGGGGTTATGATTCAAGAGAAATTACAAAAGTAGCCAGAACTGGAAAGACCCCCCCTTTTTGAAGTGGTAAATATTAGGTAGCATTTGGACAGCAGTCATCCCTAAACACTTGTGTTAGAGTTGAGCTTTCAGCATCATCATAGCTTAAAAAGTACTTGTGGGAAACTAGTATCAGTAGATTTCATTCATTAGTAATTTGATGGGATAATGAGAATGTAAAGATCCTGCTGCAGCATAGAAAAGCTCATGGTTTTCACTTCTGCATGGGGACTCCAGCCTCAAAGCACCCAGCCTTAGTGACTGTGAAAGGGACTTTTGGTTCACACACAGTTTCACTGACTTCAGCCACACTGTTGGAAATGAAAATGATGTTGGGCTATATATTGTTATTATTTGCCCTTTGTTTATTATGGTGGTGTTATTTAACCTGCTACCACAATCAATAAGACAAAGACACCTGTTAGATTTTATAATTGCCTTATTTACCTTGGGCTGGGCAGATATTTCACCTGCTCTATCTCAGTAACCTCAGCATTCACTTTCTAGCCTCCATCCAATGCCATCTCCCGTAACCATTCCAATCTGGGCTACCTTTAATCCATGATTTTATGAATACTTGCTTTCATCTAGGCCTTTCCATGTCATTCTTGGAGTCCTTCCCCCCTTCCTCCTCTCTTCCTGTCTGTCTGTCTTTTTCCATGATTCTCCTGTCCCCAAAGCCCAGTAATCTTGGCCATGCCTACACCATTCTGCTCTGCCCAGGTTTTAGGCCTTTTAATCAACCAATCAGGTTTATAAAACAAGGATAGGTGTATCTGGGCAGTAACCAAATCTTGAGGGTCAGTAAAAGCATCAAAATATAAGCATCAGACCAACCTCCAACGTACAATTTGCCCAGAGTAGAGACAAAATTACTTTTAAATGAAAGAATGAAGAAAGTCTTCTTGGTTTTTGCTTCATGAGCATATTTTCCACTGGGAGAGAAGACAGCCCCCGAGGATACCTCCCATAACAGGATATGGAACTTTTTCCCTAGGTAGAGGGAGCTGTTTTTGTTAGGATGATTTGGGAGGGCAGAGATGAGACAGTTGCAAAAAGCTAGGAGTCATGGAATAAAGGCTACCTGACCTAGAGTGGGGAGCAAAAGGGAGTCATGATATGATAAGGCAAAAGATAGTTCCAGACTGTGGATTTTCTGTTTGTGGGAGTTCATTAGAAAGCACCAAGCAGGGAGTTGCGTGGTTCAGTAGGCTTTTTAAAAAGAGGTTGCTGGGATGTCTGTGGAGAATGGACCCGAAACAGATGTCAAGAAAACCAGGTGGAAAAGTGACACCATTCTGGGGTGCTTTGAGGGTGGGGAGAGGTGCATGGATTGGGAATGCGTACTGCAATGGAGAACATGGTCAGTGGCATCATTGGGATTCGCAAGGAAGGTGGTGTGCATACTCTTCTTTCATGCATTTCATCCCAACCACGTTTCCCCTTCCCTTCACGCCCAGTCCCCCTCTTCACCTTTTCTCTTCCCCAGATTAAAAAAAAGAGAGAGAGAGAGAGACCAAGTGGCATAAGAAGTTATAATAAGATCAGGCACAGACCCTCTTATCCAGTCTGGATGAGGCAGTAGGAGGAGAGGGCTCCCAAACTCTTTTTGGTTAGGAGGTTATTTGTCCTATGAGAGAAAAGTGCTCTTTGAAGTAGAGGTGATAGCGGTCCGTTGGGAAGCAAGCTGAGGGCTGCTGGGAGTGGCACTGCTATGGTCCTGCGGTTTCAGGCATTCTGACAGCATGCATTCAAGACGGAATGGCACTGCACTCACTTTATCTTTTGGCAGATCAGAGCAGAATGAAAATAAAATAAATCATTCAGGCTCTTTAATGAAATGGGTTTCAGAAGAGATGATCTCAATTCTAGCTTGTGTGATAATATGCTTTCTTACAAACACAAGCGTCAGTTACACATCTCAGATGTCTGAATAATTCTAGTTACCTTTTGCTTTCCTTAAGCTCAGGGATGCATCAGGACAGCCGCTGTAACTCTGGAGTTTTAATAGGTAACTGAAGCGGGGTGGAAGAGCATGAGAGCAAACTGCAGTGCCACTAGCTGCTCCGCGAAGCCCTTAGCCTTAAGCCTGTTAGATTCCCCTGCTGGTGGAGGCAAGGTAGCTGTGTGACTTGAGCACTGTCCTTCAGAAACAGCATTCTTGTCAGTATCCCACCCTCTAGCTCCTAGGGTAGCAAGCAGCCTTTGCTTTCTAACACGTGTGCCTGGGGGAAGCTTACTGTCTGCGCCATCACCCTATGGGACAAAGGGACAGTCCGGTGAAAATGGTTCTGACTAACCCGTGACTACCAGTTCCTCTTTTTTGGGAAAGACAACCAATAATTGCCAACATACTTGGATGCTGGTAGTTTTCAAATCACTGTGGAAGGGTCTGTAGGTGGAGCTTGGTTCCCACCACCTTTATGGGTAAGGAAAAAGACTGGGGATTTGCTTGTTATTAGTCACTAACTATAAATGTTCAACGTGGCTCAAACTCAAGTGTCCAACTTGAATGTAAGAATAAATAAAAGAACAGCTCTTAGAAGAAGTGCGCTCAGTGCTTCTTTTCAAGTGCCGTCATATATAGTTGCAACAGATTAAATCTGAGACCTAATGTTAAACAGAGGACTGACAATGGTAAAATGGTGGGATTAATGCTACGTTGGTAGTTAATCTGCCCAAACTTTCAAGCTTTCATTCTATTTTCATCACCCTGTAATTCTAGTGTATTTAACTAGTCATTTAAACCCCTGTCATCTTAGACTGCAGGGTGTGTTCGTGACAAAATAGACAAGTCAAACGAAATCATAGTTAAATCACACCAATGCAAAGAGAGAAGGCACAGGAGTCTAGGCTTCGTTGGACTGATGTGGGTTCAGAACAGGGATATAGCATGCTCACTTACCATTCTGCCTTGCAGAAAATCAAGTCTGGACAGGTGGTTTATTCAGTAGGATGGGTTTATTCTAGGGCTGCCCTGCTATCTTCCTGCCTTTTCTTAACCATCATGGTGGGTATCAGAAATGCTGTTTTTGTTGAGTGAAGTTTGTTTAGTGACTGGGTGAAGAGCAATAAAAGAAACAAAATAGTCTGTATTTCCTTCCATCAAATGATGTTCATTCAACATTTACAGAATATGTGGCCTGTAGGATTAAAGTATGGACTCCTTTTTTAATTGGGTTATTTGGATTGTTGATGTCTTATTTCTTGAGTTCTTTATATATTCTGGATATTAGCCCTCTATCGGATGTTGGGTTGGCGAAGATCTTTTCCCAGTCTGTAGGCTGTTGTTTCGTTCTGTTGACAGTGTCCTTTGCTTTACAGAAGCTTTTCAGTTTCATGAGTTCCCATTTATTAATTGTAGTTCTTAGAGCCTTAGCTGTTGGTGTTCTTTTCAGGAAATTGTCTCTGGTACTAATGAGTTCTAGGCTCTTCCCCACTTTTTCTTCCAACAGATTTAATGTGTCTGGTTTTACGTTGAGATCTTTGATCCAAGCTAAACACTAAAGAGGACCCTAGGGAGGATGCTTAAGTCTCATTCAGAATGGCAAACAGGATAGACACCAAAAGCAGTGGAAGAGAGGGAACAGAATGGGAGCCTACTATGGAGGATCATCTGAAAGGATCCACCCAACAGGGGATCGAAGCAGATGCTGAGACTCAGGGCCAAACTTTGGGGAGTCTTATGGAAGAAGAGGTGGGTGGGGATAGAGGGACTTGGAGGGGACACGAGCCACACAAGGAGAACAACAAAGCTAAAGGATCTGAGCCCAGGGGCTCCTGCAGAGACTGATGCACCAACCAAGGACCATGCATAGAGAGGACCTAGAACCCCTGCTCAGTCTCCATGTGGATCTCCCAAGGGGAGCAGGGACTGCCTCTATCACGAACTCGGTTGACTATTCTTTGATCACTTGCCCCAGGTGATGCGGCCTTACCAGGCCACAGAGGAAGAGGGTGCAGGCAGTTTTGATGAGACTTAACAAACTATGGGCAGATGGCAGTGATGGAGAACTCCCCATTTCAGTGGCCTAGGAGAAGGGGATAGGAGGGAAGAAGGAGGGAGGGTGGGACTGGGGGGAGTTGAGGGAGGGATCTTCAGTTGTGATATATAATGAATAAATTGTGAAAAAAAAGGTAAAATAAAAAATTAAAAAAGAAAAGGTATGGATTCCTAAGTTCAGTAATTTAAAATGTGGTGCATTTCTTTCTCCTCAATTTTTTTTCTCCTTCATTTTTGCTTTCTCTATTTTTGATTTCCTTCTCTCATCTTTGGCTATGTGCTTCTGATTAAAAAAATGAACTTTATTCATGGGCAGCGTCTACCTTCGTTATCCTAAATGCTTGGAGGAGAATTGTTGCTTCTCCCTGTGCTGTGCTTTGGTGGTTTCTAGGTCTGTTTCTGGCACAGTGTGGGGGACTTGAGGCTTGTGTCTTTTGCTTGCATGTAGTGTGTGGTGTCAGTTACGTGTACAAACACCGTCTTTTCTCCTTCGTGCACATTATGTAAGAAATGAGAACCAGGCAATTGAATAAGTTAATCACATGCCACATTTCCCTTTGGAAATGAAACATGCTAGTTTAAGACTATAGTGTGTTTGTAAAGCTGAAATATACTACAAAGAGCTTTTTAACAGTTAAAGGTTTATTATAGTTGTGTGCCTTAAAATGTTCATGCTTGCTGCCATAGTTACTCATCTGAATGTGCTCATTGACATGCCTTCAAACAGAAGATAGCCTCTGAAGCTGAGATCATGTACCAGATTTCAGCCCAGATTGAATTTTATGCATGGGAGCGATATCCTGTAAATGGAGCCATTGGCATCGTCTTGCGTGTAATGTAACTAGCAGGCAGTGCTGTGATGAACTGCAACATGAGCTAGGATCTGCAGACTATTCAGGGAACACACGCAAAACCTTCCCCATTCTTGAACTAGGTTGTTCTCCAAAAGCAACAAGTACTGCTTGTCTTTTGGGAAAGCCGTCACGGAGCTGTAAAACCCGTGGTTTATTCTTAAGATTCCTCTGCACCCTCAGCCTAGGAACACTTTACAGTTCTCTTGGAATTTGATAAAAGTTTCCTAACTTTGAAGTTAGAGGAGGCTCTCATTTTAAATTAGGCAGTTGTGATTTTTTTTCCTCTCATTTCATGATGCCAGAAAAATCATACCAGGTACCATATTTGGAGAGCAGAGCCTCGATATCCTATCTTAGAAAGCCCATCAGCTGCTCTGGATGCTGTGGCCCTAGCTTCCTGAGGTTTTAACCTCCCTTCCGTCCCCTCTCTGTCACACATACTGTTCACAGTATTTTAATACTCAAAAATTGTGGCGAAACACACATAAATCTGGCCACTTCCATGAGGCAGCGCAGTGGCCCTACACCCACTGATATTATTTTGCACTCATTACCACTACCTCTCTCTAGCATCCTTTTTCATCGTCATATACACTGCACTCTATATGCACTGCACCTTATAGACACTAAATAGCTTCTCATTTCTATTTTTTCTCAACTCGCAGTAACCATGATTATAAGTTTCTATCTCTCTTTTAAAAATATTTATTTTCTTATGTATGGGAGTTTTGCTGGTATGTATGTATGTTTATGCAGCATGTACATGCGCTGCCCATGGAAGCTGGAAGGGAGCGCTGGATCCTTGTAACTGTAGTTACAGGCAGCTCTGAGCCACCATGTGTATGCTAGAATTAAACCTGGATCCTCTGGAAGAGCAGCTAGTGCTTTTAAGTGTAGAACTATCTCTCCAGTCCTAATTTTCTACCTCTTTAAATTGAACTATTTCTAAGTATCCAGTACCATCAAAATAATATAATATTTATATTTTTGTACTTTCATTTAACATAATCTTTTCAAGATTCATCTATGTTGTGGAATGTATAAATTTTTCTCTTTTTAAGGTTGAATATTGTTCTTTGGTGTGTGAACTACAGTTTGCTTAGGATTCATGCATTATGGATACTTGGTTGGCTTCCAGTATTGCTTGTTGTGATCATGGGTGCTTTAAATCCTTATCTTTATTCAGAATAGGGTAGATAAAATAGTTTGCAAAGTAATGAAAATGAGTAAAATAAAGGAAGAGGAGCAAGGGATAGAATTTCAGATTTTATAGTTAGCCTGATGGTGCTGTTGACACAGGATTAGAAACAGAAGAAATGGTTGCATGAAAATGTAGGAAGGAAAAGGCTGAGTTTGATTTTGGTCTTGTTGAATGCCAGGTGTGTTATGGTTATTTTTATAAAACTGTGTTTCTCATTTTAGCTCTTAAACTGGCTATCACACAAATAATTGACTCTTTTATATTTATTTTAAAATAAGCTTTGCTACACAATAACTGAACAGTTATTACTCCATTCTTAACCTTCTAAGCTTCAAATTTGGCTTCCTCCCATTGTTTATTCTAGAGATACTTGCACTTTGTAGCTTTTCTGCTCCAGATCCTTCCCCTGGTGTTTCTGAGCCCTCTCTTGAGGCCCAATCCCCTTCTTCCTCCTCTAACTCCTTCTCCTCTCTGGCTGGCAGGAAGTCCAGCCCTATTCTCTCCCTTGCTCAGTGATTGGCTATAAGCTGCTTTATTGGCATACCAAGGGACAATTGGGGAGCAGTGTTTAAACAACATTAAGACAGGAGATTCTCAGAACAAGGATTGCAACCGGATATGGAGGTTACAGAAATCATCATTTAAACTACACAATAACTTTATTCTATACAGGTGTTAATGCAGATTTTCAAGGTAGACAATGTGGAGACAATTTTAAATGTAGGTTTGGGTCGAAGGTTGGGTTGTTGAGAGTTACCCTACTACATACCCTCCTAATAAGACTAGAAGGCTGCCTGAAGGATTTCTCTGCCATGATAGGCAGTGAGTCCAAGCCTCCTCTGCCTGTCTTAGGTAGCTTTGCTTAGATATTTTGACCTAACAATGACAGAAGTACCTAATGCATTAGTGTTATCTTCATGGTATAATTGGAAACAAAAACTTCAGAGCATCAAATGCAAGTATGGAAATAAGATTAAATGTATGCAAATGAAATCACAAGGTTCTACTCAATTCTTCAGTAAAGAAGTAGTGAAAATAAAGAGAGCATATTGGCTTTCTGGAATCCTGTGATAATTATTAAATAAATCATTCATTTACGTGTTTTTCTCTAGCTTTTCATTACTGCCCAACAAAACTACTAGTTGATGGCACTGTGTCAGGAGCGAAGCAATTTTCATTTTCAATGTTGTTAGGTAACTTGTGTCTCCTGTAAGTCAGTTGCTTCACTTCAAGGGGAGGCATCTACTTTCTGGTTATTCAGCACTTGCTTTGGCCCATGCAGGACTGAAGCGCAGAGGCTTATTAAATGGACCATCACTGAGGTCCCTTCTGATGACTGTGCAGTGGCAGCATGTGCATTTGCTTTCCTGGGCGCAGGTTGTTTAATAGCTAAAGCTTTATATAATTACAAAGAAATCCTGAATCCTACTGGGCTCAGGTGTGCGTATTTACACTTGGACTGCTAGTAAGAAAGTGTTAAGTTTGATTGTGCTAAAGCTGGCCAGACATGTGGTGCAGTCACATGGAGCTCTGTCCTCTGACCTTTTGATGGACTACCAAGGTGTCTGATTTCAAGTGCTAAGTTTCTTGAACATAGCTGAACTTGGCTTTTTCTTCTGAACAGGACAGATTTTGCTTCTTGGAAATGTCAGAGGAGTGTATGATTAGGTCCTCAAACCAGGATGTTTGTAGAATGGGCAGCAAAGATTTTCTAAATTCTGCAGTTACTCTCCTTAGCTTTGGTTGTTGTATTCACTTACAAAATGAAGAGTGTCAGTAAGGGGTATCTCTGTTTTCAGCAGAGGATATGCAGCTAGCTTAACGAAGTTAGCCTTTGCATGCAGTGTAGTCAGTGGGCCCAAACACTGTAAAACTTTCTCAGGGAATTCTTCTATACTATTGTGTTGCATGTACTGCTTTGATAATAATATCATATTCCTCATATATATAAACTCTCCTCCAAGGTCTAGTCCTTTCCAGTCATCCTTTAACCATACTTTTCTTTTTGCTTCACTTTAGTTGCTTTTTCATTAATTTGACGATTTTCTTCAGGAGACCTTTTTCCATTTGAAACTTGGACTGTATATTCCCCCAAATGATGATTATAATTGAGAACTTTAAAAAGTTAAGTTTGTGGGACAAGTAAGTTGGTTTCCAAGTTATCTGACGATCTAAAGTATATTATTTTGAATCTGTGGTTTTTATTTAGTTTAAAATTTTTCCATTAAAAGACAGCTTTTTTCAAACCAAGCAATATTGCAGCTAACTTGGTCGACTCCTAGGCCAAGTATTGCTATCTTAATTTAAGGAGATCAGGAAAGTGGCATGTTATCCAGGATGCATGAAGGCAGCTCTGCTGGAGACCCTGTCCTTTCCTGGGCAGCTGCTCAGCAAAAGGGGAAATGAAGGAAAGTCTGCACGATTGAATTACATAAACTCTGAGTTCATTGTCTTTACATAGTAATGGAGTAGAACAAGGAAAGGTATAAGCAGGGTTGGGAGATGGTGAGTGGAGAGTAGATAAAAGGCTTCATGCATTTCACAAAGAGCTACTTTAAATATTAATAGATACATGAAAAGTTATTAACCTGACTCACGAAGAATATAAATTGGAGCAGGGACTTTGTTTTTTATTAGTCAATTTGCCAAAAATGTATGAGTTTGGAAATAACTGGTATTTGAGTACATGAAGAAAATAGGAGTTGTCTACTAATAAACAGGTAAATTGATACCAGGAGGGCAGTTTAACTCTATGAGTCAGAAACCTTAAAAGGCCTGTGAGCCACTTTAGCCTGGTAATCTCCTGCTAAGAATCTTTATCCTAAAGTATTCTATGCCTTCCTGTTAAGGTATCAGAGTATGTGCGTGCCTTCTGCTCCAAATACAGAGACATGGCGGGGATAAGACATTAAAGGAGTAAAGGAAGACAAGCCATAGCTAGGTTTGTAGACAAGATGGCATTACACACTGGAAGGACTGAAACAGAAAGGGCATTCAGCTGGATTAAGCCTTGATCCCACAGAGCCTCTGGGTGTTGAGAGAAAGTTTAATTTAGGGTACTAGGGAATACAGGGTTACCACTGCAGATGGGCATAGAAGTACCTAACCCTATGAAACCATGGTTTACAGTGAATTTTCACTTTTTGTAAAGGGAGATTGAAAGAAGTCCCCTGGCCCCAGGAGAGCTATAATTTATTTTGGTCTGTGGGTCTTGAAAAGCAGAAGTGATATGTGTCTTCCACACTTGGAATCAGGGTGGGAAATTAGGATTAAGGGGGCAAGATTGTGCTTCTGTGTATGACATTATATAAATCTTGGTCCTGGATGGTGGGCATCCTGGGAGAAGCAAGAAAGAGCTACTGTGGAGCCACAGGTGAACACAGGTGGAGAGAGCCACCAAGGAGAAAAATAAAGACAGAAGCCTTCAAAACACAGTTCCATTAACAACTGAAAATAAGTAATTAGAGCAACAAGTAATAAAACCAACAAGAACAAAATTGCCCCACATGAAATCAATAGATTTTATGGACAAATCAAAGATTAAAGGACACATACATATTCATGATGCTCCAAGAAATAAAGGTATTATATCATTGATGAAAGCAAAAATCTAGAATTTTGCCACAGTCTGCTGCTCAACTCTCATGACTTCCTGTCATTATTGAAAGAAGAAAAGTGACCTGACCAAAATACAAGAGAAGGAAGGAAAACTCACCAACAAACAATACCAGGTAGGCAACCTCCAGTCCAGAAACAGAAACACAAGGAAAACACAAGACAACACACATCACCTACAAAGCACTCAACCTGTAAGAGTGGTCACTAATGAAGATGACCTGGAAGAACTGCCAGACAAAGAGTTTAGAAAAATGATTACAGCCGTGTTAACTCAAAGAAGATGTGAACTATACTCCTAGGAAGAGCTGAATTAGACATCAAAAGTCATGGCACCACAGGGAAACAGTTTGATAAAGAGCTAGACTACTGACAGAGAGTGCCGCAGTGTCGAGAAGAGCAACCTCATAGGCCAGACCTCCTTATAATAAAATAAAAACCTAGAGTGTTTATAAATATTTGGGAATTTCAGTTACATGAGAAAGAACCAGGTGCAAGTTTTAGAAATGAACAACACTTTCACAGAAATAAAACTGTTGACTTTGAGGCAGGGTCTTCCTATAACTGAACCTCACTTTGAATTTATGATATTCCTGCCTCAGGTCTGGTGCTGGGATTACAGGTACAAACACCATACTTACCTGAGAGAATAAACCTCAGATGGGATGAAGGTTAGACTTAGCACATTTACAAAGAAAACTGATGAGTTGAAAGAGTACTGAGAAATTCACATAGAATTTAGCTTAAAGAGACAAAAGATTAAAAAAAAAGGGCTGGACATTTGAAAGCTTGATGGAGAGGTTTCAATTTATGTGAAAACTATAGAATATAAAGAATATAGTTGAAAATATCCCTAAGTACAAGGTGAAAAGGAAACAAAAAAGGTAGACCCTGTGGATTTGTGGATGCTAGAATATAGGGGATGATGTTTTTAAAGTGCTTATGGGAAATTATACTTTGTCTGTAAAATTTGTTTTACTTTTTGTACATGTGAGCGTGGTGGTGGTGGTGGTGGTGGTGGTGGTGGTGGTGGTGGTGGTGGGTGTGTGTATGTTCATGTGCATGTAGGTGGATGTGTGTTTGGAGGCCAAAGATCAGCATCTATCTTCCTCGATTACTCACCTTGTTTTTTGAGACAGCGTTCCTCACTGAACCTAGGCTCGTTGGTTTATCTAGGCAGGCTGACCAGTGAGGCCCTCAAGATTCTCCTATCTTTGCTTTCCCAGCATTTTAGGATTGTAGGTATTCATTGCCAAGGATGGCTTTTACATGGGCCTGTGAGAAAGAGAGGAAGAGAGGGAGAGAGAAGGAAAAGGAGAGGGAGGGAGGAAGGGGGGTAGAAAGAGGGAGAGAGAAAAAAGGGAGAAGGAGGAAGGGAGTAGAAGAGAGAGAGAGAGTCTGAACTCAGGTTCTCTTGCTTGCAGGGCAGAAACTTCACTATTTCATCTCACTAGCCTAATGTGATTTTTAAATTTTAAATTTATTTTTATATGGATGTTTTGCCTGCATGTATGTGTGTGCATCATATACATGCCTGTTACCTGTGGAGGCCAGAAGAGGACATTGGATCCCCTGCAATGGGATTTACAGATAGTTGTGAGCCACCATGTGCGAACTGAACCTGGGTTCTCTGGAAGGCAAACAGGGTTCATAACCATGGAGCCATCTTTCCATTTTAATGTGATTATTTATCTGCTTAGATTTACTTCCCTTCCCTCTTCTTTTCTTTTCTTCCCTCCTTCCCCTTCTTTTCCTCCTCTCTTTTCTTTAAGGACATATAGCTTTTTGTCACTTTGTTACCTACCTTTCTGCCCTGTTATTTTATGGTTTTTTTTAACATCTGTAATATCTATCTTCATCCTGGTACAGTCTCTTGGAGTAGCATTTTTTAGCTTCACATATGAGAATCTTAGAAGAATATGCATGTGTCTACTTACAAGCAGTTCTTTGTACTCTTGTTATGTATTTTAAACTCTGTATGTTATAAATCCCACAAATCACCATTATTTTTACTTTAGTCAAATACATTCTATAAGGATTTAAATAGTAAAAATATCTTATATTGCCCATGTTGTTGCTATGTCTTATACTTTTCAGTTCTTTATGTAGATTCTGATTTACATTTCATGTTGTTTTCTTTGTTTTTGTTTTGTTATTGTGAAGATCTGCTGGTGTTTAGTTTTTCTGTGTTTACATATCTGCCAAGGTGTTGTTTTGCCATTGTTGAAGTATATCACATTCCTCTATCCTTCTGTCTGTCATGATTTCTACAGTTAATGCTATTCTTGGTTTGTTTTTTTTTTTTTCCCTATGTAAATATGCCTTTTTGTAGAGGAATTTTAATCCTGCAACATGGCTGCTCTGGCAAGGGGTCTCATCCAAAGACCTAGGTCTGAATGATTGGCTAGAATATGGACATGCCCTTAGTATATACCTTTAATCCCCTCTGGTAGTAATATAGACTTGACATACATTTAATCTCTCTGACTGGAATTTAGTACATACCTTCAATCCCCAACAAAACAACTAATTGAGGAGCAGACAGAATGATGAATCAGAGAAAGATTTGACAGAATGAGTCAGAGACAGGTTACGACCAACTTTCATGAGAACAGACAGGAAAGAGAAGCTACTTAAGAGCAGTACAGAGAGAAAGAGAGAGAGGGAGGGGAAGTGTTGCTGGAGACTGTACAGTAGAGTTTGGGAGTACAATACAGTTTCGTGCAGTTCAAGTCAGTAGAGATCAGTTGAGTTAATGCAGATCACTTTGTGGAGTTCAGAGGCAGTTTTTTCAAGCAGAGCAATTCAATGAGAAGCCATGAATCTGTCAATTTGGAGAGGAGTTTTGAGCCAGAAGAGCTGAGTTGAACTAGCCAGGCAGAGTCTAGAAAGAACTGGAAAGCTTATCCAGCAGTAAGTCTTGGAGGCTGCAAACATTCTAGGCCTAGGTTAGCATATAGAGGCTGGAGGTTGAAGCCTACAAGGTCCAGGCTTGCAGAAGATTAGATTGACTGAGGCTAGAAGCTTCCAGGCCTAGGTCTAGGGATAGTTAGATAGAAACATTCTGGGCTCAGCCCAATCCAAGTATTCATAAGGTATTCTAATTGATGTTCACTATGCTTCTTGTATGTTTATAGGCATCCCTTTCTTTAGGTTAGGACTTTTTTTTTTTATGATTTTGTTGAAAATGTTTTTTTTTTTTTTTTTTTTTTGGACGTTTGAGCTGGGAATCTTCTCATTCTTTTATTCCTATTATTTTTAGGTTTGGTCTTTTCATAGTGTCCCAGATTTCCTAGATGTTTTGTGTCAGGAACTTTTAGATATAACATTTTATTTGGCTGGATTTCTTCTATTGTATCTTCTACACCCTAGAGTCTCTCTTTCTTCTCTTGTATTCTATTGATGATGCTTGTGTCTGTAGTTCTTGTTCTCCTACCTAGGCTTTCCATCTCCAGGATTCCCTCAGTTTGCATTTTCGTTATTGCTTCTATTTCTATTTTCAGGTCTAGAACAGTTTTATTTATTTCTTTCACCTGTTTGTATTTTCCTGTATTTTTTTTTAAAGTGATTTTTTCATTTCCTCTTTAAAGTCCTCAACCATCTCATAAGGTTGGATTTAATGTCATTTTCTTGTGCTTCAGCTGTGTTAGGATATCCAGTGCTAACTGTAGTAGGATAGTTGGGCTCTGGTGATACCATATTGCCCTGACTGTTGTTTATTATGTTCTTATGCTGGCCTTTAGCCATCTGCATTTTGTGGTCATTATTGTTTTAGATGCTGACGTCTGAGTTTATCTTTGTTGGATGGGTGTGTTCTTGCATGTTTTTCCCCCCTTGGTTTCTGTTTCCTCTCTGTCTTCTAGCCTTAGTGGTCTGGGGTTCTAGTAACTTCTGAGTCTTCAGGACTAGTAGGGTATCTCCCTTGGAATTTTTGTGGCCTGCATGGCCTCTGGGATTCTGGGTACTAATCTTGTAGTACCAGCATGGCTTTTGCTGTCTGGCTACAGCTGGCCTCCAGGAAAGCAGACAGAGTTGTGGGATGGTAAATGTAGTCCACAGTGTGGGGTGTAGTTTAAGACTTTTGTGTGAGTTTTAAGGGGATATGACAGGTAAGGGCTTGGAGCAGGGTCTTACCTAGTTGTTCCTGGTGCCATCAGTCTTCCAAAATAACAGGCAGAGTTGTGGGGCAGGAAATGAAGCACAGGATTTGAAATGCAGATTACTTCTGTTGGGTGTGATTTCAGGTGTGTTGGTGGGCAGGGGCTTGTGGGAGGGGAGGAGCTTATCTGGGATCACTGGTGTCAGCAGGCCTCCAAGATGGCAAGCAGAGTAGTGGGGCAGGAAATGAGGGACAGGGTTTGGGGTGCAGTCCACCACTGTTGGGTGTGCTTTCAGGGGAGCTGGGGGGAGAGCAGTCACTCTTTTAATATTTATCTACTCACCCTGCCTTTCATGCAATATGTGATAATGGTTGCTTTGCCCTGCCTTTAGCAGTGCCTTGTCCCTTGACTGTAGGATAAGCTGAGTTTAAGCATTTGGCTCCTGGATCTTGTTCTTGCTGTTATTTAAAGTATTGCTCATCTTCATTAAGTGACTCACTGAGGATTCTTGGGATCAGTTTGGTCCTTGGAAGGTCTTGCTCTTGAGCCTTGCCAGGAGGAAGGGATCGGCAGTATTTGTGGATTAATTATCACATGGCAAAATCCTTGTGAGTGTTCTTCCTGGTGTGGTGTTTTGTGAATTAGAAGGTTTTTCTTTTGTACACTATTTTTTCCTCCAAGCCAGGGTTTCTCCGTGTGGTCCTGGCTGTCCTGGATTTGCTTTGTAGACTAGTCTGGTTTCGAACTCACAGGGATCCGCCTGCCTCTGCCTCAGACTGCTGGGATTATAGATATGTACCACCATGGCTGGCCTTTTGTATCTATTTTTAAATCTACAACTGTTAGAACAGCAAGGTCTCATAGGTTCAGGACAGCTTTGCTTTTAAAAGTTAAAAAGCAGCTTTATTTTAATTTTTATTGTAATTTGATTTTTTTTATACCCCAAAATAGTATAGGCTTTCAGTTCCAGAATCTTTTTTTCCAATTTATTCATTTTATTCACTTTATATTCTTGTAGCCCCTTCCCTTCTCCCCTCCCAGTCTCACCTCTCTCCCTCTTTCCTTCCCCCTCTCCTTTTCTTCAGAAAAGGGGAGCTCCCTTTCCCATCAACGCCAGCTCTTCAAGTTGCATCAGGACTGTTGTCTTCCCCTGTGGGCTGGCAAGGCGGTTCCATCAGGGCTAAGTGATCTAAAAGGTAGCAAGTGAGTCCGTGTCTGATACAATCCTCACTTCCCGTACTAGAGGACCCACATGAGGCCTAAGCTGCTTATCTGATACATCCTTGTAGGAGTCCTAGGTCCAGTTCATGCATGATGTTTCAGTCCCAGCAAACCCCTCTAGGTCCTGGTTAGTTGGCTCTGTTGTTTTTCTTATGGAGTTCCTGTCACTTCCAGCTCCTTTTCTCTTTCCTTCCACTATTACCCAAGGCTCCCTATGCATGGACCAATGTTTGGCTCTGAGTCTCAGCATCTGTTTTGAGGTACTGCTGGGTAGAGCCTCTCAGAGGACAACTCTGACAGGCTCCTGTCTGCAAGCTTAGCAGAGTATCATTCATAATGTCAGGCGTTGGTACTTTCTGATAGGGTGAGTCTTTGGTTGGGCCAGGTGTCTGTTGGGCATTCCTTCAATCTCTGGTCTATCTGCTCTATCTTTATCCCTGCATATCTCATAGGCATGGCAAATTTTGGGTTGAAGTTTTTGTGAGTAGGTTGGTGTTCCCCGCCATTTACTAGAAGACTAGACTAGTTAGAGAATGTCCTCTTCAGTCTCTATGATCTCTGCTAAGGAGTCGCTGCTTGAATCTCCCTTATATCCTCCTAGGAACCTACTGTGACGCTAGTCTTCAGCTTGTCACAGAGATGTCCCCACTCTCAGTTTCTCTTTTCTCTACAGGCCTTCTGTCCTCTCCCCTTTGCTCTCTCTCCTCAGGTCTGAGCTCTACCATCTTAATTCTCTGTGCCCCCAAAGTAGGTTTATTTTAACTTAAATTTAAAACTGTTATATATGATTCCATTATATTAATAATCAAAAAGGTTTTGCAAGACACATTTTTTTTCTTGTATTGGGAAGGTGTGGCGTGTGGTGAGACTGACTGTGTGTAGTCCTTGGGCAGTAAGAGTAATCTCAATATGTGACCCACTGCTAGTCACCTCACAGCTTTCCATGGACCTTGCTTTTTTCCTCTGTTCTAAGCCTTTGCAGTTTTCTTGTGTTAAACCTTAGATGATTGTTATAGCACAGCTAGTTAAGCCGTGATACACACATACATCTGTACACACACACAAACTTAGGTGATCATTACAGCTCAGCTAGTTAAACCATCAAACACACACACACACGTACACAAACCACATCTTTGATAAGATCTGTGACCTCAGACTCCTCAGCTTTCCCAGCCAAGCAGAAGCATAAACCTACAGTTTCTTGCATGCAGCCTGAAACACCTTATGATTTTGAGTTGCAGCCTTTTTTAAGGTAGGGTGGTGTGTGCCCCTTTTCTGGGGAGCTATAGAAGTGGGCCTTCTATAGCCAGCACAGAAGGGCCCTGGAGGACTTTTCTGTGATCCTCCTGTCAGGTGGGGGTGTCAGGCTCTGAGCCTGTTCTGGCTATGTGGCATTTGTGAGTAGCTTGATATATTTGTCACAAGTGTGACAGCCAAGAAGCTCGTGAGCAGCGCAGTGTGCTGCAGGGCCTACCTTTGTGGATTCACCAGGCACCGCTGACGATCCTGGGTGAGCCCATTTGCCTCCAGCCAGTGTGTTCTCATGTGCTCTGGTGACTGGCTGTCAGGCACAAAGGAACCCTCAGAGCTGGTTTTTCCCCCTCACCCCAGTGTGTTTGTCTGTGAGCTTTTCCAACAGATGCTTTATTGCATGGGCAGGAGGATATACTTCCTAAAGCAAGCCCTGAAGCACGAGCTTGTGGTTTTGTAGTGGATCCTATGGTAAGAATCAAGAGGTAATGTGTTTAAATAGGTGGTATACAGTTATGGTCAGTAGGTGGTTTGCAGTGTTGAAGATAATGGAAGCAGAATGTTTTGAATTCCTGTAGAGGAAGATCATTGCTGTTCTGTTTGCTCCATAGCTTGGGTACTCTTCTAGGATCTTATCCCTTGGCACAGCCTTTCCAGTGTAATGCCTTAAAAGTGTTTGATGGTCTGTACCTCAGCGAGCTGAGAAATACTTGTTTTCACAGTGATTTAGTTGAAGCATTAATTACAAGCAGTTCCATTATCCACTGATGCCTGTTGGCCTGGGAGGCAGTTCTCTGGATTTTTAGTCTGTTTTAGATGGAGTATGGAATTTTTCTTGAAAATGTACACCTTATACATGAATTAGCTTTAATGATGGACTCTCATGGAAAGATTTTTAAGGTTGTGTTTGTAAGGTGCAACGTCTGAATTATTCAGTGTTTAATTTTTTTGGTGGCATTTGTAAATATTGTAGTGCTTTGTGTTTATAAAAAGTCATAAGAACTAGTTAAAAGATCACGGGAAATGCAGCCTTTCCTAAGCATCACATGGAAATTGAAGTGTAGGTTTTCGTTAAGGTATTGATAGTGTACATACATGTAAGAATGTGTATTCATGGAAGTATTATTAGTTCTTTTTATCACTGTGATAGTGGCTACTGCTGAAAGAAAATAAAACATTAACCAATTAGTGGATAGTGCTCTGTTACTATTATATGTCCTTCTTAATGGTCACTGATCATACTTTAATTAGGAAGTCTTTCAGTGTTATGGGTAAGAAAATACCACCAAAATGGAAGACTGATTAAATAAGTAGAATCACATGCAAAGTAGAACATACTTTTTTATTTCTTTTGTGTGTACTAGTTACTAGATTTCTATTCCCTCTTTGTTATTTATTTGGGGTTATCATATAAAAGGTCTAGAATTTTTGGGTCAAAAAGAGATGTTTGCTCTGAACTGCTCTGGCCATGATAGGTTTGTGAGTAAAGGCTGGCTTTCCTGGGGTGGAGGGTTAATACTCTGGGCTGCCAGGTCTGGTTGGGCGGGTGGTGCACTGTATAAGATCACTGACTTCTGGAGTTGGCAGGAAATAAAACATAGTTTGTGTGTGCTCATCTGCACTCTCTTGGGTAGGCCCACATTGGTCCAGAGCAATACACCTTCCTGTTCTTAGTGTTTCATTACTTTCTAACAATGGCCCCGGTGATGCATTTAAAATTTTCCAATTTTATTTGAAAACTACTTCTTTCTGCTGTTTTTTTTCTTCCAAATAATTAGTATGAACGTGAGTATGTATGTTTGTGTGTGTTGCATTCATATATGATGTGTAAGTGCTACATGCAATCACAGGCTCTATAGATGCCTGAATATAAGGTCAAGCATTGTAAAATCTCCCGGTTGCAATCTTGTCTTTTTGCTGTTTGAAAAAGCCTTAGACAATGCTGGATGGATACTTACAAAATGGTGCCTCTTGAAATTGGAAAAGAAAGCAAAGAGGCTTAACTTAATTTTGGTGCTATTTTAGAGATGAAAGATTACTTTTAAAAAGGCCCTGCTTGGGCCTAGAGAGATGGAGCATCAGTTACAAGTACTTCTTTTTCTTCCAAAGGACGCAGGTCAAATATGCTCTTCTGACCTTTACAGGCAGTCGAGAAGCAAGTAGTGTACATACATACAGGCAGAGCATTCACACACATAAAATAAAATAAATCTTAAAAAGGAGCGATACGCTAAGTGGACATGTTCAAGTACACGTTTACAGAGTAAGCATGCCATCCACCCCAGTGGTCCCACAGTAGATAGCTGTACTTTATTTGATATTTCCAGGGCTGGTATCACAGAGAACGTAAGTGTGTGCATCCATGGTCCTTTCTACCTTTGCACCTCTCTGCACATGTTGGCT
>NW_026596034.1:7954833-8004538 GCF_907164565.1 Psammomys obesus
ACACTGGGTGGCTAATCCTTTAAGAGTTCACTTACACATCAGCTCCTTTGAGAAGCTTTTGACACATTATCATACCTCTCTGTTTGGCAAGCTACTTATACCTTGCAAGTGTGTGCTCTCAGGTTGTGTGGACAGGAAGGTTTATGCTGGAAGACTGTAAGACTGATTCATAGGTCACCTAGGTCATCGTGAGAAAGATCCTGATGGCTAAGATGCAAGAGGGATGAATGAAATTGTCTCATGAAAAGTGACAGTGAGCAACATTATTTTTGAAAGGGTGTTTTATATACCTTACAAATTAAAATGTTTAAAAGCTTACACATTTAAATTCATTAAGATCTTTTTTTGTGTGTTTTACAAAAAATGTATTATTTTATATCTGAGGTCATTTTATGTTTAGTAATATGTAATTCTTATTTTTAACCAGAAACTAAGGCTCCTGGAGGAGCTTGAGGACACTTGGCTTCCTTACCTGACTCCCAAAGATGATGAGTTCTATCAGCAGGTAAGATGTTTTAATATTTTTACCAATTTGTAGCCTCCATCTTTGACCGGTGAAATGGCTAGGTACACTTAGAGGCCTGGCCCACGCAGAGCACATGCCTTTCCTCCCAGTTTGCTTTCTCTTTAAACTCTCTCTAGACTCAGTGTGCCGTTTTCATTTCCCCAGCATCCATGGTCCTTTCTACCTTTGCACCTCTCTGCACATGTTGGCTTTTTATTTGTTTTGTTCTTGTTTTTATTCTGCATAGAATATATAGCCTTGTCCTCCTATCCTGACACTGGGTGGCTAATCCTTTAAGAGTTCACTTACACATCAGCTCCTCTGAGAAGCTTTTGACCCATTATCATACCTCTGTGTTTGGCAAGCTACTTATACCTTGCAAGTGTGTGCTCTACTGCCTGCCTGTCCCATTGAATAGCAGGACTGGGATACTGAATATCTGAATTCTTCAGCATTCTTCCCTTATATAAGGAAAAAAAAAAAAAAAAAGGAATGGGAAGAGGCATTTATTAGGATTATTTAGAAATCTAAAGCATGCTGCTGTACTTTCAAACATTGTCCCTGATTATTTTTATTCTGGGTTTCTTGGCTTCTATTCCTGTGTGTGAGTTCATGCTGACTTGGGTTCTAACCATAGTCTGGCAGGACTGGAACAGCACAAGGGATATGGGGTTTTCAGCATCTGAGATTGTAGTAGGGCCTAGTGAGTTCTTTTCTCATGCCTGGTCACACTGGATTCTTCAGGCAGTGATTGAGTTAGCCTGGTTAGGGTCACTGTGTTTGGCTGGCCTAGTTCATGTGCCTCCCTGGACTGGGGTTCATGGGAGAATTCCCACTCAAGCTAAATAGGTGAGTATGTGGGGGTCAAGATTGATGACACCCTGGAGAAAAACTGAATTTCTGGTTCCAAAGAAGGGAGAGGTGTGCTAGACAAACAAATTATGGTGAAAGTTCACCTGTTTTTTTTCCTATTAAAACATGTATTTGAAGTATGGGAATAGAACCATGTCACCCTTGGTAGCACCTCTTGGTCCAGAATAACCCTGACAATCAAGGGAGGGAGGGTAGAGGCGCTCACCTGGAATCTGCCTTCTCAGTCGCTGTCGTTTCTAAGACCTTGTCTTCAGCCCTTCACTGTCCTTTGCTTATCAGCACTCTCATGTTATGTTTTCCTTCTCTGCCCCCGTCTGTCTCTGAAGTCACGCCAGCGCCTGCTTCACAGTGAACTGTCATTGCCTCATCTTTCCCACTCCTTGGTGATTTACCCTGCTGGATGTTTGCTCTGCCTCAGAGTAGCTCTGCTTCTTCGCAAATGGGGGAGTTGTCTTGCTCCATCCTCTGTCAGTGTGTTCCTTTTCTTGCAGAGCACCTGTGTGCTAGAGGCTGATTATAGTTCCCAGGCCATTCCATAGATATTTCCTGACACCTCACCAGCCCAGAAGCTTGTCTCTCCCTCTGTTGTACTTTATCTCTATCTTCTTACTTATTTTTACAGTGTTGTTATGATGCAGAACCTTACTTGTGCCAGGCAAGTGCTGTACCAGTTGAACGATAGCCCCAGCCAGACTTGAAATAATTTTTCTTAAGTATGCTTCTCCCTGTCTAATCTTCTGTACGTTTTTGATGCCTGGAGCCCAGTATGTGCTTAGTTTGCTTAAGTGAATGAATGAATGAAGAATATATTTCATTTATTTATTTTTGTGACAGGGTTTTACTGTCTAGCTCAGGTTGTTTTTAAAAACAAAGAAACAACAACAACAAAAAGAAACAAAACCGCCTATATGTGTCTATACAGATGTATACTGGCGCCCATGGAGGCTAGAAAGGGGTGTATCAGAGTTACATGGGGTCTGAGCTGTCCAGTGTAGGAGCTGAGCTCCTCTGAATGCGCTGCAAGTGCTCCTGGCAGCTAAACCATCCCTCCAGTCCATCCCCCTCAAGCTGGTTTTGAATTCAGGATTCTCTGACTCAGCCTCCTTAGGGCCACAGTTACAGGTATGGGTTGTGATGCCTTTTTACTTTTAAAAGCCAGTTATATGATACACCTAGTGTGGTTTACATTTGATTTTACCTGAATGCACACTTCCTCAGGAGGTGGCATCTTGAAATAGAGGTGGTTGACCTTATCTAGTTGGCCAAATTATCTAAAACAAACGTATATTTGTTTTACAATGAAGAAAAAGTAATTTTAGAGGAAAGTTTAAAGCAAACAAAAGCAGCAAGCTCTGAGGTGCTTGCTATTACTCCCATTGACATATACCTGTGGTACTCTGTTGTCTCAGTGTAGCTTCCAGCCGCTTCTGCTTTTGTGTTGTGCAAGAAGAATATGAAGAGCTAAATGGGAAAGGTTATAGCCTACTTTGCTCTGACCACCCACACACCAGGGATAGGAAAACAAAACAAAACAAAACACAAAACAACAACAACAAAATGCAAACAGTCAACCCCTCCAGGCTCCTTAATTTCCTAAGACCCACTCTAAAAATCAGTTATCATTATCTAATCATGTTACATATAGCTATCTGCTAATAATCCTTAGAGCTTCTGGAAAACTTGGGTTTACAGGCTATGCTGTGGTACATACTTACAGACCCAGCTATTTCAGTGGTTGATCTGGGAGGATAGAATGAGCCCAGGAGTTCAGAGCCGACCTTCATCCACCAAAACAGAATAAAACCAGAAGCAAAACGACAAAGATGAACAGTTGAAGGAAACTGACTCTCTTAAGAGATAAACTAAAAGTTCTTACAATGAACAGTACTTACAATGTACAGTCAGCATATATTAACTAATAGATTCATGGGTCTACTCTTTTATTCCTGTATGTGTACCCATGGTGACCCTTCTCTGTCGAGGCTGCTCCTCTTCTCTCCCAGCATCCTTCCCAGTCTCCTTCATGTGTCTTTAACTTCTTTCTGTCCCTGCTCTGTGCTCCCTTTTTCCATCTGTAGAGATGTATGTTCTTTTCTACAGGATGCACTGAAATCATGTGTTGTCTTACTGTATCTGGCTTGTTTCATTCAAGGTAATATTCTTCAGTTTCATCTGTGTTGCTGCATATGACAGGATTTCCTCTTTTTATGCTTTAACATAACATCCAGAGAAATCTTCATTTCTCCCCATTTATTTATTTTGCCTGTGTGTGCACATTTGTGGTGCTGCTATGCACATGTGGAGGTCAGAAGACAATTTCTGGGATTTCGATCTCTCCTTCCACCGTGCGGGTCATCAGGATTGGTGGCAAATGCCTTTACCCACTAGGCCAACTCAACTCTCTACCCACCCCTCCTAGCTTTCTTTTAATTAGCTCCATCTGCTTTCTTGCTACAAGTCCCTTGATAGCTTATTCCGGGTAGAAATCTAGAAGTCTGGCTCTGGACTTTGACTCCTACAGCACCGTGTTCCCCAGCTCCTCACTGTTTTTCTCACTTGGGTTCTTGCTTCCCCAGCGCCTCACCCCACATCCTCTTCCTGCAGCGGCATTTCTACTCTACTGCATTGAGCCAAGCATACTCCTACCCCAAGACTTTTGTACCGTGACCCCTTCACCTGTTGCTCTCCCACTTGGTTCTCTGCAGGGCAGGCATTCTCCCTCCTTCATTCTTCTCGTGTCACCTAGCTAGAGAGATGTGAGATAGCCACACTTCCTGGAGCAACCCAGTCTTAGGCTCTCAACTTCAGTCTCTTCTAAAGCACTCATTGACACCATAATGCACTATATTTTATTCATTTATATCTGGCTCTCCTACCCAGAATACTACCTCGAAGAGAATGGGGGAATGTTTTGTTCTTTTGCATTCCTGGAACTTAGTGCTTTATAGACGGTATGTGCATGATGCTTCTTTGAGTCCCCAAGTGAGGAATTTTTTTCCAGGTTTCCCTCCCAACTGTCCTCTTGTCCCCGCAGTGTACTTGTATCTCTGCAGTGGTAACATCTTACTCAATTACTTTCCATTCTGTCTATTCAGTTAAAATACTAGATGTTATCTGTAGGATCCAGCTTGCTTTTATCAGCATATTTATGGACTGTATGCAGTGTCTGGTGCATAACCAGTGCTGGTAGGATGTTAAATAAACACATAAAATAGCATGGGTGCTGAGTGAACGAATTCATGAACCAATACTTTGTGTCACTAGCAGAGCACTGGGCTTCACTAACCTGGCTGTGACAGCTATAGCAGAGCCTACATAGGTCTTCAGAACTGTGCTTTCTCTGGTTTCATCTTGGCATCATGCAGCTGGAGCCTAGGCCAAGTGAGTATGTAGCCTTTTAATGTTGGGATGGTTGCCAAGTTGGAAGTATTTTCAATAAAAACTATGTAGAAATATTATGAAGGACAGTGTGCAGGATGCTGCAGAGTGCAAAGCATGACGTGTTCCCAGCAAAGCATTGACAGCAGGTTATAGATGGATCGTCTTTGGACCCGGCCACTAACACTGTCAGGTGGAGGCATTTCCCAGGCTACTTACAGGTAGTAAATTCTGTTCTCTCAATTGAAGATAGGGTTGTATTTGGCCTCACTGGAACTCTCCTCCTGTAAACAAGTGGCTTACTCACCCAGTACCATGTCTGTCTTCTCTGAATGATGAAGTTCTTTCAGACCATCCCTGGGTAGGAGAGGAAAGACAGAATTAGTGCATTAAGATGGGCAAAAGACAGAGTCTTCTCTTTGGAGAGCCAGAATTGCAGCTCTTCCAAGCTGTTGAGTAGGGCCTGCATATTGGCCCATTGTGGCTAAGATACTGTTCCAAATACTAAACTAAACATCATCTTTTATGCCCTAGAAGTGTTCCTAGATCTCAGGAAATATAGTGTGCAACAAAACCAATGATACTATAATTTTGCGAATGTGTACTCCCTAGAAAAACTTTAACAGGATTAATCAAAAAAAATTACACTAACATATTTGAAAGTCTGCCAACAGCTGTTCCAAATTACTGTGTGCTATCTGATGTTGCTCATGTACCTGTCTAAATGGAACGTGAACTTGCTTGCCTGACAGGATGAACTCCGATTATTTAATGTTCATCTCTTCTCCAAAGTTACTTGCTGTTCTCTCTAAAGACAATTCTTAACTAATGTTCCATAGCTGTTCTGTGTATCAGGTCCTCATTTAACCACTGTATAAATGGTAGACAAGGATATGCCAGGTACGCATTTTCTCCCGTTCATATTTTTTGAGACTGTGGCAGAATGAGCCCACTGTCATTAATTGTTCTCGTCATGGTGAAGTAATCTTTGGCATAACAGGAACATCACATTTACATGCAGGCAGACATTCTGAAGATGGTTGATGATTCTGAAGCATTTTATCATATCATCAAGAATAATTTTCTGGCAAATGTACAAATTGTCATAAAAAGTAGATTAAAATAGTCTTTTCCTTGACTTTTTTCTTACATGTAGTTTACTTTTACATGTAAAAGTAGTTTACATGTATTTTAGAAAATCATGTAAATGTCACAAAAAGAAAATTAAAACCTACAAAGTACATACCCAGAGGGTAGCACTTTCAACTTTTGACTACATTTTTCTCTAGTCTGTTTTTATACTTATGTCTTTTTAAAAAATAATTTAAAAATAGTAGGCTCTTGTTATCTTTATCTTGTTTTATTTTTAAGAACATATTATATAATTTTCTTCCTGGTGTACCACCTATCTTTGCTCTCTTTTTAATTCATGGCCTCTTTTTCTTTAATTGTTATTACATATGTGTTTATATGTGTGTATTATACATATATATCTAAATTCATAATGGCCTCATACTAAAAATATTAATTCTATTTTTATTATATATATTACAAGCAGTTTTCAATTATAGCTTGATTATTAATTGTATACCTCATTTTATACATTTTAAAAACATACATTCAAATCCACTAATTCTTTTTTTTTAAAAGTCTTTGATACATTCTATTTATAATATGGATACCACAAAATATATCTTGTGCATGATCTGTTGTTATTGTATAAACATAATGATAGTTGCAGAACCTTTCCAGTCCTCTCTAAAGGTTTTTTTTTTTCCTCCATGCCCTTTCCATTCAGCCCTTTCCCCACCTGCAGCAAGATATACTAATTTCCTTTCTGTAATACTTTATTATTATTATTTCTCCATTGTTCTTTGCCCTCCTTTCTCTTTTTCTTGTTTTGAGAGAAGATAGGGTTCCAGAATGTTCTCTGTATTGTATTGCTGTCTTCCTGGTTATGTAGATAAAAAGTGTGATATTGCTGTCTCCCTTTGCAATTGGGATAAATGAACTAGAGCAATTGTGAGTGCTGAATGGATGTCTTGACAGTCTCGATGACAGTCCACAGCACTGTGCCACATGCCTCTGGTCTTGTCATGTTAGAGTCATGGTCATCCCGCTCACTGAGGCATCTGACAGGCAGGAGTACTTATTTATTTCCTTACATTCAGACTCCATGAATCCGTTTTGCTTTTGTATACTTCCTGTAGAATCTTGCAGGACTGCCTTCTCCCCATGCTGTGTGTAAATGAGCCAGAATGGTCTCCGTTATGCTTTTATAACAAACAGCCCATTGCCTGAAGACCCAAGTTTGGATCCCTCAGTACCCGTGTGGACAGCCTTGAGCCATAGTACACATCTGATGTCCCATTGCTGGGGAGGTGGAGACAGGCTGATCCCTGGAGTTTAGCCTAGCCAATCAGTGAGAGGCCTGTCACTCTGGAGGTCTGGAGGATACCAGACCTTCAGCTCTGGCTCCTGCACACATGTGTACACCGGTGCATAGGTACCTGTCTGTACAGATACATACCCCACAGGAATGAGCATGTGACCTCCCCATGCAGGAAGTCCTGAAGCACAGTGGTCTGAGGGCAGGCTAGTGAGTTGATATCCCTTAGGCTTTTCCTTGAGAACTCAGCCTAAAACTAAGAGGGAACAAGTCAGATTAAACTTTACAGGGGCAAGTATAAATCCTGTGCGAAGGAGCCAGAGTGGTGTCTGGAAAGCCTGCACTGGCCTGGGCCGTGTCATTTTGTTTCTGATTAGCGGGTGGGATATGTCTGATTACCTTCTTCCCATGACACTGTACAGTTGCCTTCGTAGAATCAAATTGTCATGGCCTGTGTGCTCATAGAACTTACTTCCAGAGAGGTGAGTTTTCTTTAGGTGAGCGTGTTGAGCCAGAAGCCAGTTTGCCAGTAATTGGAAGGGGTTCAGTCAGACAGTTAAGATTACCCCCACCGGAGCCCGACAGACACTGCAGCCCAGAGGCTTAACCCCTGGGCTGACATTTCCCACTGTGACTTGGGACAAGTTTTCACAGTGCCTGGGTGCTTCGGTGTTCTGTCTGTAAACTGGAACTGATGGTGTGTGTCAGGCTGTGAGAAATTAGCTAGTCTGAGTGAGTTGGAACCCCTGGCATGGAGTAAACACTTGACAGCAGACAATAATCAGTTTGTGAATAAAACCGTGTTTTCTGCAAAGCCAAAGGCTGCGAGGGAGGTTGAAGAAGTGGGCACTGGCAGCCTGGGAGAGCAAAGGCCAGTTGCTCTCGTTTTTGATTGTGTTGAAGATTGTTACTAGTTCGAGCTTCACCCTAACAGTGCTCACTGGAGACTCTCCCATTGTTTGTTCTGTGTAAGGTTTTTCCTGCTGGGAAAAGGTACGAGGCAGTTAAGTTTCTCCCTGCACCCCCAGAAAGAAAACACACTTTTGGAAATAATAAGATGATAGCCATCCAAAACCATTTCCCTGCTTTGTTTTGTTTCAGTGGCAGCTGAAATATCCCAAACTGGTTCTCCGAGAGGCTGGCAGTATATCCGAGGAGCTGCATAAAGAGGTCCCCGAGGCCTTTCTCACACTGCATAAGCATGGCTGCTTGTTTCGGGACGTGGTTAGGATCCAAGGCAAAGATGTGCTTACCCCAGTGTCTCGCATCCTCATCGGGGACCCAGGCTGCACTTACAAGTACCTGAACACTCGACTCTTCACAGTGCCCTGGCCAGTGAAGGGCTGCACCATCAATTACACAGAGGCTGAGATTGCTGCTGCATGTCAGACCTTCCTCAAGCTCAATGACTACCTGCAGGCTGAGACCATCCAGGCCTTGGAAGAACTGGCTGTCAAAGAGAAGGCTAATGAAGATGCTGTGCCATTGTGCATGGCAGAGTTCCCCAGGGTCGGCATGGGGTCCTCCTGTGATGAAGAAGTGGACATTAAGAGCAGAGCAGCTTACAACGTGACTTTGCTAAACTTCATGGATCCTCAGAAAATGCCGTACCTGAAAGAGGAGCCTTATTTCGGCATGGGGAAATTGGCGGTGAGCTGGCATCATGACGAGAACCTGGTGGATAGGTCAGCTGTGGCGGTATACAGCTACAGCTGTGAAGGTACAGTCTGCCCTGGGGGAAGGCAAGCCTGAAGGCAGTGTGACCAGAGTCATTGGGCTCTGAGGATATATACACATACATACGTACATAGATGTCTGCGTGTTGGGTGTCCTGTCCTTCTCTGACTGTGTTTCTGCAGAGCATTCTTGTCCCTATGTAAATGCTCCCTGGCTCAGTCTTCTGCCGTGCACAGAGTATCTCTGCACTTAAGTGCTACTGTCATTTCATGTTCCTGTCACCCCAGGAGAGCAGCGCTTGCATCCATACAGCCGGTTGCCGCTCTCTAGAGCTTGGAGTTGACCGTTCAGTCACCACAGTTAGCTTGCTGAGAAAGAGCCAGGAAAACAGCAATCTGTCAAGTCTGCCCTGTTCTCACAGGTGCGCATTCTCCCCTTGCCAAAACGCTTTATTGTGCCTGACATCACCACCTTGATGGTCGGGATCTGTCAGGTATGGGCTTGTTCTTGGCTTCCCATCATTCTTATAAGACCCTCCTTGGCAGAAGCAGCTAAGTGGCCTGTGTAGGCAGACATTCCAGTTTCCTTGCCTTTTCTAAGGTTCCGACGTCTTATTACAGAGAGCTATGCATTGCCAACTTGGTTGGCCTATCCATCTTTTCCTGCTCTTCTGTTTGTATATGTCTAGGGTCCCCAAGAGTTTGTAACTGGATTATAAAGAGGTACTTGTGTGTGGAGCACAGCAGCAGCACTGACTTTTTATCACCCGATTATTAGACAAAGGAATGAAATATTAGAACTTCCTTTGCAAAATGAGATTACTAAGTCCTTGGAGAGAATGAAGAAGAACTTTTAAGGTCACTGCTCTTTTGACAGTTCTAGTTGCTTTATTAGATATCTGTTGTTGTTACTTGTTTTATTTGTTTGCTTGCTTAAATGACTATTTTAGGGAAATGATTTAAGAGCAGAAAAAAAAATCTATCTCATGGCTCTTAAATTTCTTAATTTTTTCCAGTCTCAAAAGTTTCTTTAGGATAATTAATGTATTTTCTAAATTTACTTTGGGCTTTTAGTCCAAAACAAGGAACAAGTTGAATGGTTGCAAGTTTCACCAGTTCCCCTGACATCTTGAATAGTGATGGCAACCTGAAAATCCCCCGAGGTGCTTCAGTGCTGTTGAGAGGGAAGAGCCCCCGTCCTCTGACCTCAGCTGTAGCTGCTGGAACAGTGTGGTTGCTTAGCTCTCTCTGAGGTGGCAGCTCTCAGAACCTGCTGCACGTGATGGCACAGGCAGCCACAGAGCTGCCCTTGTGCTCCATGCTGCTGCCCAGTTCCCAGGATGTTGTTAATCACTCTGATGTACTTCCCTGTCACAGGTGATCAAGAAAAGAATAAAATTTCAACAACTAGTATCTATGATTGGAAGTGGTTCAGAATGGCAAATAGTAAAAGTGCAAATTGCATACACAGAATTGTTGGGCTTGTGGAATGGCTCAGGAGGCAAAGGCACCTGTTGCTAAGCCTGACTATGAGAGTTTGGTCCCTGGGATCCACGTGGTGAAAGGGAGAACTGACTCCTGCAAAATGCATTCTGACCTCCATATATAGGCCGAGGTACACACACATACAAACACACTCAGAGAGAGAGTGAGAGAGAGAGAGAGAAAATAATAAACTCATAATAAAACACTTTTAAAGAAATGTTTTTACATGCAATTACTAGCTGGAAGAGAGGCTTGCAGAATTCCAGTCTGTAAGAGCAGAGCTGTGCGATTCCTTTGTTCTCTTAATCTCCAAGATGCGCAGACTCTATCAAATAATAGTGACAGCTCTTGGGGGTACTTCCCCGAGCACCTGCTGTGGCCAGACTCTCTAAGTGCTTCACATGTGTAGCCAGTCTCCCCTTATTCACAACACCCAGAGAATAATGGAGACACCATGCCGCATGAAAGGCTGTTTTGATCAGAGACCACGTATATGACGTTAGCTCTATAAACCTGTAATGGATCTGAAATGTTTCTGTTCTCTCGTGACTTGAAGCAGCACAGCACAGAGAGTTGCTAACTAATGCACGTGAACAAGCCTGTGATGCCGCAGCCGTGCAGGGAGAGCATTATCCAGTCATGTTTGTGTTCCTGGGTAATGACCATCAATGACTGCGAGGTTCACAGTTTACTAGGTTATCTCTTCTTAAATTGTTGTTTTAGTGTGTATTTCTCTCATATACTAAGAAGAAGGTTACTGCAAAATTCTATGTTGAGGTAAATGTGCAGTAACTTGATTCACCTCGTATTTACAGTTTCTTGAGTGCATCAAGAGGCCGTATGAAGAGATTGGCTTGCATCATGTAGGCTTGGCTGATTTCACTCAGTGTTGTTAGTATAGGGATAAAATTCCCAATGTCATAATTCTCAGAGTACATCTGCATGGTTAAGGGATGTGTGACTCTCCTTGTACTGTTCTTCTTTATTGGTTGAGGAAACTGAGGTACCTGTTGGCAGTCATGGAGCTACTTGAGCCAGGGTTAGGATTCAAACCTGAGACCTCTGGCCTTACAGGATTGATTCCTAAGCTGTGCGTCTTATGGGCCTGCATTTATTTCCTATCTGAGCAGTGAATGTGGTTTTTGAAAATGTTGAAATGTGAAATGGAGCCCTCCTCTACCTTCTCTGTGTCTGTGTGGTTTAGAGTCAGGTGGTATGCAAACCAAGTACCTAAAAAGTCACGGTGCCTGTATTTCTTCCAAGTGATGAATGATATATGTAGTTTTCTGACCTCTACATCTTCGCCAGAACTGTGGTAAGGGTGGACTTCAAGAGAGCTTTTGGGTTCAAGTCCTGTTTAGGGTTTAGTAGAGCTAAAGCGGTTACAGCACGTGGAAACATCGAAGACTGGACTGTTTCCCATGCTCTTCAAAGTATTCATTGCTAAAGATGTCAGGTGCTTTGGACAGTATGAGAACCCACAGACAGGTCACATCTCTCCCTGTCTCCAAAGACTGGCTAAGGTCAGCTGTGCTCTTGAGATTGCAGTTGTGGAGTGGTGCCACTTTGGATCTGGAAGAGACTCTCAGAATCACTTGTTTCTATCCTCCAAAAGGAGGCTGGGCAGCTCTATCAGGGCCACGGTACTTAGTGAGGGGTGCCAGCCACAGTGTGGCTTACCCAGGAAATACTTCTCCAGGTGCACTGGGAGTTCAGATCAGAAGTAATTATTTCTTGCTGAACTTAGATGAGCTGCAGCTTAAGTTCTTTGTGGCCTGGCTCTCACTACCTTTCCCAGGGAATCTTGTGTAGATTTATAATGAACTGATCATTGCTCTTTGGTTTATTTTCATGAGTAGAAGCCATTGAGAAGTAATTTGTATAGGATACGTGTAATTATATTCTAAATTCATTGGGCTTCACATGCATTTCTAGCTAATAGATATCTCTAAAAGGAAGATTGAAATGGTACAATTTTTAATCAGGAATGGCTTCAGGGAACCATATGTAAATAGGCAGAGTATTTGATTTTCATATATGCCAGGCTTGGTGGCAATTGCTTGTTACTCCTAGTTATAAAAAAATGAATTTTAGCAGGGGATGCATTAAAACTTACAGGTAATATTGTC
Source organism: Psammomys obesus (assembly GCF_907164565.1). Classification (NCBI taxonomy): domain Eukaryota; kingdom Metazoa; phylum Chordata; class Mammalia; order Rodentia; family Muridae; genus Psammomys; species Psammomys obesus. The sequence continues at coordinate 7,967,269 of NW_026596034.1, forward strand.
CAACACCTTGTTCTTTGATTGGAACCTCTTCGAGGGTACCTCTCAGACCGTAACTATTGGCTACCATTTTGTACGGGAGCACACACACGCGCGCATGTGTGCGGTGTGTGCGTGTGAGGGTATGGGGTATTGCTTGTGCATATGGAGAGTAGAAGAAGGTACTGGGCACTCCTCTACCCTCTCCCTCTTATTGCCTTGAGACAAGTTCTGTCAGTGAGCTGGAGGCTCATTGCCTCCAATGCTGGGCTTACATGGTTGCTCGCACACTGGGCTTTGAACTCAGCTCCTAATGATTCTAGACCAAGCATTATTTCCCCCTCAACCATCTTCCCATCCCTTTATTACCAATTTTTTTTTTTTTTTTTCTGGGAGGAGCAACTTCCTGTCGGATTGTCTTTATAGGAAAGTGAACTGTAAACTTTTAACTAGTGCTCAGTGTTACGGATTCTCTTCTTTAGTTTCTGGGTCTCTCCTGAAGGACCAAGTTGGTGAATCCATGCATTCTCCTGCAATGTGTGATAGCCTAGAAAGTAAAGGTTCTGCAATAACTTTCTCATGACTTCCCGGCTCCTTTTGGGGCTCTGCTTTGGGAAAGGGTGCATCATTTTGAGGGTGGAATTTGTCCAGCTGATTCTTGAATCTTTACTGTGAAGCGAGTAGCCCTATACGCCTTCATTTATCATTAACATGGTGAAAAACTAGTTTGTAATTGCAGGTAGAGGTTGTGAGCTGTAGTAAGTTTTTAAAATGTTGTTTATTTGTTGATCGTGCCTCCTAGTCTCTATAAGTTTTCGGAACTGATTTGACGTATGTTTGCTTGTTTGTATTTTGACATGTGTTCATTCATTTGGTTCTGTAAATGCTGGTACTCCTCCTACTTTTACTGTCTAGGAAAATTGTCATGTGGTAGAACACACTTAATGTTTTCTGAGCAGTTGTCTAGTAGTTGTATAAGAAAGCTAGTTAGCTAAGCTTAAATCAGAAAGTGAGCCAGTGGCCCAGCAGCATTTCTCCACAACATTTCCTTTTCTTCCTACTTGAGTTCCTGCCCCCACTTCCTCAGTGGTGGACTTTGACCTGGAAGTGTAAGTGGAAATAATTCCTTTCTCCCTGAGTTGCTCCTTCTCATAGTATGTGTCACAACAACCAAAAGCAAACTAGAACACTCGCATTTTGCTTATTCATTCCCTTACTGATAATTATTTAGGTTGTTTCCATCTTTGTTTTGTGAATCCTAGTGGGACTTTTTTGACCTCATAGTGGTTGACTAAGACATGGAGATTTACTATTATTTATAAAAGTATAGGCACTATAGCTGGGCAGAATCTCAGCTATTCTTACCTGACAAACCCCAGCCTACATCCCACTTCTTGGCCTATTACCTTTCTCTCAATTGGCACCTGTTCCTCTCCACGTCATACCAGCAAATCCCTGAAACTCTCTCAGCCCAGATGTCCTGCCCTTTCTCTCCTGCCTAGTTTAAGAGCGCTTACAAAATACCGAGGCAGGTGTTGAGTCATGACAATAACAATACCAAAGTCTGGACAGTACTCAGCTAGCTTTTGGTACAGAATTAACAATCAAATGATACAGAGATAGCCTTTATACAGTGCACAAAAAATATTACCCCAACAGTGACTAATACTCTGAATTTTTTTAAATTCTATTAATTACACTTTATTCACTTTGTATTCCCCCTGTGGTTCCTCCCTCCTCCCATCCCAATCCCTCCCTTCCTCCACCCTCTGCATGTCTGCCCCTCCCCAAGTCCACTGATAGGGGAGGCCTTCTTTTCCTTCCTTCTGATCCTAGTCAATTAGGTCTCATCAGGAGTGGCTGCATTGTCTTCTTCTGTGGCCTGGTAATGCTGCTTCCCCCTCAGGGGGAGATAATTAAAGAGCAGGCCAATTAGTTCATGTCAGAGACAGTCCCTATTCCTATTACAATGGAACTCACTTGGATACTGAACTGCCATGGGCTACATCTGTGCAGGGGTCTTAGGTTATCTCCATGCATGGTCCTTGGTTGGAGTATCAGTCTCAGGAAAGACCCCTGTGCTCAGATTTTTTGGTTCTGTTACTCTCCTTGTGGAGTTCCTGTCCTCTCCAGATCTTATTGTTTCCCACTTCTTTCCTAAGATTCCCTGCACTCTGCCCAAAGGTTGCCCATAAGTCTCAGCATCTACATTGATAGTCTGCAGGGCAGAGCTTTTCAGAGGTCCTCTTTGTCAGGCTCCTGACTTGTTCCCTCTTTTCTCCTTCTTTTGATGTCCATCCTCTTTGCCTTTCTGGATAGGGATTGAACATTTTAGCAAGAGTCCTCCCTCTTGATTAGTTTCTTTAGGTGTACAGATTTTAGTAAGTTTATCCTATATTGTATGTCTATATGAGTGAGTATATACCGTGTGCATCTTTCTGCTTCTGGGATAGTTCACTCAGGATGATCTTTTCCAGATCCCACCATTTACCTGCAAATTTCATGATTTCCTTGTTTTTTATTGCTGAGTAATATTCCATTGTGTAGATGTACCACAATTTCTGTATCCATTCTTCCACTGAGGGGCATCTGGGCTGTTTCCAGCTTCTATTACAAATAGGGCTGCTACAAACATGGTTGAGCAAATGTCCTTATTGTGAACTTGAGCCTCTTTTGAGTATGTGCCTAGGAGTGGTATGGCTGGATCTTGAAGAAGAAGAACAAAGATGGAAAGGCTGTAGAGTCAGCTAATGTGACAATGTCTGATCTTCAGATTCACATTTAGAGAACTGAGGAACATTAGATGTGGCCTTAAAGGCCATTTGCTAGCATTCTTCTTTGTAGAGACTAAGAACTTAGATTTGGGACTATTCTCCTTATACTTAGTACAAAGTAGTGTGACTTGATAGCCATAGAGGAAGTGCCTTTTGCTCTAACCCTCTCTACTTCATTCTCTTTCCCCTCCTTCTCTGCTTTGAATTCTTACATATGGCTGCTGCAGAGGAAGAGGTTTCGAATGTTGGGACTGTGTATGGGCATGGCCAGTCTGGGATCTGGACACTTTGCTGTTGTTGAGTGATGTATGCATGATGGAACTAGGAAGGTGTGCTTAGCTGTCCATCTTTATGGAATCCAACTTTGCATCTTTTTGTCTTCAGTGAGTTCTCCAGTGCCACTACTACTTTCAAGTCCAGACACTACTACTTTCAAATCCTGTTTTCTCTAGGCGGTCTGCTTTGATTCTTACAGTTCTTGTTGCAGCTCCTTTAACCCTCTTTAGTGCCGTTCTACTGGAGCAGCAGTGTTCTACTCATAGGGAGAGAAGAGGGAGGGAGGGTGGGATTGGGAGGAGATGAAGGAGGGGACCACAGCTAGGATACAAATTGAATAAATTGTAATAAAAGATAATAATTTTTAAAACTTTTAAAAAGAACAAACAAACAAATGAACAGATGTTTGAGGGTTTTTTTTTTTTTTTTCTTTTAAGCTAACATTTTATTTCCCACTACCTAACACAGAGTTGTGGGAACTGAAAGCCTCTCAGTGCAAGTGCCCATCGATGTCTCCTGGTCACCAGAGTTCTGAAAACAAATGCAGACATAGCCCAGAATATAGCCCAGTGGGTTAAAAGTATGATGACATCTAAATTTGAAATGCTGTCTGAGCAGTTACCAGCGCTGGTCACTAACGGCCCCAGTAGAGAAGGAAAGCTCCGCCCAGGCTGGGTTCATGATTTTAGTCAGAGATACCCCATATGCCTGGCACAATTCTAAGCATACAGAAAGTGTTTAATAAATATTTCCTGAATGAGCTTTAAAAGTTTTATGTAGGGCCACAGAGCGTATGGCTGCCCCAGGTTGCCACAGTCTTACCAACACTGCTTCTTTGAAAATGAAGACATAAACCTTCTGATTTGACCAGTGGGAAAATAGTTCTCAGTTTAATTTGCATTCTTTTATGTGAATAGGTTGAAAATCTTTTCACTGTTGTCACTCTGAACTTTCTTTGTGTATATCTGGGGATCACTTTCATCCCCTGGCTTGTTTCCTTTTTAATGTTCTGCCTTCATAACATTTGCTCATTGATCTAACTGCCTCTTTTCCTCCCTCCCTCCTAATATGATGAATTTTAAGTCTTAAGCTTTTGGGCATTAGTTTAGCTACTTGTAGAGTAACCCATATATTCCTAAAGTAAATTTTTCCAGGTCATAGAATGTTCTTTTACTATGATGCTGGACCTAGAGTCTCTGTCCTTATTTGTGAGGAATTTAACATTGATTTTTAGATGTGCGATTGGTTAAAAGTGTGTTTCCTTTTTGTGTTTTTGTATGTATCTGAATAGAAGGAGTCTGGGAATGTCTTTTGCATGTTCTTAAGCAGAATCGAGTGCCCACTAAAATGATCTGTTTTTTAAATATATGCAGAAGGGAGTGTTTTGGAATTCTTTGACTCTGTGTTCCTTTGAGAGAGGATGTTTTCATAGGTTCCTCTTCACCTTCTATGGTTTCTTTAGCTTTCACTTCTCTCTATTATTATGGCAATTAATATCTTTTTTTATTTCAAAAAACTAGAAAATTGAGCTTTTCTAGTTAATTTGCTTGGTAAGGGCACAATAATCTTTTATTCTCTGAATCTCTGTTTTTTGTTTTGTGTTGTTTTGTTTTTGATATTTAAGTTTTTGTGGGAAAGATAAATTTGTGCTAAAAATGTTATTCAGTGTCTTTTTTAAAAATTATGACCCAAAAGGATATAATTTACCTAACATCCATATTTTATTAAGATGCCAGTAATTTCTCAGGTAGTAGCTGAAATCTCAGGAATGCAGATGAAGTGTGTCTTTGCTGATCACTTCTCCTCTCTCAACAGGCTCCGATGACGAAAGCGAGGATGAGTCTAGCTTCGAGGGCAGAGATCCCGATACTTGGCATGTTGGTTTCAAGATCTCATGGGACATTGAGACGCCAGGCTTGGCAATACCTCTTCACCAGGGCGACTGCTATTTCATGCTGGGTAATGTTCGCAGACTCGATGTGGGTGTTGTACTTAGGTTGTCTGAGCTTAGGTTGTAGGGGCATGTGTGAGATAAACTTTTTGAATACTTTGTATCCATAATGATTTTTTTCCTTCAAAGGCATAACTCATTTTTTTTGTTTGTTTTTACTTATTTATTGTGGGTGTTGTTTACAGGTATGGTTTTGCACTACATATGTGTGGTACCTATGGAGGCCAGAAGAAGGGATTGGATTTCCTGTAACTGGCTTACAGTTGTAAGCCTCCTTGTGGGTGCTGGGAACTGAATTCAGGTCCTCTGCAAGAGTAGCAAGGCAGTTTCTTCTCAGGATCAGCTGGCATAATCACAGTATTTTTCTCTCTACTTGTATTTTAATTCTTTGGAAATTTGTATTTATGGGCTTGAAGTAAATGACACTGTGGGAGTTGGGGTGCTTTGATTTTTGCTGCTTTGTTTTGGAGTTTTGTGTGTAACTTATTCTCAACTTATTTTCCACTGCATAATGTACAAACATATCCTTCTTTTCTCTTTTCCTTATGATGCTTCTAAGGGGCCAGGGTGATGGCTTGCCAGGCAAGCATGAGGACCTGGGCTGGATTCACAGGAAGAACACATGGAAACAAGCCAGATGTGGCGCTGTGCCCTGGTAGTCTCAGTGCCAGAGAGGGGATAGGAGGCTTTCTGGGGCTTGCTGATCAGCCTGTTCAAGCCAGTGAGAGGCTACCTCTCAAAGACAAGGCGGCCTCCAGGTTCCACCTGTACACACTCATGTACTGGATCACACAGGGGCGCCTCCACAAGAACGTGCACACCTATGTACATACAAACACACACGCATGCACTCACACAGCTTCTCACACTTTATTTTCTCCTTTGCTGTGCCTGCTGAGTATCCCAGGTTTGTCTCATTCCTTCCTGCTTACAGATATCCAATCTTCTGTTGGATTTTTAGCTAGGAAGAACCAGGGTTTGATATCAGTTTTTGGTAAGGATTATTTTCCAGTAACATTTGATATCTGTAGAGTTTCTGTATTGCAGCTACCGAGTAAGGTTCTGGGGAGACCCTGGAGGACAGTAAATCTTGCTCCTTCCTCCTAGGACTTCGTAGTATGAAATTGGAACATCATCATTTCCCAGTCTTCCGTTCATTGCTTGTTGGTATCCAGGTTCTTACCATAGTCACTTGCTAACCCTATATTTTCCGTGCCATTTTCTCTAAAACTTACTTTTTTTTCCCCACCACTGAAATAACTTAATTTTGAAGGAGATTTTATATCACTGTTTTACATGGAAAACCAGTACCAACTGGCCCAGCTACAAGTGTTTTATAATACTAAATGTAGAGAAACCAAAAGTGTTAAGAATGCACTACTTTTCTTTGCTTGGAGATCTTAGAGTCTGAGTCTTGTTCTTTGTTTAAACAAGAGGCTAACAGTTTATATGAATACTATGCAAATTATGCTCCTCGTGAATATATGCCAATAAAAATGTGTAGCAACAAGAAGGAAAGAATAAAAGAACCTCATTATTACTCCTAATATCAGACATAGACTTTCATCATTTGATTAGCATAATGGATACTAAAATGAGAACTCCTTGGTGAGATAAGAATAATTCATGTTAGAGAAAGCGAGGGTGGGCAGACAGACAGACAGACAGACACACACACACACGAATAACATTAACATTGAGGGGGTGTTAATTCATCGCAGGCCAGTCCGAGGCTTTTTCCTTGGTGTTTGCAGGTGGATTGGAAGTAGCCATATGACTTAGTGCTGTCTCCTTTTGCAGCTTAAGCCCATTGTCTTGCTTTCCATTTGCATCTTGCTTTTCTGTAGACAAACCTGTTTCGCATAAACAACCTGAGACTCCAAAGAGCCTTCACTGGGAGATGTCAGATGTGCAGAACTGTCAGTCACTCCCTTCCTATTCGGCAGAAGAGAGACCAGAATGCCCTGGCCACAGGCTCCACTTGTAGTGATTTTCCCACTCTAACTGGTCCTGTCAGCTGGCTCTCAGGATGCTGAAGCCTCTGGAATGCTGGCAGGGAAAGGTCATCCCTTCCCTTCAGTCCCTTGTTTGATTTCAAGATCCAAGCCTTTATTCTGAAGTCTCCATCCTTGTCATTGAATGCTATTAGTCTAAAAAGATTATAACTTAAGTTTTTGTGTTCTCCCAAAAGTTAGATATTTGGCTTGAATCCAAATAAAAAGCTTCTCTTGAGGTACTTTGTCAGTAGTCTTTATTAATAATTTGCATACATGGAGGCGATAACAGCCAGAATGGTGCCTTTTCAAACAGCTTCCTGTTTATCTGTATATGAAACCAGTGGATTTGCATTGTAAAAGCTCAGCTATCTTTTGTGCATTTAATAACATCCTCTGTGATTTCTTCTGATTAAAAAGCAAAGTAAGGAGGCAGGAGAGATAACTCAGTGGTAAGGAATGTGTACTCCTTTTGCAGAGAACAGGAGTTCAATTCCTAATGCCCATGTTGGGCTGTTTATGGCCACCTGTAACTTCCACTCCAGGGCATCTAATACCCTCTTCCAGTCTCTGTTGGTACCTGCACTTACATGTATATATCCACACACACACACACACATGCATAATTAAAAATGAAAAAAAGCTTTTATCCTTTGTAAAGTATAAAAGGAAAGACTAGAAAAACAAGTTTCACATGTGATTAATATATTCCTGCCCAGTACATGCATATCTGGAATGGCAGTGATATTAATAGCAAACATATCTATTAGGAATTAGTGACAAGTAAATCATTCTGTTAATTTGCTTGTGACCCTGAGAGGCAAATATTAGCTACTGTAAAAGAAGTCTAGTTAGATTGATAGACTTCTCCATGGTTTTACAGCTAGTAAGAGTCAGGAGTTAGACCCTGACATTTGTGTCTACTCAAGTTTCAGCATTCCCACATTAGGCCTTTCTCTTGCCCCAGGTAGCCCCATGTTTTCTCTTCATCCTACTCTAGCACTGGCCTCTCTGCTTCGGGCTTTCACCCCTTTTCTATCCACTAAGCGTCATGGTTCTGCAAGGAAGAAAAGATGACAATATTCGGGTTTTTTTTGTTTTGTTTTGTTTTCAGTTTTAAAGGTTTTTTTCTTTTTAATTTAGTATCTGAATTGGTAATGAATGTATTTAATTAACTAAATTGTCAAAATATTTAATTGATTACATGTTCAAACATTCACTGAGTCTCTAAGCGCTGATAAACTCAAGAAATTCATGCTGCTTTTAGAAGCTGATATTCAGGTTATAAAAATATATTGCTTTCTACATCCTGCCTTCAGATATAGGCATTATAGTTATAGTTTCCACTCTCCCGTTTAAGACAAGTGTACCCCAAAGTCTGCATTTAGAATGTATTTTTGTGAAGATATCATATTTGATTTTTAAAATGAATTTTGAGTACTCCTGTTATAAACTAAAATAAACTCCTATTTGAAAAACTCATAATTTAAAAACAGATTATAAAAAGCAACTGTTGTGTAGCTCTGCCTCTTTATGTGAGCTTTTAGAACTCTAAACATGAAGCTCTGTGGAGGGCTCTGGGCCCTATGCTGGTAACTGAAGCCTGAACTTCACAGCACTTACAGAAAGGAAACAGTTTAGCTCAATTTATAATAATATATTGGTCTGCAGAGGAAGTACAGCCCAAACCCCACTGTCTCAAGTGAATACTCCAGGGGTGTCTGATGGGGAACGTGTCGGGTGCCTGTAATAAATCTGCTGCCGTGGGCATGAGCGAAAGCCCTGTTGGCAGTGCCTGAGGACACACTTCATGGGGTTGTCATGGTTTTACTTTTAAATTGGAATCTTTGCCCTAATCTCAGAGTTAGACAAGACCAGATTTGCAAACAGATTTACAATTCTCACTAATTTTCCAACCAAGACTTCAAAACACACTTCGAGGAGGGAGGGGAAAAAAAAACAACAACAAAACAAAACATGCCGCCATTCACTCTGCTATTTCCCAGGGTCGAATGATTTACTTGGCCACAGCTGTTTTCCATAGACTGCTTGTAGCCAGGGAGTTAGGGGCTTAGGAGCACTTGGAGACAAACTGGGTTTACTTTTTGTAGAACAGATTATACAGTTCAAGGGACAGCAACTAAATTCTGTTCATTAACCAGGAGCTGGGTGGAGGTGGGATGTTTGGGGACAAAGGTGAGTAAACCCTGGGCAAACCTCTCCTGGTCCTTCTTAATGTGTCATTGTGGTGTCTTAGATGTCACTGTTCATGGCCAGTCTCTCCGGTCCCTCTTATGTCTTAAGTCCAAATGACTCTCACTTTGAAATGTCTATTGTTAGTCTATGACCAGACATCCCAAAGCCATAGTTGTGAAAGTCAAAAAACGAAATCCGTGGCAGAAGCAGGATGAGTCAGTAGCAGTCGAAATGCCTGGCTTTGCTGGGTCTTAATTTTGGCTCACCACTGTTTAGAGGGGAGTGAAGAAAGGCTGTAAGGCTTCCTGCCCGCTGGCTGAGCAGTGTCAGGCTCCCTCCCACAGTGTCAGGACATCCTTGCGTCTTGGCCCTCAGTGTAAAACGAGAGCTTCCCCATGTGCTGGTTCTCATTGTACTTCTTAGGAGTCAGCTCAGGTGTGTGGGCCCATGCTCTGCAGGCCACACTTCCTACAGGGATGTACCACAGAGCTGGATGGCGCCATGGCATGCTGGAGAACAAGGCAGTGAGACAGAGAAAGGAGAGGCCTGGCTGTGGGTGCTTCTCCTGCCTCAGGCCCTGGCTTCTGTGGGCTTTGCAGGTCTATTCCCATAGCCCCTCGGAGTAACTACAAGAGTGGTAAATCTCACCAATTGGCTCTGCGTGGTAACACGAGGTAGCATCTGGCCATTGCTGCGTGGAGCTCTGCTCACCGCTGTTACTTTGTTTGAGGCTGCCTTTACTTATGGAGCCTGGTCATTTTTTTTAGATTTATTTCCCCATCTATGAAATACTTGTGGCTTAGCGGCAGCAAGGCCTGAACACTGTGAACATTTGATGTGGTGTAACCTGAAGTGTGACGCCTGCTTCTGTTTTTTGAGGCTACATGGGCACTCTCATCGGAGGTTGTGGTCCTGTGGGCAGGACTAACAGAGGTTGCTAGGATTTAACGTAGCTTGACTGGGGCTCCCTCGGGACTTAACTTGGAGACTGTAGTATCTTTGTAAATCCTTCAGGTGTTCCTCAGCCCTGCTTAGATTTAGACATTTTATTCAAAGCAAAAGGCTTTTGTCATGCGCTTCTGACCCCATTCCCTTCCTCCCCCAGCCTCTAAGTGACCAGCTGAAGTAAAAAGTGCATGTAATTTATGGCTTAATCATAAATTCAAAATAATTGTACTTTATTACCTCTCACGAGCCTTGAGATGTAGGTGCTATGTTCTGTTTTCTGCCAACGCAAGGAAATAAGGGAAACAGTAATAAATTATAACTCGAGGCTATAGCCCGTAAGCTTGAGGACTTGCCATTTCAGTGGAAAGTGCTTGATCAGCCAGATGAGCACCTGCCATGTTTGCTTTCACTCGGAAAGGTAGAAACATGACAGGACAGTGCCAGATGCTTGTCCACTAGGAGCTTGTGGTAGTGTTCTTCTCAGATAGAATGTGTGGTTGCTGACGGGTTTCATGCCCAGGTGAGGATATCTCCTGAAACTTTCACTCTTACACATCTGGCCAGAGGCTGACATTTTCCCACTTGTGCTTTGTGCCTGGCTTCCTGTTTCTTGGTATCCAGTACAACTTGGGAGAGAGCCATGCCTTTTGGACAGAAAGCCAAGTAAGCTCTTTGGTTTCTAAATGGATTTTCTTCTTTCTGACACTTTCAGACAGTGCCCAGCTTCATTGGGCGTATCACTTATGTCTTGAAATTTACTTCATGTGCTTGTGACGGGTGTCCAGTGAGGGCCGGGTACTATGCTGGAAGCTTTGATACACTCAGGACATATGCCTCAGCAATACAGTGTTTGCCTTGCCCATGAGTGAGGTCCCTGGTTTGATCCCCAGCACTGCAAGATGATATGCTGTATTTACTCCCTATTACAAGATCACCAGGTAAATTATCCCTGCGCAGAGGATTATTGATAGGGATTGACTACTGATGTGTGTGAGGTTCCCTTTTTTAGATGTGTGTGTTTGAGTGTGGGATATGTACTTGTATTTACTATATGTTCATGTGCCCATGCATGGAGGACAGAGGAGGATATCAAATGTCCTCTTCTGTTCTTCTGTCTTATTCTCTTGGAGCCAGGCTGGTGGCCAGCAAGTCCTAAGGACCCTTTCATATTCGCTCCTCCCCCAGTGCTGCGGTTACTGGCTTACATTGAAACACCAGACTTTTTCACATAAATTCTGTATTCATGCGAGATTTGAACACAGATCCTCATATTAGTTCAAAGTGTTCTTGTCCACTAAGCCATCTCCCTGGTCCCTAAGACTCCTTTTAAAAGTAAAAATACTCTAAAAGTAGTTTGTGATTGTCATACAACAAATGGGTGTGCTAAAACGCATTTAGTTGTAATCTTTGTGTGTGTGTGTGTGTGTTTCATGACAGGGTTTTTCTTGAAGCCTTGGCTGTCTTGGAGCTGGATCTGTAGACTAGGTTGGCCTTGAATTCACAGAGATCCAATTTCCTCTGCCTCCCTGAGCACAGGATTAAAGGCATGGACCACCATCACCACCACCACCACCTAGCTTTCAGTTGTGATATTTAAATGGGAGAATTATGTGTGAATTATGTGTGAATTCTGTCTCAGTAAAGATTTTAAACAGAAATGAGGTTTAGAGACATGTAATATGTTTTTCCCCCTCCAGGCAATATGTCCAGTAAATTTTGTATTTAAAAGTGAAACAAAGCTCTACTTAATTTTTCTAGGAATTATGTAAGCATGGGCCTTGTGTTTCTCTTCTCTGGACTGCTCTAAAGATGACTGTGTTTTTGATTCCTGAGAGTGAGGGCTGTTTTAACTTTATCTATTCTAAAAGACTTGACAAGAGTAGGTTGGACATAGTAAATGCTTAACAAGCAGTTACTGAATATGTGAATGACTGAGGCCCATGCAATTTCCCCATTCCAAGTTGGCTTGTCTGTTGTCCTTTTTCTGTCTTGTGTAGGCAGCCATGCTGATGACATTTGATGGGTGTAGTTTCATTGACATTTCTAGGAGACATCCTTTCAGCATATGTCTTGGTTTGGCTTTTTCAGTCTTTCTGTCCCTTCTTCTGAGATGTTCCCTGAGCTTTAGGTACAGCAGTTGTGTTGTTGGGCCTGGGCTTCACACCCCCTTGTTCTCTGCTTATTGATCATTGGTTGTGGTTTACTGTAATGGTCTCCATCTATTACAAAGAAAAGTTTCCTTGATGAGGGCTAAGAGCCACATTCACCTGTGGGTATAAGTATTTAGAACATAGTTAGGAATTATGCTAATTTAGTCAAGAGACAACTGTAGGTTCTCCTCCAAGGTCGTGACCTCACTAGCCTGAGTAAAGGCTGGGTTTCTAGTACCTGTACCCTCTTATTGAGTGAGCCAATATTTGTATTTGAGCTGTAGCTTTTGGCCCAGAAGTGTTAGCTTTTCTTCAGGAGAGAAGAAATATATATATAATAAAATATATGCAAATGATAATGTATATAACTAAAATGTGTGTGTATAAATTCTTGAAGCCAGTGAATGAATGGAATCAAGATTGGCTTTATTTTTATTTCATGTTGACATATCTTGGTCATGCAGGCAAAATGGAATATTTATTTTGTCTTTGGCTATTCCTGACTAGGAACAAGGCTGTGTGTGTGTGTGTATGTGTGTGTGAACTACATAGGATTTAGAGGCTTGTTCAAAACAAGAACTTAGTACACATTTAGAGAGATTACCCTGTTTAATTTTTTTTAGATTTCTGAGTTTTCCACAGGACATCTTAAAACTATTCTATCATTTGCTTGGATGTAAAAGCAATTAATTATATATGCTTACTGAGGATATGAAAGCATTGGAAGCTACATGAGATTTAAAAAACATTGCAATAGTTATTCACTTTAAAAAATAAACATGTTATCAAATGGAGGAAAATGCAAGAAGATTTGAGATTAAAAAGTTATAAATAATTTTATTATCAGTGTACATATTTTTCAACTACTGCTAAACAGTTGGATGGAAGAGCTGAGTTAGAAGGTGAGAAAACGTGTGAAGGCATGAATTAGAGGTGTCTGGGACTGCTCTGTTGGCGTTATTAATTGGATTTGGGAAGCTCTTGCCTCATGTGTTACTTTGAGTAGGAGGCAGGAGTGACGGCTCTGTCTAAAATAGAGGGAAAACAACTTCATCAGCTTTCATATCAGTCCCCTTCTGTCTCCTCCTATCCTTCAGTTTCTCCACCCTTTGGCCTCATTGCCTTGGGAGGGCTTATAGCTTGGAAGAGGAATGTGTGAAGAGAAAGTGGAACTAAAGATCTTTATGCATATTTAGAAAGCAGAAATGGATTATTAACCTCCAGACTTCATTCTCCTTAAAATACAACAACAAAGTAAACATCCCAGAAGTTAATTTAAAACAAGAGGGCAGAGATGAGCTCCCCTGCTTCTTGTTTGGTGTTGTCTGTATGGCTGGGTCTTGCAAATACTCCACTGCTGGGCCATACACCTTGGCCTGTGTGTTTATATAGAAGCTCCTTTAGTCTTGTGCAAGTACAGAACTTAGCCTTTGCTGGAAAGGCTTTACAATGTCTTTTTTTAAATTAATGAATATCTCTCCATTGAACATTTCCATTTGTATCTTTAAAACATGATGTATCTGAATTTCAGAGAAAAGAAAAATGTTATTGAAAATTAATAGCATATGAGCCATACTCATTGTGGAGAATTTACAATCTACAGGAAAATGTAAACTAATAATATTTATAACAAATTTATTTAAATTTTTATGTATTTTGCCTACCCTTGGTAGTGTTTTATTATTAGTTTTTAGGAAGTGAATATAGATTATTTCAATATTTGTAAAAATATTCAATATTTGTTCTCAGTGCTGTCAAATCTGCAGTATTTCTGTGATTGAATATTCTTTGATAACATCTATATTAAATGAATATAAAATTAATATTTTTACATTAAGACAATATGGTGAAATAGAAGTTTTCAGCACCAGGTCCCTCCTTGGAATGCCATTTGAATAATTATTTATGCACAAGAATGCCTTCATAACAATTAGGCAATCTAGAGGAGAGATTCCAGCATCTCGGTAGAGCATATAAAAAAGCAGAAGAGTAGGAAGGGCTATTCAGTTTCTCTGTCACCTCTCTCTCATGCTGGGACATTCAGAACTGAGGGGGACAGACTCTGCAGGGGGTGGGGAGTTAAGTGAGTTTCTGATTTGCTGTGTCATGACAGCAGACTCACCCCCCAAAGAACTCTGGCCTGAAGTACTAAGTCTGCCCAACATTCAGGCCTATCTCTATTGGTCCAGGCTCCCATCTTGCCTCCGGAGACCTGGGATCTAGGTTTGTCTCTGTGAACCTAGAGTGTTGGCTGTCTTGTACCACTTTACTCCACATTTGACACAGGAGCCGTATCTGGACAGCTGGGCTTAAGGCCTAAGACTGCTTCCACAGACTCTAGAGCTAGAGTAGTGTGTGTGAGCCAGGCCCTCAGACATACTCCCATTTTTCCAGGTTGCCAAGGGCAGATGCCTGTGTTATGGACCCATGGTCCAGGCTTGTGTCTGAGGAGCCAGAGATCAGCCAAACTCTCTATTGACCCAAGATACAGGTCAGCCCACTTAGAAATTAGTGGTCTCTTAGGGAAAAATAAAATGAAGAAAGATAGATTCAAAGTTTTGCAGAGAAAATCTGCTGACAAGTAGTGCTATACATGACAAGGCTGTCCTTCAGAAGTAATGGTAAGGAAAGTTCTTTCTTAGACAAATACAAGATACAGGCATTCATTACCATTTGATGTGTCTGTAAGGATTGCTTAAGAGACATCTCTATGTGCAAATAAAAGGCTGCTGGCTGACAAAATGAAAACAAAGTATGAAACTCACTATAAAGCTAAGACTATAATTCAAAATTCTCTAATAAATTATGTTGCATAAATAACTCTCATATAAAAATTCAAAGACAAAGTCTTAAAAGCCAGAATAGCTAGCTATACTAATGACACATCATATATGAAAGGTCTAAACTGACATTAATGGTGAAATGTGAGTGGGGAACTAAGGCATAGTGCTCTTGTGGCAGTGTTATTAGCTTAACTAAAGTAGTCTATTCTTGCTCTAAGTTACATGGGCCTCATCATAACTAAGAAACTCATAATGGACACACAGAAAATAAAGAGAAAGGACTCAAAGTGTGCAACTGTAGAATAGTCACCATATCCTAAAGGAGGCCAGAACAAGAGGAAGAAAGAAAAGAAAAAACGCAAACATAGAGCAACAAAAAAATAGCAACAAATGAATGAATTCAGTTCTCTAATTATGTCCAGTTATGAAATTGCTGCATGCATTTCCAAAATATAAAACCCAACTGCAGGAGCTCTCCCTTAGCCAATGTGTTCCAAGAAACCCAGTGCATGCCTGAAATTATGGGTGTGCCAGAGCTGGTAGATCCTATTTTTTTCTCTATACATGTGAATTTATGATAGCTTAATTAGTAAGTTAGGTATAGGAGATTAATTGTAATAGCTATAATAGAATAACTATAATTATGCTGTAATAAAAGTTCTGATTAATATCAATAACTAATAGAATGACTATAATTTACTATAATAAAGTTCTATGTATGTGATTTTCTCCAAAGGTCTCAGAGCATACCCTTTTTTTTCTTATGCTGAGGTGTGATAAGGTGTCACCATGAGGAGATCGAGTAAAATGAAACAGCAATGTTGTGGCACTGTGACAGGTGCTGATTGCCTTCTGATGATACGTCATGAAAACTGTATGCTTCAGATAATCCTGGGTGTCCGCCATGATGATGTAGTTGGTTGATTGCCAATAACTGAAACAACCGAAAGTAAAACTGAAGCTAAGGAAAGACTGCTGTCTGTGCCGCCTGCCTGATGCTTGTCTCAGCCAAATACTCCTCTGAAAATGAATGGGTAGCAAAAGAAATATCATGCAAAGTAGCAACTGGGGGCAAAGGTGACTACTTACATCAGACAAGTGAGAGTTTATGTCACAAACTCATGAGATGCATAGGTCATGTATAATAGCAAGAAGTTGGTAAGCCTTTATACATAGAGTAGTTGTAAATATACGTTCATGAACACTGGAGTGCTTAAATACATGAAGCAAATTAGAACTGAGGGAATACATATATATATATATGTGTGTGTGTGTGTGTGTAGGAGAGTTCCCTACTCTCAATAATAGATAGATCATCTAGACAGAAAATCAATAAAGGAACAGCAGGCTTGAACAACCATGTCAACCCAGTGGTGCTAACAGACATGTGTGGAACAGCCCATCCAGCAGCAGTTTATACAGTATACATAAAACGTTCCCCAGATTAGATAATATATTTTGCCACAAAATGAGTATCAGCACATTTAAGAAGCTAGTGTTTTCTTTTGTACCACAGTGATGTAAGTGCAGAAATACCAGTGATGGAGGCATACTGCGTACTGTAACGTTCACACATACTGCAATCTCAGAACACCTCAAAAATCACCTCTTAAAAATGAAATACAAGCCAGGTGCGGTGGCACGTGCCTGTAATATCAGTACTCAGTGATACAGAAGCAGGTGGATCTTTGTGAGTTTGAGGCCAGCCTGGTCTATATAGTGAGTCCAGGTCAGCTGAGGCTACACAGAAACCATGTCCTGGGGGAGAAAAAAAAAATCCAAATGGAACTAAAAAATTTTTTAGACAAATGAAAATGGAAACAAAAATGCTAGAACTTTTGAGATGCAACAAAAGTACCTCAGAGGGGAGTTTATAACAATAGATTCTTATACAAATAAACAACCTAAACTTATATCTCAAGAAACTAGGAAGGAGAAAAAAAATTCAAGATAGCAGAAGGAAGGAAATAACAAAGTGAAATAGAGATCAGAATGACAATAGGAAATGTTTACAGAACTAAGATTTTAGTTTTTTTTAAAAGTTAAGCAAAATTAACAAGTTTTTATTTAGCTATATTCAGAAAAATAGAAGAACAGAGGAACAAAATTAGAAATGAAAGCAAAATCCTAACAACTTGTACCACGAGGAGTAAGAGATCTTAAGAGACAGCTGTGAGTAGCCTTATCGCAACCAATTTAATAAGCTAGAGAAAGGGATAAATTCCTAGACACATACTGTTACTAAGGTAGGCCTGTGATGAAGTAGAGAATCAACACCAACAGGTGTGTAGTGATGATTAGGGACTGGTAATCGCAGCCTCTCGAAGGAGAAAGGCTCAACTTCTGAGGGCTTTGCCACATTTAACATTTAAGGAACCTACGGCAATCCTTCTAAAGATCTTCTAAGGAGCTGAAGAGGAAAGAACATTTCCATATGTGAGTTATAAATCCATTGTTCTCCTCCTAGCAGCAGAGAAATGCAGTAGGAAAAAGGACTATTCCAGACCTAGTATCTCAGGAACACAGATAAAAAAAAATTCTTAACTAAATATTAGCAAGCCATACTCAGTAACAGAAAGGTCACATACCAAGATCTACTGGTATTCATTCATGGTGGGTAGGATAGCTAAGCATATGTATATCTATCACCATTGTTTATTATATTAAGCAAATGAAAGGGTAGAGCATATGATGATTGTAACAGATGCAGAAAAACCTTTGACAGGTCAATGTCATGTTAGAAGACTACATACGTATGTCGAGACAGAGCTGCCCACTCTTAGCACTTCCAGTTGTCATGGTGCATGCTGTTGGAGTGCAGTTAGGAAAATAAAGCAATGTAAGGCTTTCAGATCTGAATGGTAGTGAAACTGCTTGTGACTAAGATAATGCTGGATAAGAGCAACTCCAGTAAGAGAATGCAAAAAAACAAAACAAAACAAAAACCCTATTAGAACTAATAAATGTAATAAAATTGCAAGATACATGATAAATATAAAAACAATTAGTTGTGGTTATATACCCAACTTTAAAAAACAAAATAGACAATCCCAGTTAAAATAATATTGGAAAAAAATGTGTAGGGATAAGTGTAACAAAGAAAGTAAAAGTTCTGAACACCCAAAACTGACAAACACTATTGAAAGAAATTGAAGACACAAATAAATGCATGGGTAGTCCATGTTCATGGAAACAATTCTCTCAATTGTCCATATTACCACCAAATGAATTAGAATTTTCTGAAATTTATATCAAAATTTTAGTAAACAGTTTTTTTGTAGGAATAGAAGAAAAGGTTACTAAAATTTATACGAAGCCACCAAAGACCTTCAATAGCCAAAGAAAGATTATGCCAGATCAGTGAAGATGGATTTCTCACAACTGTCTCAGTTTATACTTCAACCTGTAGTGAGCAAGACACTTTTGTTGTGTTAGTTACTGTTCTCGTTACTGTGGGAGAGTGTGACAGAAACAACCTACAGAATGACTTATTATGCCTCACAGTCCTCCACATGGAGGAGTACAGTCCTCCATGATGGGAAAGACAGGTGCCTGAGGTTGTGGGGCATGTCATATCAGGAAGCAGGTGCTCAGCTTGCCTTTTCCAGTGTCTTCACTCCAGGGTGCCAACCTGTGAGATAGTGGTGTCTAATTCAGGGTCATTCTTCCTCCTTAGTTAATCCTTTCTGGAAATACCCTTAAGATCCACCCCAGGATGTGTTTCCCTGGTGATTTTAAATCTAATGAAGTTGACAAGTTTGAACAGTACAACATTTGTAAATTTTTGTTTGTTTGTTTATTTTTGAAACAAGGTCTCAGCAGGTAACCTTGGCTGGCCTGGAACATCATATGTAGCCCAGGCTGGCCTCAAACTCATAGACATCCACCTGGCCCTGCCTCCTGAGTTCTGGAATTATAGGTGGCTACCATTGTACCTGGCCATAAAGTTTTGTATTTAATTTTTGGCAGAGTGTATTTATGTACTTGGTCAAGCATTTCGTGCTACAAATGCAGATCTTTTCACAGCTTTGGAAACAGGTGTGTCATTTCTTTGGTCATTCTACTTTTATTCTGCTTTCTTTCTCAGTTTTCAGTGATGGGCATTCTGGTGTCTTGTCTCTCAAATGACTGCCTTTTCATTTCCTTCTGAGTCCCAGAGGTATTTCTTCAGCTCACACATCTACTTCTGTAGGTTGGTTTTTTTTTCCCCCAGCAAGCCATCTGCCATTCATGCCAGCCGTGGTTTTAAATATAACAGTTCTAGCTAAAAACAAGTCTCTCACAGTCTTTACTGATCTCATGGGATTCCATTTTCACATCAGCTTGGGCCTTCTAACAGCATCTTCTAGAATCAAGTGGCTTCTAAAAAAAGTTGAGAATTTTCTAGTGTGTCTTCCTGTAAAAATTTAGGCGCCTTTTCTAATCACCTGCTCTAGCTCCCAAATAATAAAACAGAGACCTGTTAGATTTATTCAACAAGCTTTAAAGCATTAGGGCTGGGCAGATAATCATCTATTCTAATCCTCTGTGCTAGTCTGGCTATCTCCCAGCCACATGTCCCGAATTAATTGCCATATTGGTCCCACCTGGGCTGGTCCTGTTCCATCAGGTCAGTCCTTATGATCATGCCCTTTCTTTCCCCTTTTTCCTTTTCTCTACCTTGTGGTCCCTATCTGAGACCCCTTACTAGATCAGAAGTCCAGCCTTTCTATCTCCTCTGCCCAGTCATTGGCTCTCAGCTTTTTTTATTAACCAATCAGAGATAATTGGAGAGCAATGTTTACACAATATTGATACAGGAGATTCTTCATAGAAACAACAATGCCTGTGTCCAGATTGTCATCTCCAGGCACAGAAATCAGCATCTGATTACACAGTGCACCAGACCAACCCTAACACCTTCCTCTCAGATTGAGCCCCTTTTCAGATGCTCTGTCAGTCCAAGTGGTTCAGTTTCATTGTACTGTAATATTTTTGCCAAAATC
Source organism: Psammomys obesus (assembly GCF_907164565.1). Taxonomy (NCBI): domain Eukaryota; kingdom Metazoa; phylum Chordata; class Mammalia; order Rodentia; family Muridae; genus Psammomys; species Psammomys obesus. The sequence continues at coordinate 7,987,302 of NW_026596034.1, forward strand.
TGTGGTTTCTTCTTATGAGTTTGTCTGTGGGCACATGTCAACCTCCTTTGCCCTTCTTTAATCAAATTCCACCCATCTCATTTCTAGCACAAACACTAGCTTCTGGAATACTGAGCTTGTTTCCCTAACACATAGTGCTGCCAAGAGCTTCTTGTGTTTTTATGTTGCAGTAAAGATTCTCTGAGAATGGGGCAGCCGGTGTCTTTGTCTAGTCTTGCCAGGAACTTTCCTTCCTCTCTTCTCAGCTGTTCAGTCCTGAAAATGTTTTCACTCAAGGGTGTCCCATTATCTAGAAAAAAATCAGGTCATAAATATTTAAGATTGAGAGATGGGAACAGACAGGTGAGCGTGAGTAAAGAGCTTCCGAGACTGGATGCACAGGGAGATTGGATTTCGCTATTCAACGTATTCACTTCAGGAGCGCCATGGCCACGCTCCTGATTCTTGCTTTAAGAAATCTGGGTGAAGTCACCCCTGTGACTCACTGAATGACAGAATCAAGGAAGTCAAAGTCGGGCAGATTTAGGGTGACCACCTGTCTTGGTTTAATCCATGGGGGAAGGAGTCGTAGGGTGTGGGGCTGTCCATGCTAAAACCCAGATTGGTTGCACTGGTGTGCCATTAAACTTCTGTGCCTGTGGCTTTTATGTGTGAGATGAGATTTCATGCTCCTGTGGACACCCAGGGCACTCTTTACCCACAGCCCCAGTGCTTTGGTATATTGCTGTTTTGTTGAATGATCTGTCAGCCCTGATTCTACTTGTAGTTGTAGGTAGATTTTTGGGTTGTTTTTGTTGTTGTTGTTGTTTGTTTGCTTGTTTGTTTTTAGCTATAGTCTCAGATATTTCCAACAAATCCACATGCTCTTATCATTTTCTTTCTAAAATTTATTAAGAATAGACTTTGAAAGTGGGACTGTCTTAGTATGTTCAATCCACGAAGATTGGGACACTTTTATAGAGTTTTAGATAAATTAGTTATAAAATGAAAATTCAAAAAAGTCACACCCAAAGAAGTCACAAAGAATTAGATGCGTTTGGAAGCATTTTTTCAGAAGGATCATTTGATTAGAGTTGCAAAGGATATAAATAAAGGTTCATACACCCCAGAATTCCTCCATAGGGTGTTTGTTGGTTGGCCCAAGTTATGTTCATTGCCACTCTGTGAAAACAAAAACAAACAAACAAACAAACAAACAAACAAACACTTTGCCAGTACGTCAGTCATAACAACCTTAGTGATGTCTGTGAGTCCCGATGTTAATAGTGCAGCAGTAAGAAGGCCTTTGAGTAGACACTACATCTGTATTTCTGGGAGATTGTTACATTTCTTTCTGGAAGTCTGGTCTGTGGACCTCCTCTGACTCCTGCTTTTCATTCCTCTGCTTGATTCTGAAACTTCTTTACGTAATGATGAGGATGACATACTCCAGAGGGTCTCTACCAGATGTTTTAGAGTGTCCCACGTCCTCAGAGATGGCACAATAGAGAACAGAATACTCATCCAGCCCTCCTTGTCAGGCTTGACTCCAAGCCTGCCTGTTTGGTTGGCTTTGCTCCTCTGTATTGTTGTGTTTATGCCTGTGCATAAAGGTCCAGGCATACCATAGATGTTTTGTTCAACATATTATTGTTTTCTACTGTTGCTTGTAGCTATTCTAATGTTTTGTGATGTACTCATCTTCATTCAGTTTTTCCTTGAAGCCCCAAGAGTTGATCTGATTTCTCTTGTTCTTCCCACTTAATTTATTCAATGCATTGAGGGTTTCTATAGTCCTTCACTAAATCATTCTGAATCCAGTCATTGTTGGTTGGTTAACTCTCTCATTAGCAACTTCTATATGACTACTGCAAAGTCTCATTACTGGTTTCCAAGTGTCAACTCTTGTTTTCTTTCAGTCTTCTCTTAGTTGACATTACTATAATGAAATACTCAAGGCATTGACTTTATAAAGCTGAGGTTTATTTTATCTCAAATGTCTGGAAATCTAAGATCAGAGGCTCATGTCTGATAATGTTCTTGCTGGTGGGGTCCTAAGCTAATACCAGGTACTGCACAGAAAGAGCCTGTGTGTGTGTGTACTTCTGTGTACCGTGTTCTTCTCCCTCTTCCTAAAATGTTACCAGAATGAAGCTCTGTAGGCTTAGATTTTTCAAACACCTACTTTATTTGGTGTTCTTAAATGTTTCTACCTTCTATCCAACCCACTGACCAGAGGTAGGAGAGGAAGAAGGTTATTAGGAAAAAGGGGTTGTGGACCTTTTAGACATAGTTCCTTGGGGCAAGTTCACTCTTCATTGTCCGGATTCCAGCAGTCCAGTCAATAGCCTACACCAAACAGCAACACTCATCAACAGCAGCACTGGGATTCAGCAGAAACAGCAAGACTGTCAACTAGGAACAAGTCAGCAAAGCCACAAGACTCAGCAGGAGTGCTATGAAAAGTGCTCTGGAGTGCTTCTCTCTGAGTGATGTATAGAAAAATGAAGACCAGCGAAGTGATGTGCGCCTTACAAAAGCAATGTCTCCCTGGCGGCAGGCTTCTGTTTATCCTTCTCAGAGTCCACACGAGGCTGTTTGAAAACCATGTCCCTTGTACTAAACAGCTTCCAGCAAAACGTGCCCTCTGACGTGTTTGTTTTCAACTGAGGATGAACCAAAGACATTTCCACATCCTACATTTTACATTTGGTACCAAAACAAGAAACACATAAAAGAAACCAAAACTTTCACTATAGTGCTCTACCTTAATGACTTTACCTAATGCCAATCATTTTCCTGAAGACCTCAGCCTCTAAGTACTCTAGTCAGATTAACTTTGTACTCTCTTCACACCTCACAGTGGACAGTAAATATCAATAGTCAGAGCCAAAGGACTTTCAGAACGTACCCAAACTGTAGAATCATCTCTTCTCTCTGTACAGATGCCAGAGTCTAGTAAAAAAATTACACCATGTGATTTTTCTAGTTTAGAGTGTCTAAACTAAAACTGTGGCAGTTAACGTTTCTCAGTGTGCATGTGTATACGTGCATGTAGATATGGGTGTGTGTGAAGTCCAGAGATTGATGTTGAGTGTCTCCCTCAGTTACTCTCCTAGTATTTATTTGCTGAGACAGGGTCTCTCACTATGTCTGGAGCTCACCCGTTTGACTTGGAGTGCTGATCAGTGAGCTCCAACAAATGCCTGTCTCCATCTCTACAGCACCAGATGTGTGCTGCTGGGCCTGGCTTTTCCATGGTGCTGGAGATCCACCCTCAGTTCCTCACACACTGGTCCTCCCATGGCAAGTACTTTACCCCCTGGTCCTCTCTTCTACCCTATTACTCCTATTAGTCACTTTCCTTGTTGCTATGACTACATACCAGACAAGAAGCCACTGAAGGGTTTGTTATGCCTCCCAGGTTGAGAGTATAGTCACCATAGGATGGCCTGGCAGCGGGGGCATGAGATAGCTGATCACCTTGGTTCAGCATGTGAGACAGCTCCTAGAAAAGTGAGGCCGTGCTATCGAACACAAAAGACTCTGGGACCTATGTCCTCTGTTGAGGCTCTACCTCCCAAAACTTCCTCAGCTGTCCAAAGCAGCTCCACAGCCGGGTCCAAGTGTCCACGCAAGGAAGTCCATGGAAGACACGTGGTATTCAAACTTGAACGAACTCCAAATTCTTATCATGACTGACAGAGACCCTTAAAATTTGTCCAGTTTCCCTTTGTGCCTTTCTCACTGTGTTACAGTCAACTGGCCTTTTTTTCTCAAGTACCCCAAAGCCATTTCCATTTCAGGGCCCTAGCGGAAGTCACTTGTCCTGCCTGAGATCTTGGCATCGATGGCTCAGCCTTTAGATTTGGTTCTGTATAAAGTAGCACACTGTTTGCAAGCATCCCAAACGTCCTCAAAGCTTAGCCTGTTCCACATAGTAAGTGGTATTCTCCGTATGGATATGTTCTTCCTGCGTCTTTTTTGTCATAACATAACCCCCAGTATAACCACTGCTTTGCTTTGTTCTCCATGCCTAGGGTAGTGCTTGAATCTTAGTAGTTGCTCATCCTGGTTTGCAATTCAGTACCACATATAGAGGTTTTTCTTCGTTACTCAAACATTCTGGAAGAATAACTTCATATACCTAAACGCCTACATATTGGTAACATCAAGATGATGAGGTAGGCAGTCCTATAGGATTTTCCAATTGAAGAGGTGGCTCATTGGATAAAAATACTTGCTCGGTAGGCATGAGGATATGAGTTTAAATCCTTGGACTCACATGTTGAGTATGGCTGTGAGTGCCTGTAACTTCAGTTTTGGAGAATTGTACTAGCAAGAGTTCTCGAGAGGAACAGGACTAATAGAATAAAAATATTCTATCAATCCATAATACACACACACACAGGATTTATTAGAGTGGCTTACAGGCAATGGTCCAGCTAGTTTTAACAATGGCTGTCTAGCAAGAGAAGGTCAAAGAATCCAGTAGTTACTCAGTCTAGAGGCTAGTTGTCTCATCTGGCTTTCAGTGTACTCCAGAATCCTTAAGAAGTAGGCTCTAATGCTGGTAAAGGAATGGACTTAGCCGTGAGTGCAAGAGCAAACAGGCAAAGAGTAAAAGCTTTCTTTCGCTCTCTCTTTTTTAATTATTTATTCACTTTACATCCTGAACACACCCTCTCCCTCCTCTCCTCCCAATTCCACCCTCCTACCCTCTTCCCTCTTTTTCCCCTATCCTTCTCTTAAGAAAAGGGGAGCCCCTTAACCAACGCACCCCAGCACACTGGGTCACATCAGGACTAAACACATCGTCCTCCACTGAGGCCAGCAAGACAGCCTAGTTAGATGCAAGTGATCTAAAAGCAGGCAACGTGGTCCATGTCAGTGACAGCCCCTACTCCACTTGCTAGGGCACCCACATGAAGACCAAGGTGCCTGTCAGTTTCTATGTGTCAGCGTCCTAGGTAACAAGGAGGGCCCAAGGTAAATGCTTCCTTTTCTCATGTCCTTTTTATGGACTGCCAGTAGTAGGTGTGGTCCAGATGGATCTTCCCACCTCAAAAGATGCAGATTAATAGTGGGTCTTCTTCAGATGATTGAATAATAAAAAAAATATTTCTCACAGGTGCACCCAGTTGCGTGGGTTTTATTTCATTCCATATGTAGTCGGGTTGACAACCAAGAATAGCCATCACAGAATAGAGAGAGCAGATCTTGAGAGCTTGTTGGCCAGCCAGTGTAGCCCAAATTCTAGATTTGCAAGAGACCTAGCCCAAGGCATCAAGGTTGAAAAAGTGGTCAAAGAAGCCACCAGTATCCTGTCCTTGCCTGTCTGCATTTGGGTACACTCAAGTGAAAGCACCATTCCTCACAATTTTTCAGCACTCCTCACTGTGTTTTTGTGTGCGTGCATATGTGTGTGCACATTAATTATTTTTTCCATCATTGCTACCAATTACAAGAGGGGAAGGATTTATTGTCATTGGAAGGTACAACTCACTATGGAGGGGGTATTCTGCTGTTCAAGTTTTGGTTGAAGATTCCTCCCATCCTGGTGGATCCAGAAGCAGAGAAAAATGAATGTTGGTGTCCAGCTAGCTCATGTTCTCCTTTTTCCCGTTTTATTCCCATCAAATTCCTAGCACATGAGATGCTGCCACCCACATTTAGCGTCAGTCGTTCCCCTTCAGCTAGTTATTCCTCTCTGAAATGTCTTCACAGCCATCCCTAGAGCTGTGCCTCATTCTCCTAGGGGACTCTTATTTCAGTGAAGTTGAAGGTGAGGTTTCATCTAGGTCTGTCTGTCCATGTATCTGTCTGTCTGTTATCTCTTTTAGTGATTTCATGGTTTTAGAACAGTTTTAGATTTATAACAGGTGCAGAAGGGTTTCTGCTGACTCCTGGCCCACGTATGCACAGCCTCCCTTTGTAGAGACACCCCACACTGCAGTGGTAGATTTACTGCAATCGGTGAACGTGGATTGGCATGTCACTGTCACCCGGAGTCTATGTTTTGTATTCGGGTTTGCTTTTCATGTTGTATTTTTATGTGTCTTAAAAAATATATAACGGCATGTAGTTAGCATTCTAGTATCATGTAGAATAGTTTACACTGCCTTCAAAAGACTGTGCCTGTGTGACTCTCCCTCTCTCCTCTATGCGGTTTGAAACCTTTGCATTTTTGGTTGTCTCCATAGGTCTGTCTTTCCCAGAATGTCACAGAGTTGAAATCCTAGATTGACTTGTGGCACTTAGTACTGTGGACTCAAGGTTCCTATGGTTTGGTTTTGTGTTTTCTTTTTTTCTGGCTTGATTGCTAACTTCTTTTTAGTGCTGATTATTATTCCTTTGTTGAGTATAACACAGTCCACCCATTCCTCTACTGAAGGACCTCTGGCTTGGTCCCATTTTTTAGCCACTGTGGATAAAATTTCAGTAACATTTTTGTTTCTATGTGGGTATGAGCATCAGCTGTCCTAGCATCATTTACTGGAGACAGTCTTTGCTTCATTATATAAATTTCCTATTCTCCCTTGTCAGGGAGATTTAATTTATGTGGATCTATTTTGCGACCCACTTTATGTTTCATTGATCTATGTGTTTGCTCAACACTATCACACTGCCTCAGTTGTGTAGCTTTAAAATATAATCCTTGTGTAAAGTCATGCTATTCCTTAAAATCACTTCTTCCTCAGTAGTGTGTTAGTTAGCTTTTCTGGGCTCTTTATAGCTCAGTTTGAACCTCAGAATTAATTGTTTTGCACTGAGCATAGTGATATCTTGACAGTGTTTAATCTGACTCTCCGTGGACATGGACAGCTTTTCATATGCTTGGTTCTTTAACTCCTCTACCATATTGGTTTTCTTCACATAGATCTTTTACTTATTATACTTTGCTCACTGGCAATTCTGGATCTTATACATGCTAGACAAGTATTTAACATTGGGGAAAAAAAACCCAGTCCTAGATTGTATACATATTTTGGTATACTAATATAAATCATATCATTTTTTTCAAATTTCATTGGTATTAAATGGAAAGTGATTTTTAATTTTAGTCTTATATAAGCCCTTTGCAATGGCTTATTGCTTCTTAGGTGTGGAGTGGTTTTTTTTGTTGTTTTGTTTGCTTGTTTGTTTTTGTGTGTGAATTTTTTGTTTTGTTTTGTTTTCTCATTGAAGGTCCTGTCAGATGTGAACAAAGAGTTGTATTTCTTTTTCTCTAAATCTCTGTAGCTTTTATGTCCTTTTGTTATATCATTCATAGCTAGAGTTTGTCTGGGTGTTGCAAAAAGTGGTGAGAGGAAAGGAACTCAATGTTGTTACTTTTCTTTCTGACCCTTAAGCATCAGCTGTGAGGTTTGGGAGTTGCTTTAGGAGTTTGTTTCTTTATGGGAAATTCTTTCTGGTTTGCAGGCTATTTTCGCCATTAATGTCTGCCAGATTCTGTCACATTTTCTCTGCACCTGTTGGCTTGATCGTACATTTCTTTAGCCTTTTGATCAGATGGATTGCATCAACCGATTTTCAGATGTGGAACATGTCTCCGTCCCACTGAGTCACAATGAGTAATTCTTTTAGCATGTTGTAGGATTCAATTTGCTAAGCTATTTTTTTGGAGAAATTTTATCCCTGTGCTAATGAGAAGTTGCACTTTAGCTTTCTTGTACTGTTTTCTGGGTTTGGCATTAGGGAAAGGCTGACCTCATAGAATGAGTGTCCATACTTTCACCTTTTTACAGAGGCTGCCTCAACTTTCTCCAATTATTTTCAGATGGGATATAGTTGAATATTGTTAAGATAATTGCTTTTAATTTTGGAAGGTTATTAATTATCTATTCAGTTAATAGAGATGGAACTATTTATATTGTTTATTTGTATGTGAAATTTAGCATATTGTGCTTTTCAAGAAAGTGGTGTGTTTAACCTAGATTATGAAATTTAGGGCTAGAAATAGTTGTGGTATTTATTTATTATTTTTTAAAGCCCAGTATCTGTAGTAATGTCAACTCGTTAATATCTGATATTACTAATTTGTATCTTCTAATTTATTCTCAGTTTACTATAGTCTTGTTATTTTATTAGTGTTTTGGCTGAACCAGTTTTTGGCTTCATAGATTCTATTGGCTTTTTTATTTTCTAAGCATAATTTAATTTTTCCTTTTTATATATCCATTTTCAGTTGTATTTTTACATAAGAATATTTTCATACAAGAATCTATTGTACTTTGAAATTTTTACCCTGTTTTCTATTTTTATTTCATTAATTTCTCTTAATTTTCTTTAATTTGTTTTCTTGTGTTCATGCTGAATCAGTTTACTCTCCTTTTTCCAGTTTTTGGAAGTGAAAGCTCAGATTATTGGTTTCAGAGTTTTCTTATTTTTAAAAATTTGTATTTTTAAAAAATTGTATTTTAAAAACTTGTATTTTCACCAAGAAGTTCACAGGGCATTCAGCATTTTCTGGTGGCTTGTTTTAGTATGGTCAGGAAATGCTTCCCCTGAAGCCTGGTGTGCTGAAGACTGGCCCCAGTGCTGCTAGCGATTAGCTTATGATGATGAGCACATCCATGGGTTAGTGCATCGATAAGTTCATATCCCAGCAGACAGTTGGGAGGTAGGACCTGTTTGGGGAATATGGGTCACAGGTGGACTGGAGGTTGGGGGACATCACTGGAGGGGTATCTTGCCCTGGTCCCTTTCTGTTTCTTTTCGTTTCATGGCCACGATGAAGTGAGCAGCTTCCTCCCTACGCTTGTTTGCCAGCATATTTATGCCTTGCCTTAGGCCTCAAAATGATGGTACCAGCTAGCCATGGTCTCATAGTTCTTTCTCCTCTTAGTTGACCCACTGAGGTATTTTGTCACAATGACAGAAAAAGTCTGTAGAATTTTATTTTTATGTAATTCATAATCTTTTGTAACTTTTCTTGACTTTTTTTTTTTTCTGTGATTTGTATTGTGTGGAAGTATGTTTTTCAGTCTCTTAAGTGTTTGGGAATTTTTCTAGCTATCTTTCTATCAATGATTTTATTGTCGCTGCTATTAATTCCATTGTGGTCTGAGGGCAGATATGACATAGTTCTAGTTGTCTTGTATGTAGCAATGTATATAAGATGGTCTAGAATGTGGTTTCCCCAGTGAGGCAGCTAAAGTGGAGGAAGTTCACATTAATTGTACAAATCCTAGACTCAAGAAGGAGCTGAAACTGGAACCAGTGAGCCTGTTGGTTTACTTGTACAGCTTTTATAGCTGAAGTAGAGTGACACCTGTGTCATTTCTTCCAGTGCTTCCTTAGACAGGTAACAGTGCCACATCAACCCTTCCCCTGCAGCAATAAATGGAACTGTCTCAGGGCCATCCTAGGAAAGCCAGAGGCATAGTTAGATGACTGATTACTGTTCTAGTTGAAATAGTAACTGCCATATCTGTGCTACTTTCTGTTTGCTTTTGTTCTTTCTTTCCTTCCCTTTCTGCCATTTGTGGTTTTGAATATTTTGTATGATACTTTTTTCTTTCTTCGTATCACTGATACTTCTTCTCTTTTTGCCCTGGAACTTGTAAGGTATGTTTACAGCTACTCCAGTTCTGTCCTTAAAAAGGCCTTGACTGCTTAACAATTGTTTAGGTACACTAAAATGACAAAGTACTTCTGATTTCTCTCCTTATCATTTATATCTTGTCATTTGTCATAGTCCATATAGACATACGTGACAAACTGTTGTCTCTGAGAACAAGTGTGAAAGACGGAAGCTTTCAAGGTTTGCCTCTTCTTTCTGAAATGTCTTCTTTGCTTCTCGGGATTGAGTTTGTTTTTCTTCTGAGAAACTTAACAGTTTTGAAATGTGAGTCTAAACAATGACTTTGGGTTTCATTTGTCTGGCAAAAGTCATTATTTTCCCTGTACATTTGAAAGTTGTTCTCATGGTAGTAGAACTCCCTAGGTTGCTGACCTTTCATTGTCAATGCTAATTATTTAACATGCCACATTTCTTTCTTGCACAGTGTCTAAGGAGAAGTTGAATTTTGGTTTTTATCTTCGATTCCAAATAGATGACTTCTTTTCCCTTCTGGCTTCATTTAAAAAATTTCACCTTTGATTTCCTGAAATTTGATTGTGCTATGCCATGGTGGAGGTTTAGCCCAGTGTTGGAGTACATTCTAGCATGCCCTGGGGTCAGTTTTAGCATCCTCAAAACAAAACAAATAAAAACAATGAATAGAACATAAGTAAATATGGGATAGTGTTTTATAATTGGTGCTTAAGTTTGTGTGGAGTTTTCTGAGTTTCTGTGGATTGATGTGTGATAGTAACTTATGGAAATTTTTACTCATCATTTCTTCTAATTTTCTCCTGTTCTTTTCATTATTTTCCTTCTGGTATTTCTATTATACATATATTATACCTTTTGTAGTTGTGTTGTAGTTCTTCCATAGTCTACTTTTTCTCTTTTTTTTTCTCTTTGATTTTCAGTTTGGGAAGTTTCTATTAACATATCTTCAGCTTTGAGATCTTCCCTCTGTCATGTCCTGTTTGCTAATGAGCCCATCAGAAACACTCAGCATTTCTGGTCGGGTTTGATCTTGAGTGTTTCTCTTTGATGATTGGAATCCCCACCCTTTGCTCAAGTTCTCCATCTGCTCTTGTATGTTGTCTACTTTTCCCTTTAGATCTTTAGTATATTAATCACAGTTTTTAAAAATTAATGGTCTGATAATTCTAACATTCTTGTCATATCTGACTGGTTCTGATGTTTGTTCATTCTTTCATGCTCTGCTTTTTGACTCTTAGAATATTTCATATTCTTCGTGATGGTTAAGAGGATATCCCAGGTGATGGAACTGCATTAAATAGGATTTTAGTAGGGTGGTGAGGTATGTGTGTGGTGGGGGTGGTCTTTTAGGAATTTTGTGTTTCTCAATTGTGAATTTCTCAAGTTGTTCTCAGGATTTCCCCTTCTTAGTTGGGACAGTATTCATTGTAGAATCTGAATCCATTTTCTTTTTCGAGAAGATGATGCTAAAGTTGTTTATTTAGATATTCACACATAAAAGATCTGAGGTGCCAGGACTGGGTGCTTTGATCCCCCTGTGAAGCTGCTGACCTGCTTTCTGTTCCTGCTGCTCTATCTTCTTCAGTGTCAGAAGAGTAATTGTGCATTTTTTGGATGGTCACACGTATTTTGCCTTTTTATTCTGAGAGTTTTATGATTTGGCCTCAGACATTTAGGCCTGTGACTAATTTTGATTGACTAGACTAACTAATTCTGTTCTTTAAAGAGGACTCATCATGTAAATAAAAAGCCCTGTATCACTTCACACCCAATTGATATCACTGTGATAAGAAAGAAAAACAGAAACCAGCAAGCGTTGGTAAACCTGTGGAGAAACTAGAAAGCCCAATAGACGATAGAAGTATAAACTGGCATGGCCACATGAAAGACTGTGTGGCACATTCTCAAATGTTAAAACACAATCATTGTACAAGACCGGAATCCCACTTCTGAGTATATACCAAATACATTGAAATCGGGTTCCCAAAGAACTACCTGTACACCAATTGTCATGCCACTGTCATTCACAATAGCAAAAAGATGGAAGTCATCCAAGGGCCTGTCAACTAATGAATAGTTAAACAGACTGTGATATAGTTATGCACACACAATAGAGTATTAGTCAACCTTTAAAAGGAGAGACTCTGACATGTAAGATAACTGATCCGAGAGGACATTCTCTGCCATAAACCAGTGGAAGCAGATTATAGTTTCAGGTCCTGGTATGGTTGATTTACTTATGATCTCCTCTTATCTGCCTAATACATGTGATTGAAACCCCCTCCCTAGTTGGCTGATTCTGAGTATGCTTATTCTTTCAAGCTGTACTTCTAGACTTTTCTTCTTCATGGATAATATGAAGTTTCTCGTAAATGGTGTTACATTAAACAGGTCTTCAGTAAAGTGGCGAGGTGTGAGGAGGGGAAATGGTCTGTGTCTTATGATTCAGTCTTGGTCTTTTGGGGATTTTGTACTCCCGAACTATGAATTTCACAGATGATTCTCAGCGTTTTTCTCCATTCTTTGTTTGGACACTATGTAGTATAGGAACTCAATTTTTTCTTAACTACAAAGGAGCTGAAATCAGTGTTTTCTTGTTCCTTGTTCTGCTTTCATTTGGACTGATGTTTCCACGGAGGTCTTTGGTTTTTATCTGTATTCTCCGGTTGACTCCTGAGTGGTCTGACTGCTGATGAAGAGCCGTCCACACTCATTCTCGTGTCTCCCCCATCTACTATATTCCTTTCCCACCATCAGAAGTCTGATTACAATGAACATTGTTTTTATTTTACTTTGCTTCAGTTTTTGCATTCTTTAGCTCTGAGACTTTTGTTTTCATCAAGTTTGAAAATGTTTTGGGCACATTGGCTTTTTCTGTTAAAGTTGTTGAAATTATTTGCTCTTTCTGTGACTCATGTTATGTTGAGCTGTTTAATGTTAGTGCATAGATCATTGACGTGCTCTCATTCCTTTAAGGTCTTTTTAAATGTTTTCTTTATTTTGGAGAGTTTCTTTTTTCATATGGTTTTATTCACTCATTTTTTTCTTCTATAGTGTCTAATTTTCATTTAATCTCATTTAGTGGCCTTTTAATTTAAGATACTAAATATCAGACTTTCAAAAGCTTCTGAGTATGTGTATAAGATTAAAATTTATATATGTAAAAGAAAGTCCTGTACATATCTTATGTGGATGTAGATTTCTGTCCTGTTATTTTTTTTTCAATGAGTACTAAAGTGTGTGGTATTTGATGCATGCCTATTTCTGTTACATTTGTTTTAATACTGTTAGATTATGCTCTACTGGCTGATTGATTTACTTAAATAAATGGGTTCTTTAGAGACTTACTTTAGGCTTTGCTGGGTGTATCCCTAACAACCCTTACTCTGGCACTAGTTTTTCTGTTATAAATGTGACAGTTGTCCTAAGGATTGCCCAGTACCTCATCCAAGAAGCATTTCCTGTCCTGAGACTGCTCATGCCTGTCATAAGTGAACTCTGGGGTTTGCTCAGGGTGCTGCTTTCCAATGCTTCTTTTTCACCCCTTGGGGATTTTCACTCACACATACATAGGTCATTACTTAGCCAATGGCTATCTCCTGCCCCCAGTCCCAATCTAGTACATTTTAAGTACCTTGCTGCCTTGGCTTTCCACCCTCTAATCTCTGTCATTTCTATCTACTTCACATCCCCACTCTGAATTTGACCGCCTTTCCAGGCACTGATTTCTGGCAATTGTAAACCAGCCTATGTTATTTCTTTTCTTTCTGGGATCTATTTCCCAGTGTCAGAAACCTTTGGTTCCTATTTTTGCTTTGTTACACTTTACTGTTAAAAGCATTTAATTGTTAGAAGTAGCCAGTAAGTCTTGTTGTCACTTCATGCTGTCAGAGAGCTGAAGCCTTCCATTTGTCCTCTTGTGTTTCCTTTGTGTTTAAAGGTAGTCTGAGTATTTTCTGACACCTATGGGGCCTGATGGAGGTAGCCTTGTAGTTGAAGTCATTGTTTATCTTGGTATCTGGTAAGAGCTGTATTGTCTAAAGTTCAGCTCTTGTCTATGTAATAAGTTAGACTTTCTGGCTATAGCACTAATTTTAAAATATATAGAAGTCTGGCTTCTGATTTGTCTGTTGGAGATTGTGGTTTTAGAAGTATTCATCAGCAAATGGAACAGCCACCACCTTTTTTCTTTCTGAAGTCATGGTCCACAGGCTTGAATTCCAAAAGCCCAGCATGCTTGCTTGGTTAATTGTCAGGGCAAAATTAAAACTTCAACTAGACAGAAAAAAGTGAACTTGGAATAAAATATGTTTACGTTCAAATAATTGAAGAGGATTCTGGTTTCTGCTGAAGATATAGTTATGAGTTTGAAAAAGGACAGCTCAGTCCACAGATAGAAAGTGTGGCAGTAGATAAGCATGTAAGAGCACGTGTCAGTAGGGGTCCAATGCCACGCTTGCTGTGGGATAGCCTGGAGTGGTATTGATAACATCCTGGTGCGGAGGATTTATTTATGGTACGTATATCTGTGCACCTGTACGAGAATCCTGTTCTGAATGATTCATTTTATACATACACATGAATATTTATGTGGCCATGCTATTCACAAGGTTTACCTAATACAAGGTAAGCATTAACTCCTTGGTGATTCTTGTTTCTTGGAAGACATAGTTACTGTTTACTTTGTGCTTCAGTTAAACAGTGGATAGTGTATACTGACTAATGAACATTTTTTTTCTTTTCTCCTGTAGATGATCTCAATGCCACCCACCAGCACTGTGTTTTGGCTGGCTCACAGCCTCGGTTTAGTTCCACCCACCGCGTGGCCGAGGTAAGCAAGAATATAACTGTGCTGATTAACACTCAACTGAATATGACAGAGGTAGTTGAAGGAACAGTGTATCGTAGGGCTTTGAGGAGTACTTGATCGGAAAATCGCTTTCATCTAATTTGACTTTAGTCTTCATGTACTTCCTTTTTTAGCTCTGGGTTGTAGTGGTTATAGTTTTAAAGTTTATTCATAGTATAGGATATGCTAATTTTGTGTTTTGGAGCTGTTTCTTTAAAAAGTTACTTATATATGCTATGTATATATTTTTAAATATATATACATATTTTTTAAATGTATATACATGCTATGTGTACATTTTTTTAATGTACACAAAACACACAATAATTTATATTTGTGTATACATTCCATTCCTGGTTGTGTGTTTGTGTGTGTGTGTGTGTGTGTGTGTGTGTGTGTGTGTGTCTTTGTCTGTGTCTCTGTGTATGTCTTGTAGAAGTCACTTCCTTCCTTCCTTCCACCATGTGGTCCCAGAGATGAGGCTCAGGTCCTCGGGTTTGGTAGCAGGTGTCTTGCCTACTGAGCCATCTTAACAGCAAGGGGTTTTATTTCATAAAGAAGGTAAATGCCATTAGCATATGCTGCTAACTGAAGACTTCCATGGGCAACTGTGTCTGCCATTGTCTGTATATGTCATGTGGGTTCAAATGGCTGAGTTCAACATTTCCCTTAAGTTTTGGCTAGACAGCTAGACAGATCAATGTAAATTTATGAGAAGCTTACAGCGATATCAGAGCACTTCTGAACTCCCCAGTCCCGTTCACAGCCTAGTTTTGCTGGGCAATAGTTGCCTGTTAGCTGATCATCCGATATCAGTGGAAATTATAAGATAAGGAACATATCTAGCAGTTGCTGTAGGGTTTTAGAGAATGGGGGAGTAATGACAGGATCATAGACTGGCTTCCTAGCCAGGTCTTAATTAATGAGTAAATTGGCTAATTACAGGTTGCTAGAGAGTAAGTCCAAGGCTTTTCACATCAGGCAACCACTGAGCAACAGCCCCAGTCCCCAGCTTGTTGGCTATGCTTTGCATTATAGCTTGACACCTCAGAGGATACCAGGAAACAAATGTGGGGCTATGGAACAGAAGATACCAACGTGGTGCAGTTGCACAAGTGCAAAGTCCTGCCAGTCCTGAGTCTGTACAAGGCTGTGAGTCAGGCAGCACCATATCTTTTTCTGGATTGTGTGTCAAGACACTGTGTGTCAGAAAGTGTGTACATATTTCCAAATGCCAGCAAAGCCCATCAGTCACTATGTCCTCCTTTTCTACAATCTTTTCTTTGTTGTTCATCATTCTCTTGAATGTTCCAGTGTCTGTCCTTGTCCCTTGTATTGCAAGCATGGGGGCAAGAGCTACACCAATAGCCATTCTGTCCAACCCTTTTATTCAACTTTCTTTTGGCAGAGGGGGAGAAAATGTTAAACATGTAACATACAAATCCTTATCCAAGGCTGTTGGAATGTCTCTTGGAGAGATAATAAACGCTTCTGCTCACCATAGGTAGGAAGCAGATTGTCTTGTGCAGATGGTAAGCTACTGTTCCTAGGAGTTAGTGGAGAGCATGTTGTGTGTGGAGAATCTGGCTATGTATGAGCAGAACTGTCCTGCTGGCTCTTTTCCTTTATTTGCATTTGGTTTCATTTCCAGAATGTTTTTGAGATTTGGTTGTTTTATTTTTTTTTAACTTAAATTTTATATATAATTATTTTTTAAATAGTTAATTACTCAGCCAGCTCAAAATTTGAACAGTGTGTAAGGTTACATACTCTTTTTTCTTTAGCCTGATTAGTTCTGCCTTCCCAGAGGCCACCAAATGTTATCAAGTTTGTGTTATCATTTCAGTGATAATAACTATCAGTCAGAGACACAGACACACTTGTATTAGCCTGCCCTGCTCTCTATTCTGTATGTTTTGTTTTTGTTCTGAACCTTACTGATAATTACCTACCAGCAAGTGATTCTTATCTTGGCGTGGGCATTGGATTTTTAGATATGACAGCTAAAGCATAAATAACCCAAGGGGAAAAAATAGAAAACATGGACTTCATCTCAAAATTAAAAATTCTTGTTACTTTAAAGTGAACTGTCAACACAGTAAAGAATGGAAGAATGGAAGAAAATATTATCAACCCATGTATCTAATGAGTATAATTAGGATATAAAAAGAATGTTTGAAAGTCAGTAACTCAAAAGAGAAATGATTCTGTTTAAAATGGTGACTGAGCTAAATAGGCATGTGCTAGTGAAGGTATAGAAATAGCCAAGAACACATGAAAAATGTGTACCATAGCTGGGAGTGTAGCTTGGTGGTAAAAACCTTGGATTTCTTCCCCAGCACCAAAAGCAAAACAAATAGTCAAACAAACAAAAATGTTTCTCATCACTAGTCATCAGAGAATTGCCAATAAAAACTAGAGTCAAATGACAGTAATAAATGTTGGCAAGACTGGGCCAAATAGAAGTGACTCTGTTCTGCAGGAAGGAATGCACTGTGTTCTGCAGTGACTTTGGTGTAGCATGGCACTTCAGAAGGCTAAATGTGGGCACAGCAATCCTGTATGGGTATATAGCCAAGAGAAATGAAAACTTGTATAGAATGCCCAGAATAGCCCCAAACTGAACACAGCCCAAATGCTCATCACATATCCATATAATTGAATACTATTTGACAATAAACAAGGTTGAAATACTGAAACATGCTGTGACAGGGTGAGCCATAGAGGCATACTAGTGTAAAAAGCCAGACACAGAAGACCACAAACAACTAATGATTTTAATGACCTGAGAGGTCCAGGACAGGTGTGTGTGTGTGTGTGTGTGTGTGTGTGTGTGTGTGTGTGTGTGTG
>NW_026596034.1:8004548-8012320 GCF_907164565.1 Psammomys obesus
GTGTGTGTGTGTGTGTGTGTGTGTGTGTGTGTGTGTGTGTGTGTGTGTGTGACTTCAGCGTCATCCCCTTAGAGCAGGAAACATGTTAGTGCTGGTGGACATGACAGTAAAGGGCAAGGGCTTCATTTGGAGTAGCAGAATTATTCTAAGTTAATTATAGTAGTGGTGGCACAACTTTAAATATACTCAAAAATGGTGAATTGTTGCTTCGAATAGTTGAATTTCATGATGTGAATGATATTTTGATAATGACCAAAAAAGGAATAAGATCTCAAAAACTTTAGGCCCACTTATAAGTTCTTTGTACAATTTAATATAAAGTCAGAAAGACAAAGTCCTGCACTTCTTTTTTTTTTTTTTTTTTTTTTTAAATGACCTTCAGTAAAGTCCGGGTTAGGCTTGGCTCAATGAACTGGCTCTCCATGGATGGAGAGTATAGGTTGTCCAGTTCTAGGATGCAGAAATGGGCGTGCTTACCTCCCAGGCAGGGTGCTCTGCACTGAGGAAGCAGAAGGGAAAGTGAGATGCCTTTGTTGGCGATTCCACTTAGAAGCAGGACTGGGGTGCTTTGTGAATGGGGTTTACCCTTCGTGCTCAGTGCTGTGTACCCTCATGTGCTCTGTGCCCCCGGATCACCATATTAAAATACATATTAGTCAAGACACAGAAACTTAGTGTTCCCAGCTCATCCATATCATGTTGTGTAGAAAGACGATAATAGTTTCTAGACCACAGGATTTGCTTGCAAGGTTTTTTCTCTATGGGCTTGCATTTAAATTATAAATATTAAAGTGAAAATATTTGAAGGATACGTTTTTCAAAGACATCTAAAGGAGATCTATCTACCTATCAACTTACTTACCTACCTACCTACCTAACACATACACACACACACACACACACACACACACACACACACACACACACACAGTCTTATCATCCTAGGAGATCATTTCATTATCAAAATAGGTGAAGCCATATTCCACCAGTATCCTTGGCTTTTTCAACATAGGATCCTTCAAAGGAGCGTGTTCTTTTGATCTCTGGTATTTCCACAGGCCTAGAGTTGGATGAGCTAGCTGTTTCTGTCCCCCTGATACTGAAGCCTCAGCTTTGCCTTGAATATGCTTCACAGCCAACATCCCATACTCTTCATTATTGAAGAACCTGTTCTAGGAAGGACTGCAGCTGCCTCCTGAATGTAGAAAAGGGAAGACACACACACACACACACACACACACACACACACACGCACACACACACACAAAATTGCTGCTCTAGTTTGTGTGCTTTGCACCAGGTTCTCCAGTCCAGCTACCATTCCCCGTTCTTGCTACGTTGATGACAGAAGACAAAAATCACTGTCTTTGACATCCTTGCTGACTGGTTATTCATTGAGTAATTGTTTATTCTATTTCTTCTACATTTAAGAGTCAGTTTAAGATACAGCAGTGTATGTAGACTACACATACGAACATACATGTATGTATGTACATACACCTCATGTATATAACACACCTCAGGGCACTTGTTGTTTACTTAGAGAGAGGAGGGCCATATAATGAGGGCAGCCAGCAGCCTGTGTGACCTAGTGAGGCATGGCTGACCACACAGAATCAAGGGAGCAGGCCACTACTGTAATTCTCACTTGGGGAGCATGAGCTGTGAGGATGGCAGACAAGCTCATAGAGCAGAGGTTAGCAGCAAGGGTGCATGCTGAGCTTGGAGCTTGCTCACAGTCTCACTTGTGGTTCTGTCTTGACAGTGCTCAACAGGCACCTTGGATTATATTTTACAACGCTGCCAGTTGGCGCTGCAGAATGTCCTCAATGACTCAGACAATGGCGATGTCTCCTTGAAGTCCTTTGAACCTGCAGTTTTGAAACAAGGAGAAGAAATCCACAACGAGGTGAGGATGGTCAAGACGTTGCTGGTTCTGATACTCACCCCTGCTTGCAGTTTCATGCAGATCCAACACAGAGGATTCGAGTCAGGGAGGGCAGGTTATACCAGCAGTCACAGTAGCCAGAATCCTGGTTGTTTGTGCTAAGAAAATATGGCATCCCACACAGTTCCTCTTAGTCTGGTGGGCTGGGAAGCCCAAGAGAAAGGCACTGGCAGAACAGGTGTCCAGTGAGGACATGTTTCTGGATTTATAGATGGCGCTTTCTTATTGTATCTCTGCATGGTAGAAGGGATGAACAAGTCCCTCCTTTACATGTGCATATGTAAACATATGACTCTGTTCATAAGATCTCTGTCTTTGGGATCCATTACCTCCCAAAGCGATCTGTCACCTGATTGTTAGGAGTTCACCATCAGAATTTGGGTGTGAAGAGCACAAACATTCAGACTATTGCTTTCTTTGAGACGGTTTCTGGTTTCTGCAGGAAATACATAATTGGCAGATAGCAGGGCACCAGAAGGGGTACATTATATGAGCAGAACCTTGAAGCAGGGGAACTGCCTTTTCTAGTGGCTGGGAAGTCTTCCAAGTCTGTGAGTAGCTCTGCCCTAACTTCTGCATGAACACACTGCCTTTACGTTCACGGTTCTTCCCAACACAAACATCCTTGCAGAGTGACCACAGCTCTGCAAAGAGTCAGTGGCTTCCTTGAAGACAGGACTTGGGAAGTATGGTCACCCACCTAGCAGTAAGTGACAATGCTTTGCCTTAAATTTATGAGGCTAGCTGCTTTTCTGCAATCTGTGAGCATACTGGGCCTACATTCTAAGGTCAGTGCACAGCCTAAGCTTACTATCTTGTTAATGCTCTCAATTTCTCCTGTATATATTATTAACCTGTTTTCAACTTTCATTTTATGTAAGTAAATGAGTTTTTTAAAAAAGAAACTTTGTACTACTGCTTAAGTTAGCCAAATATAAATGTAAAGTAAATGTCTTAGGGCTTTATTGCTGTGAAGAGACAACATGACCACAGCAACTCTTATAAAAGAAAACATTTAATTTGGGGCTGGCTTACAGGGTGAGAGGTTTAATCTTTTGCCATCATGGCATCAAGCATGGCATCATGCAGGCAGACAATAGTGTTGGAGGAGTCAAGAGTTCAACATCTTAATCCACAGGCAACAGAAGGGGACTGTGTGTCAGACTGGGTATAGCTTGAGGATATATGACCTCAAAACCCACCTCCATCCACAGTGACATACTTCTTCCAGCAATGTCACACCTGCTCTAGCAAGGCCATACCTCCTAATAGTGCCACTCCCTATGGCCAAGCATTCAAACACGTGAGTCTGTGGGGCCATGCCTATTGAAACCACCACAGTAGTTTCATATTCTGTGAAGACAGAGCAGTACTCACATTCATTTGTCAGCACCCTTATAGAGAGAAGATGCTCAGCCCACACCCCTCCCTTCATGCTAAGGAGGTTTGTGGTAATAATCATGCAGTTTCATAAGTTAAAAAGAAATGCTGACTTTTCTACCTCAAGTGAGTAGATTTTGTTGTGGGTGAATTATACTTTAAATAAAGACATAAGGGAAAAGGTAAGGCTAACAGGTGGTAGAGGGTAGTTAAAATGTGTCAGCAATCTCAGACTTTCTTCGTGACATGAGAAGTGGTGGAGAACCTGGAATCTGACAGTGCTGCTGCTCACACCGTCAAGTAATGATCATGAGCTTGCACCCGGCCTTTTCTGGTTGCCTCAGGGTTTGCTGGTAAAACAGGCATTCTAATGCAGAGAGATGGGAAATGAGAAACATAAACACTGGTAAATTCAATGGGATGCTGATGGTGCTAAGTGCTACAAAAAACAAACAAGGAGATGACGAGAGCCAGAGATTGTGTGTCCTCCTGGAAAGAACCGGAAGAGGTGAGCCATGTGGCTTTTAGGGAGACATTTCAAGTGCAAGGAGCAAACACTGCGTAGGCCACAGGGCAGAGGATGCTTAGAGTTCATGGAACACTGAGGGAGGGTATAAGGCTCCCAGTTGTAGGTCACAAAGACAGTGTTTGTTGGGAGACTGGGGAGTAGCACAAATATGGAAGGTGAGATCGTGGGGACAGTGTTGAGATACAGGGGAGTGGCAGCTATATAGATCTGAGAGGCCCTCAGAAATGCAGCCTTTCTTTTCACTATGAGGGAAGTTGAGTCCTTGGGTGAATCTGAGCAGATGAGAAACAGTGTTTTCACCCACAGACATAAGATATATTGTAATAGCTTTTAAAAGGCTTTCAGTATCTTGTGAGCTGTTCTTCACTGTGG
Organism: Psammomys obesus; assembly: GCF_907164565.1. NCBI lineage: Eukaryota > Metazoa > Chordata > Mammalia > Rodentia > Muridae > Psammomys > Psammomys obesus. The sequence continues at coordinate 8,008,778 of NW_026596034.1, forward strand.
AAAACAGTATCAGAATCTGCAGAACCAAAGGCAAAGAAACTCAGCCTTTTGGAGAATAATGGCTACCTCATGCTAAAGCCAAAGCAAGGGCCAATTTTTCTTCCTTCACTGTGCCTAGTAGTCAGCATCCCCATTGGATGTTGTTTCTAGCTAGAACTGCTTGGAAGCTGTGCATTTTATGGACCTGATGACCTCACTGGGAACAGAATTTTAGTGTAGAATTTCTAATCCAGGTATTTAGTTACTTTTCTGAAAGAATTCATGACTTTAAGAATCAGGTCAGCAAAGTGAGTGCCAACTTTATCATGCATGTATGCTGTTTTATTTCACTGTCTTCGCTGGTCATATGGCCGTGGTATTTTGTTTTCTGTGTGGACAGGTAAACTATAACATCACAGCAGAATACTGTCCTCAGAATCCATCTGCTGTAGAAACCAGCTGGCTGCTTGACACTGTCTGTGTCCGGAAGGTGGGGCAACCATTGAGGGGTTAGCCTGGGGTGATCAGATAAAGGTCTTACATCCGAATAGCCTGTGTGCCTATCATGGTCACCACCTCCTCATCTCCCATTCTCTGAAGTCATCTTAACTTCAAGGTTAAGTGTGTGTGCCAGCTCATCATTAGGAGCCATACTGTGGTCATGCAAGCTGGCACCCCACACTGTATTCTTAGTAGTTATCTACTTTCTTGTTTGTTTTCCTCTTCATTCAAGGCCATGTGCCTTTGCTGGGCTAATTATAATGAAGCACTTTGAATACTTTGAAACCATCTGCACTTAGAAATTGCTTGCTTTCTAGCAAGGTAACATAAGAAGGGGTGAGACTTTTTGATAACCCCACTTTAAGATACAGAGAAAAGAAAAGAAACAATTCTGCTTAATATTTAAGCAGAATCCCCCCTCTATGTTATTAAATTGCCCTTTTCTTTCTTCAACCCAGTGTGTTGTGAACTTAAAATCTTCTAGCAAGTTTCTAGCAGTGGGTGGGGCTGTGGAGGTCTTGGTTTTTTCTGCTTCTGCCTCTTCTCCATGGCTGCTTCTCATGGCTTTCTTTGTGGAGCTGCGGCCGAGCACTCCCCTGCTAGTGCCCATAGTGCTGAAGAAACAGTGCAAATAAGTACAGTGAGACACGTGCCTCTCAGGACATGGGCACAGCCTCATGAGCAAACCATGTGGCTGACCTGGGGACAAATCAAGAGCCTAAAGAAACATGGCAGAGAAAAAGCAGGCACTGTTTGCCTCCTTATGGGAGTGGCGGCATGTGGCGACAGTGGTTCTCAAATTTGAATGTTCTTCTTTTTATCGCTCTTATTTTTTCAGGCAGCCTCTCAGTGTGTTGCTCAGGTTTACAACCTTCTGCTTCAGCCACCTAAGTGCTGGGGTTACAGGGATGCCCCACCATTACTGGCTGATCTTTAGTCTTTGTTCCACAACACATGAGTGCTCACTGACTGAGGTTCAGGCAGCCAGATGGACGTTGCTTCTTTCCCCTTCACATAGTCTCTTTTTATTTCTGAGAGAAAACTCAACTTTGTCCATCTCTTTGGGCTGTTCTGTGGCTAAGGCATGTGCAAGTATGAAGGTTACAGACATGGTCTTCTGTGTTGTAGCTGTGGACCTGAAGCCACTGTAAAGTTGCTTTCAGGTTCTCCAAAGATGTAGAAGGCCTTTCATGGTGAGTGGGACCCCAGGATCTACCTGCTTCCACCCAAGGGCTTTCATTTGACTCTATATGGGGATTGCTCGGATGGTTGGAGAATGGTTTTCATTGTATGCACATCAGGAATCAGGCAATGTGGCTCGTTTGTGAGCAGAAAACTGCAAAGACCCTCGGGGGCTATTCCATTTTGTCTCTGTTGTTCTTATCCTTGGGAACCCAGGTCGCCTGTGGAACCTTTCTGTCCCCTGTCTGCATTTTGCTTTCCTTCTGGCTTGTCTTGTCTTTTTGCTCTCCTAGCTCTGAGCTTCCTCTGTGGATTTTGTTCTCTAGAGAAAGATGGAAGTCCTACTTCTGACATGCTTGGAACTTTCTAGGTCACTAAATATGCCACATTTTTATTTGTTTTAGGTCTTCGGTAATAAGACCTGACTCCTTGACTTTTGTAGCACAGCCCAGTTTGCACTGACTTCAGAACTTTAATTCTTTTATTAATTTGTGTTTTTAAATCGGTTTTTTGTTGGTTGGAGTATTATTTTTTATCTTTTTTTTGTGTTTTATGTTTATTTTTATTATTTTAGAGACTTAGGAATTTTTCAAACAAAATTTTATTTTGTTGTATCTCTCCCCAAACTCCCCAACCACATTTCCCTCATACTTCCTTTGTTACTTGGCTCCATCTCCAGTTTGACTCAGGGTGTAGCTGTGTAGTCCAGGTTGGCCTTTTTAGTCACCTCCCTCAGCCTAAAGAGTGTGCCATCATTATGTCTGACTTAGAACCATTCTTATTTCACCACTTCCTCCTCCTCTGCCACAGCCTCCTCTTCCTTCTTCTTATTGATCGTTTTTAGTTAGTATATAAAATAAAGGCTTTTATTGTGACATTTTCACATGTGCATTTCAGAGCACATTGTCGTTATGTAAACATTAATTGGCCTATACTGTCCTCCCCCACTGCCTTGTTCTGTTCTCCTTTGTCTCTCCAAATAGTCCTTACTTTTACATTATACATAGCCTATTGCTCTCTTGTTTCTTGCTTTCCATTTAGAGCTCTTCCTCTGTGTCAGTCTCTTCTATTTCTAGTCATGTCTGTCTGTCTGCATATATAAATATACACACACACATTTTATCTAAATTCTGCCATATATTTGTCTGGCTTATTTTGCTTAACATAGTGATTTTTAGTTCCATTATTTTCCTGAAAATGACATGGTTGCAGTCTTGTTTATGGTTAAGTAAACTCCCACTTTATCCATTCATCTGTGGATGGACATCTAGACTGGTTCCAGATCTTTGATGATGTGGATAGTGTGCCATTAAACATAGATGTGAAGGTATCTCTATAGTCTGCTGACTTAGAGTCCTTTACATAGATACTGGTATAGGAGTGGCATAGGAATGGTACGCCTGAATCCTCTAGTAGTTGCAATTTTGTTTTTTGAGGGCCTCCATAGTGATTCTATAATGGATGCATCCATTTATATTCCCACCAACAAAAGGGTTCTGGTTTTCCCACACCAACATGTGTTGTCATTTATTTTCTTTTTTTTTTCTTTATTAATTACACTTTATTCACTTTGTATCCCCCCTGTGGTTCTCTCCCTCCTCCTGTCTCAATCCCTCCCTTCCTTCACCCTCTGCATGCATGCTCCTTCCCAAGTCCACTGATAGGGGAGGCCTTCTTTTCCTTTCTTCTGATCCTAGTCAATTAGGTCTCATCAGGAGTGGCTGTGTTGTCTTCTGTGGCTGGTAATGCTGCTTCCCCCTCAGGGGGAGGTAATTAAAGAGCAGGCCAATTAGTTCATTTCAGAGACAGTCCCTGTTCCTATTACAATGGAACCCACTTGGATACTGAACTGCCATGGGCTACATCTGTGCAGGGGTCTTA
>NW_026596034.1:8012330-8069750 GCF_907164565.1 Psammomys obesus
CACTTGGATACTGAACTGCCATGGGCTACATCTGTGCAGGGGTCTTAGGTTATCTCCAGGCATGGTCCTTGGTTGGAATATCAGTCTCAGGAAAGACCCCTGTGCTCAGATTTTTTGGTTCTGTTGCTCTCCTTGTGGAGTTCCTGTCCTCTCCAGATCTTACTGTTTCCCACTTCTTTCCTAACATTCCCTGCACTCTGCCCAAAGGTTGCCCATAAGTCTCAGCATCTACATTGATAGTCTGCAGGGCAGAGCTTTTCAGAGGTCCTCTTTGTCAGGCTCCTGACTTGTTCCCTCTTTTCTCCTTCTTTTGATGTCCATCCTCTTCGCCTTTCTGGATAGGAATTGAACATTTTAGCAAGAGTCCTCCCTCTTGATTAGTTTCTTTAGGTGTACAGATTTTAGTAAGTTTATCCTATATTGTATGTCTATATGAGTGAGTATATACTGTGTGCATCTTTCTGCTTCTGGGATAGTTCACTCAGGATGATCTTTTTCAGATCCCACCATTTACCTGCAAATTTCATGATTTCCTTGTTTTTTATTGCTGAGTAATATTCCATTGTGTAGATATACCACAATTTGTGCATCCATTCCTCAACTGAGGGGCATCTGGGCTGTTTCCAGCTTCTGGCTATTACAAATAAGACTGCTACAAACATGGTTGAGCAAATGTTTTTATTGAGTACTTGAGAATCTTTTGGATATATGCCTAGGAGTGGTATAGCTGGATCTTGAGGAAGCGCTATTTCTAGTTGTCTGAGAAAGCGCCAGATTGCTTTCCAGAGTGGTTGTACAAGTTTACATTCCCACCAGCAGTGGAGGAGGGTTCCCCTTTCTTCACAATCTCTCCAGCATGTGTTGTCATTTGAGTTTTTGATCTTGGCCATTCTGATGGGTGTAAGGTGAAATCTTAGGGTCGTTTTGATTTGCATTTCCCTGATGGCTAATGAGGTTGAGCATTTCTTTAAGTGTTTCTCTGCCATTCGATATTCCTCTATTGAGAATTCTCTGTTTAGCTCTGTATCCCATTTTTTAATTGGATTACTTGATTTGTTGCTGCTTAACTTCTTGAGGTCTTTATATATACTAGATAGCAGCCCTCTGTCAGATATAGGGTTGGTGAAGATCCTTTCCCAATCTGTAGGCTGTCATTTTGTTCTGAGGACACTGTCCTTTGCTTTACAGAATCTTTTCAGTTTCATGAGTTCCCATTTATTGATTGATGCTCTTAGAGCCTGTGCTGTTGGTGTTCTGTTCAGGAAGTTGTCTCCTGTGCCAATGAGTTCAAGGGTATTCCCTACTTTTTCTTCTAAGCAGTTTAGTGTGTCTGGTTTTATGTTGAGGTCTTGATCTACTTGGACTTTAGTTTTGTGCAGGGTGATAAGTATGGATCTATTTGTATTTTTCTACATGTAGACTTCCAGTTAGACCAGCACCATTTGTTGAAGATGCTGTCTTTTTTTTCATTGAATGGATTTGGCATCTTTGTCAAAAATCAGGTGTCCATAAGTGTGTGGATTTATGTCAGGGTCTTCTATTTGATTCCATTGATCCACCAGTCTGTTTCTATGCCAGTACCATGCAGTTTTTAGTAATGTTGCTCTATAGTACAGCTTGAAATCAGGGATGGAGATACCTCCTGAAGATCTTTTACTGTAGAGAATTGTTTTAGCAATTCTGGGTTTCTTGTTGTTCCATAGGAAGGTGAGAATTTTTCTTTCAAGGTCTAACTGGGCTGCAATGGGATTTCTAGGTGGCTTTAATTTGCATTTTGCTAATGGCGAAGGATGTTGAATACTTATTGATCACTTGTATTTCTTCCTCTGAGAACTCTTGTCTATTCAATTCATTCCATTTATTGACTGGGTGATATTTAGTTTTGGAATTCTTTTGGAATCCAGGTAGTAATCCCCTGTTGGGTGTATAATTGGCAAAATTCTTTTCCTGTTCTGTGGGTTGTCTCTTTGATTTAATGATTGTTTTCATCTCTGTGTCAAAGTTCTTAATTTCATTTAATCTAATTGTTGTTCTTAGGGTTATTTTTTGTGCTTTTGAGGCTTTTTCCAGAAAGTCCTTGCCTGTGTCTCTATCCTGAAATGTTTTGCCTTTCTTAGCAATTTCAGAGTTTCAAGTCTTATGTTAAGTTCTTTGATCCATTTTGAATTTATTTTTGTTTATGGTAAAAGATAAACATTGTTTCATGTCTTGTTTCATTCTTTTACATGTGGATACCCAGTTTTCCCAGCACCATTATTGAAGAAGATATCATTTTTCCAATGTGACATCTTTGTAAGAGTTTAGGTGGCCCCAATTATGTGGTTTTATCTCTGGATACTCCATTTAATTACATTGCTCAGTGGGTCTGGTTTTGTGTCATTGCTATGTTATTTTTGTCACTATGGCTTTATAGTCTACTTTGAGATTTTATGTTGTGATACCTGTAGAATTGCTTATTCTGTTCATGATTGTTCTTCCTATTTGGGGTATTTTATGCTTCTATATGAATTTCAGGGGGTTTTTTTCTTGTTCTGTGAACAACGCCATTTGACTTTTGATGGGAATTGCATTGAATTTGTAGATCACTTTTTGCAATGTAACTATTTTCACAATATCCTGTCAATTCATGTGCATTAAATGGTCATCCCATTATCTGGTGTGTCATTTTTCTCATCACTGTCTTATTTCACTGTAGATATATTTACCTCTCTGATGAGGAAGAAGGTTAAGTTATCATGAATGGGGCTTTCCCTCTTATTTTTTTTCTTGGCAACTTATAGCATATGGAAAGACTGCTGATTTCTGTGTGTTGGTTTTATGTCATTCTACAAGGCAGAAAGCAGCTTTCAGATGGAAGAGTTTTCTAAGGTGTCTTTATGGTCTCAAGTTTAGAATTATTTTGTATGCAAACTGAGATCCTTTGACTGTTTTCTATTTCCTTTTTTTCTTTTTCTTGCCTTATTTCTATTGTTAAGATTTGGAACACTATACTGAGTAAGCATGGAAAGTGTGGGAAGCCTGTGTCATTTCTGAGTTGAGAGGATTTAGTGTAATGCTGGCTATAGGTTTGTCATATATAGCCTTTATTTTGCTAAGGTATGTTCCCTCTGTTTGTAGCGTGTTCAGGAATTCCGTTATGAAGGAAAGTGGACTTTGTCAAAGGCGTCTTCTGCATCTACTGATGGCCTTGTGATTTCTGCCCTTACATAACTGATGTGCTTTATTACATCTTTATTTGTGTATGTTGAACCATTCTTGCATGCCTGTAATGGAACCAGTTTGGTCCTGGGTCATGCTATATGAGCCTGAGGATTTTGTTGAGAAATTCTGTGTCTGTATTCAGCAGTTAATTTGGTATGCAGCTTTTGTTGCTGTTCTCTGGTTTGGGGATTTTGGGAATGCTAGCTTTGTTCGCTGTGTTGGAAGTCTGAGGAGCACTGCTGTTAGCCCTTCCCCGAAAGTTTAGTAGAATTTGGCAGCAAATGCTTCTGGTTCTAGACTTTTCTTTGTTGGGACACTTTTTTATAACTTTATCAGTCACATTGCTTTTTTATAGATTTAAATTGTTTTATATCTTCTTAATTTTAGTAGGTCCTATACGCTGGAAATTTATCCATTACAAGGAGACAGTCCATAATCTTTTTTCTTCCCTGAACATCCAGAACCCTGATTCTTTAATTAAAAAAAAAAGTTATATTTATTTTTTAATGGGGGTTGGAAAGACTTACCCCATGGCATGCAGAGGGGTCATTTGTCCCCTTCCACCATGTGGGCTCTGGGGCTTACATGCAGGTTGATGGGCTTGGTGACCAGCACCCTTACCTGCAGAGCCAAGAGAGGGAGCTGTCTGAGGAGGAAAAGAAGGTTTAATTTGCCAGCGTGGCCAGGGCAGAGTCCCCCACAGGCCCTCTTCCTGCTTCCAGGCTCTCCCATCACAGGCTTACTACATGTGGTAGCCTTTTTATTCCCTGTGTACCTTGATGGAGGCTTCCAACTTCTGTTCTCTTCAGTGGAAATTACTAGCCCAGTGGTTGGAGAGCTTTCGGAAACCACTTCACCTCTCTCTGACGTGAGGCTCAAGGCTCTACTCAGGCCATTCTGACTTTCATGTGAAACCCATTAAAAGGCGCTCTCTTTGTCTTGTAGTAAATGTGTTGTTAAACCTTGATCTTTGCTAAAGTTGAACTGTGGCCATATTCATTCTTCTTTCAAAGAACTTAGATTTACCTTCTGTTAACTGCTATCTGTTAGTGACACAGGTAAGGTATAGCAACTGTCTTAAAGTTGCCCACATTCCTGTCTTGTTTTGTTTAAACAGCTTTAGCTGAAATCAGTTCTGCATATCAAACAAACATTTATTTAGTGCAAACCAAAACCTTTTCATTAGAGTAGGTCTTCTCCAGTTTCTTACTTGAGCCATTTCTACCATTGTTAATCTTCACTGGTTGCTTTTTGTTTGCCTCATGAAAGTTCAAAATGGAGAAACAAACCCAAATCCTCTGTGGTCGCAGGTGACTATGACAATAGCTTGGCTCTGTGTGTGCAACATGATGACTCTGCAAAGCGCTCAGCACAGCCTGGTGCTGGGGTCACTGTACACTCCTTTGGGTAAAAGGAGTTTGGGGTGATAGTTATGTAGTTATGCTTTGGTGTTATAGTTTGATATTCAAGTGGAAGACAAGCCATAGAACACTTGTCCTTACAGTATTGGTCAGCTCCTGGTCGGTACGTGTCGAGACTGTTTGCGTTACAAGGAGCAGACAGCCAAACCTGAACTGGCTTAAGTAGAAAGGAGCTTTGGAGATAGATCATGTACTCAATAACTATCTCCAGGACCTGATTTTCATCTTCTCATCTCATAGTCACTTCCTGCCACATTGGCCCCAGTTTGACAGCAAAATGTCTACAGGCTTCTTGTGTTTTTCTAGTCTTGAGGCCTGTTTCTGAAACCCAGAAGTGGGGAGGGATGTTTGGCTTTACCCTGGGTTCCTGCCACTGTTAAGTGTCTTAGCTGGAGCTCTGCCTATACTGCAGGACTGAGCTTGAAGAAGAGATGATGGGAGCTGTGTGTCCTTCCTGTGGGTAGGAGGGAATGCCTCCAAGTGGGCAATACAAACAGCTTGGGAGCTTCACAGAAAAGAACATAAATCGGTACCTTCTATCTATGCTGCTGTTTGCCTAGTGCAATTGGCCCTCGCTGAGTCAACAAGTGAGAACCTTGAGGGCTGTGTAGGAGGTTGAATGCCTCTATAACTAATTATGTATTGTTTGCTTATGTGGCTAAGACACTCGGCGGCTTCTCCTGGCCCTTGGGTAAAGTTCTTTATTTTCAGCCTAAGAACCTGACCCATGATACGCTTAGTATCTGTCTATGTCATTGCCTCCTTGGCTTTTACTAAAGATGTTTAACTGCTTCGTTATGACTTTCCATTGTGTATAGTGGAGGCTGTTTATACTTTAGGATCTGAATGTTTGTTCTTTCTGCCTAAATCATGTAACCTGAACTGGGCTGTCATCCTAGCAGGACCTCAACTCTAAAACATCCGTTTTCTTTGCTTTCAGAATGCTCTGGAGATACCAGGGTCATGTTGGGAACTGGTTAGGCCAAGCTTTTCTCACCTTTCTCATCCGCTGTCTATTTAGTTGCCAAAGGAGAATTAAGTGGGGAAGTCATTGTCCTTGTTGGTCTATCCCAAGGACATTATAACCACCACCTTCTTGTTCTGGTCCACAGGTTGAGTTTGAGTGGCTGAGGCAGTTCTGGTTTCAAGGAAATCGATACAAAATTTGCACTGATTGGTGGTGTGAACCCATGACTCACCTGGAGGGGCTGTGGAAGAAGATGGAGAATGTGGTAAGTGCATGAGGCCTGACCGCATTTCCTGGGACACTGCACTGTGCAAGTCTTCAGCTGTCTAATTTTGTATATGTATATGTATATGTTATCATTCTAAATGATTGTGTTATTTGCTGTAAGGTAACGGGAGCAGCCTGCAATTTTTTTCAGTAAAGCCTCAGTTCTTTTCAGGGAACTTTTCTGATATTCTTCATAGAAGGCACTCGGATACACATGAGCTGGGGCACAGCATGAGAACAGGGTGACAACAGTAGCCAACCCTCATTTATGTTTTTATGTTCCAGCCACTATTTAATGGGTTTTCCTTATCAAGATTTTAAATTCTTGCAACAATTGATGTAGACAGTGCTATGAGCCCTGACGTACAGATGGGAAAGCAGAGGTATAGAGAAATTAGATGCTTGTCCAAAGTCACTAAGTAGGTGATTGAGATGGAGGCACGGGCTGCCAGGCTACAGAGAGGATGCTTTTAGTCACCATAACCTAGCAGTTTAGCAAAGAGAGAAATGTGGAAGACAACATGATTACTGTAGCTAAAATAACACCATGCAGTGGGGCCTAAAAATAAAAATCATGGGGCTGGCAAGATGAGCCAGAGTGTAAAGACAGTTGCCACCAAACCTGATGACCTGGGTTTTATGCCTGGGACCCACATTGTGGAAGGAGAGGATTCTCAGATATTCTTCTAACCTCCACACATGCATTGTGGTTCAGATCATTATCAGGGTCAGGTCATTGTTGCTGGAACTGTTCTGAAGGTGCTAGTCTGGTTGGAGGACCTTATGGAGAGGTGAGTATGGGGTGGGCTACTGGGGAGGAACATCATGTCTTGGAACTGTGAAAACAAAATCCTAAATCAGAGCACTTAGGGTATGTGTAACAAGGACTATAGTTGGCAGGTGGAAGAGCCTAATGAGCCTCTACAATAACGACCGTAAATACTTGGATGCTATTTTATGATTACTAAAGATTTTACGAGTACTAAAGAACTTATGTAATGTTCATGGTTGTCTCATTTTTGCATGTGAGGAGAGAGGAGCCCAAAGGCCTTATGTAACTTTCCCAAGGTCACGAGCTAATAGGTGGGAGAGTTGGGATTTGAACTCAAGAAGGCTTGCTCGAGGCTTCTTGTCCTTTGTTGGCTCACTGATGTGCCTCCAAACACTTGAATTTGGAATGTAGAGGAAAGGCGATACAAGCCTGCTGACCTTTGGAGAGTGAAGTGTGCCGAGAGTGGGACTCTGCAGGGCTGGTGCACAGCAGGGGTGCACAGCGATCGCAGTCCCCACCTCAGTGTTTTTCAGACAGCTCCATGGACCGACAGCTGACAGACAGGAAGCTAAAGAAGCACATGTGTACAGCTTGAGGAGTTGAGTGATAAATATGCACCTGTAGAGCTATAATCATAGCTGACACTGAGACTGGTCTGTCACCTCCAAAAGTGTCCCCTTGGCCTGCCAACCTGGTGTGTTTTTTGTTTGTTTGTTTTGATAAAGATGTTAATTCAGAATCTTCCCTCATCCTTGTCTTTTAATAATGAACATACCAAGTTATAAGTCCGAAGGCCTCAGCTTAAAAGTGTGCGTTAGAATGCACATCTCTAAGAACGGACATCTCTGAGACCTGTTCAGCCTTGTCTGTGCAAGGATCAGCGATTCCCCCAGTTAGTGCAGGACAGAGCAGTGTGCTGCTAAGTTGGAGATGATGAATATTCCCTCTCTGCCTGCCTAGCTTTGTTCCTGAGCTGAGCCTGGGAGGTTAGAAACTGTTTTTATAGGGCGTACACAACTTTTGATTTTTGTCCATTTTACATATGCACTTAGAATCTTGCTTGCTGAGGCCTAATTCCTAGACATCAGCCTTACTTTGAAATTGTAATTTTATCAAGCTGTAAATTAAGACTTAGAAACAAGTAAGAAAAGAACTGTTATTTTGTACAATAATTTTGGGGGAAAAAGTTTTTATTTTAGGAATATTTGATTTAGGAGTATTCCATCCCCACTCAGTGAAATTTTTAGTACTGTGATCATGCAGCAATTTCATTATTAATTCACTGACAAGACATCTGACTGTAGATGTATGTCAGGCTCTCTCTATATGTGTACACATATTTGGTATTAGTGGCACATTAGTTAAATGAAGTATTTATATTTAAAAAATACTAAACGAACAGCAATCCATAGAATTTTCCAGAGTGTGGTTCTTTGCTGTAGAAAAGCATCAGTGGTTTAATGTCTTACCCTCACACCACAGTTGGATCATTAGCAGCAGAGTGAAGGTTTGGGCCGAGATAAAAGGAATGGTTCTTCTAAATTAAGCTGAAGCATTGCTTCAGGCCTTTAAAAAAATATTTCTAATAAACTCATGATAAGTTACTTTTGTTATTGAAAGAGACAGCAAAGAATAATCTTTGGAAAAGTCCCTGACTCTGTGGCTCGTAGTACAGGGCCATGTGGTTTTGGGTATTGGGGTGAAATAGGCATTGGTTGGTGAGAGTCTGGTTCTGGCAGACTCTTCAGCTTTGTTTTACTTGTTAGCAGTAGGGGGCAATGTTGAGCTGCTAGTTGGAGGACCCAAGATGCTGCCTTTCAGGAAAATGCATATAAAGATCCTATTAACTGCCAAGAATTACCCCTGTTGCTTCAAGTTAGCTGTAATCTCCAAGATTCCATAACACAGGAAATCAGTTGTGGGTTCACAGATTCAACAGCAATTTCACTTCAAAAGTGCAGTGTTTGCTGCACGTTTAGATTCTGTGGAATTAAGCAAACCGAAAGGGCATTTCTGGATGTTCTGACTTTTCTTCCATGGAATGTATTACTCCAAATTATTATGATTTTAAACAAGTGATTCTTTGTTATCTTTTGCTTTTTTGAGTTACAGAGTCGTGTGTGTGTTGTGGAAAGATGTCTGTGATCAATGCATTTTGGTTTGCTCTGCAGCATACCTTCCATCTTTTTCAGTGAGAAAAATAAGGTCTGCAACCTTGGGCAATGCATGCATCACTTTCTCAATTTTGCTTATGAGTAATGCAGCCTTTGATGGCCCTTGTACCTTGGAAGAGGCGTGTGTTGTAATTTCTCTCTGTCTTTGTGTTCTCTTTCTCATGTTGTTGGGAGGGGTAGTCTCCGGAAGCCTATAGGCGAATGGAGAATGAATTTTGAAATAGCTGTCCTTCCATTAGTGGTAATTGCTGCACATGTCATAACCAGCCACATATTTCAGAAAGTTTAGTCAGCTGTGCATAAACTCCCCCGGCCTCCCGTTCCCCACTCCCTGTCCCAGCAAGCACGCTCCGGCACACTGTTCATTCTTACCCCTTCTGTCCCAGAGGACAGTTTCACTCTGTGCTTGCTCTTGTGATGTAAATGCTATACCTTAGATTTGAATGACATTCTGATAAAACATCACATCTCCCCTGCATATTACTTTGTGAATTTATTGAGCATTGAGCCTGGAGCAGCCTGACCCTTTGCACCACAGTCAAGCCTTTCTTGCCTTCTTTGCTCTCCACTCAAGAAGTATTCTAACATTGAGCACTATTCACATATTTGTGTTTTTGTTTTTTTTTTTTTTTCCCCTAACCAACCCACTACCTCTCATCCAAGATTATCATATTATGAGGAGACTCTTCAGGACAGGAGAGTTACCATTTGAAAGAAACTGTGCTAGCTTTTCTTGCTGGCTAAAGAGGAGTCTGAAAAGCTCAAGTCTCCTGTGAGGCGAGGCAGTCTTGACATGGCCTGAGATTCAGTGGATAGGCCGTTTGTCTCCCAGGGGCTGGTGTCGCTCTTTGCAAAACTGACATTTATTTTACCTATAAAAATGTTTTAACACTATCAAATTCATGGTGAGACTGAAAAGAATGCTGGGTGTAAAATCCTCCAAATTGATGACATTTATTCATTTCCTTTTGACCTTAAAAAAAAAAAAAAAAAAAAAAACCCTCCATTTTGTATCCAGTGGTATTATTCCAGCCAAGCTTCCCGAGGAATCACTTGGAGATGAACTGGATGAGCTGGTGGTTTATGTACTGCGGGGGATTTATTCATGCATTTTTATTGTTGTTGTTTCTTTTGGGGGGAGAAAGTGGCTCCTGTTCATCCTCTGTGCTTTGAGCCATTTCCAAGCCCAGCAGTCCTTGGTGCTACAGTAGCAGGCACTGTGCAGGACGATTGGCCTCAATAACCTTTGTTGACTGTAGTGGGCATGAGCCAAGGCTGGATTATTTTAACGTATCCGTTTTGAATCAGTGTAAAATACAACATATAATTATGTTAGGTAAGCTATAGTCTACATTTAATTTGCCCATTTATGTTAAAATTTGGCTCGGGAGAGCAGAGATATGTGGCAAATGAGTGGGTGTTTCATTTCATAGCATAACCAGGTTCTTGTTGTTAAAGTTTTAAAAGAGAAATGTTCTTCAGAATGTAAAGGTGTCCCTTACAAGTTATTTATAACAGTTTAATTCCGAGGTGAGCCATGCCTCTCTGCATGTCACTGTGGTCTACATAAATCACCAGGGAAGCTTGTTCTGGAGGCAGCCCGCTGCTGCAGGGATGGGTCCTCTGTTCGTGGCTCCCGAAGTTGCAGGGAAAGACTGAGCCAAAGAGCACTTTGTTTGTTTGTTTGTTTGTTTGTTTGTGAAAAGGTTAATGAAGCTGTCACCAAAGTTGTGGATACAATTCTCTGTAAGTGAACATGGGAACAAGGCTGCTTCTTATGTGCTGAAATATATATCAAATACAATGGCATTTGCTAACAGCTCAAGTAAACTCATTTTAAAATTTCTTCTAAATTAAAGATTTTAGGGGACATTAGGGATTTAATGATAAACTATAAATAAATATTTTGGTTCATATTAATGGTAAAATTGCTTAGCTATAGTATATATATTTATGTTTTATATATATATGTATTTACCTCTCCTCTTAAGTATTCCTGTGAATACTAAATTACATGAGCTAACAATCATTTTTTAGGATTATTTTTATGTAGAGTAGTGTTTCACCTACATGTATGTCTGTGTGAAACTGTTGGGTCCCTTGGAATGGACAGTTGTGAGCTGCCATGTGGGTGATGGGAATTGAACCCAGGTCCTCTGGAAGAGCAACTGCTGAGCCATCTCTTCAGCCCTGTGCTAACATAGTCTTGTCTCCCATTTTTCAGTGTTTCATTTCACTTTTATATTTTTATTCTTAATTGTGTGTATTGTCTGTGTGTGGATATGTGCACATGAATGAAGGTATCTTTGGAGGCCAGAGCATTAGTTTCCCCCCTGGAGCTGGAGTTAGAGGTGCTTGTCAGCCAACCAACATGGGTGCTAGGAATTGAACTTGGATCCACTGCAAGAGCCTGACAAGCTCTTAACCACTAAGCCATCTTTCCTACCCTAGGGTCAGTATTTCTAATTTAGGAGCAGAGTATATTATAGTAATTTAAGATCTGGTATGAAATGTCTGGTGGTTTTCAATTAAGATTGAAATTCTCCTCTCCCTCTTTTGACTGGGACATTGCTGAGTGGCTCAAGATAAGCCCAGATTGGAAGCAGGTTAAACAGTTACAAGCACCCAATAATTCAAATTCTGGAACACAGTTATTTTAGAGCCTTTGTGTTTATCTTTGGAAATTGGGAAAAAAGAAACAAGTCACTTTCAGCCACAAAAGCTACAACCCTTGGCTTACACTTTTGGTGTTCTTCAGGACATCCACTGAAGTTCGGCTCTTTGCACCCACCCCTCAACTCCAATTTTCCACAGCTGTACTGTTCTAAAAGCAAAATACCCTGAGGGAAGGAGGGAGTCTTATGTGTAATTTAGCATTGAACTTCTTCCTAGCTTGTTTTGGGTGGTTCTTGATAGATTTTTGAGTTTCTCTTAGAACAACCTCCACCCCACCCCCCAGATGCTGCAGACCTAGTAATGATTTTTTTTTTAAGTGTATGTATCTTGTCCTTTTTTGGGGGAGGGAAAAATAATACAATTCCAAGAGAATTCAGGCTTACGCCTCCCAAACAGAGTGTGCATGGGAAGCACAAAAGCCCGTGTTTGTGATTCTCTTTGAAGTGTTTTGCAACTGGATAAGGAAAAATTTAGAAAGCAGCTGATAGTGTTCAGGGTAAATACTTAAACCCCTTTAGAGAATTTCACACACAGATACTGTGTGCAGAAAAAAAGAGGTACTTATGTTTCTTAAAGCTGCTACAGCCTGCAGCTTTGTACTTAAAGACAGAGGTGTTGAATAGAATTCTACTGAGGATACACCAGTGACAATATCTCCAGGAACATCAGAGCCGGCCAGTGGTAGACTTCCTGTTCTTAACCCTTGCATGAGCAGTATGAGCAGAGCCTTCTAGTGCCCAGTGCTGGGAAGTGCCAGGGATGCTCAGAGGACTTGGCTGCCACCTCTGTTCCGAACACAACCAGAATAAGACTCAAAATACTGAAAATGGAGAGAAGGTGGGACGGGCTAGGAAATGTTGAAGAAAGCGTGACATCTCTCTCAACTCCTGTTAGTGTGGAGAGAAAACCTGGAATGATCAGGCAGCGTTTCTGTTTTAGCCTCAGCACCAGAGCATGTGACAAATTTTGTCCACCTTCATTGAGGTGGACATATACAAACACATATACACACATGCATGGCACAGACACACAGTTTTTATACATTCTATTTGTTTAAAGCAAAACAACAACAACAAAAAAAAACATAGGTGTGTTCTCTTGTTTCAAATGTTTTTAAATAATATGAAATTCAAATCTGTGTAAAGGGTGTAAAAGCCCTACCACTGCTCCTGGGGGAAACTGTGGTAGCCTCAGCTGCTGGAATTTATTTTAGGTTACTTTGACAAGCAGTCCATAACATGCATGTGTGAATTCAGAAAGCCGGATGCCAGACTGGTGTGTCACAATTTTCCATTTTATCTTTTTGCAAGAAAGACAAAGACTAATATATAATATACCTTCTTCCCTCCAGTCCTTTTTCAGAGGGATTGAAAAGTATTCACTTTCTAGTCTATTATATACATGATTGAACAAAACCTTTGTGGTATCCTAAGCGAATCACAGTATAGAGTGGAGTATTGTTTAACTAACTAAATAAGTAAACAAATAAATCAGCCAGCCAGCCCACAGTTTTCAAAAGGAAGCAACTTTTCCCAGGAAGCTGCCCCTACTTGTTTGGAATATTATCCAGATTTTTTTTTTCTGTTTTAATCCCCAAGTTAGTTAACAAGTGGTCCCTAAAACTGTTGCCTTCTAAAGAACATTGTTATGATGTCCTGAGAGGGCTTGTAGATTACACAGTGCATCCAAAACAAGGATTCTTGAGGTTCGTGTGGCCCCTGTGCTTAGATGTATTGATTGGGCCTCTCCCCCATCCCCAGTTCTGTCCCAGAGCCGAAGGGACTCAGGGCAGTTTGGAGTACAATGACACTCTTAGAATGCTCCCATCCACTGAGTGTTAAATATTTGTGGGATGGGACTGGGAATCTTGCCATAGTTTTGCAAAGATGTTCCTGTGGAGAAATGTGCTCAAACTGCTAAAAACCTCACTTCTCTGAAAACTTTGGGAACACTTGAAATTGCCTCTCCCATACATCAAGGGTGGCATAGCTGCCATTCTGCTCTTTCTCATTGACATTTGAAAAAGAACAAGCCTGCACTTCTCAGAAAGGGACTAAGATATTCTGTCTTTCGGCATTCCTAAAAGTACCTCTATAATCACTGGTCAGTGATACTTTTAAATCTAGCTTCACCTAACAATTAACCTGTAATCAATTTCTTTGCATCTTCTTTCTGTGGGCTTACCCTCATCTGGAACCACCTGTGACCATCTCATTTTATAAATATTTTCTTGTGTGTATCAAAAGCTCAGATAGATGATCTCCTGGTTGGTTTTGATTAATTAAGGAAATCAGCTTGCTAATTAAAACTGGGTTATCAAGTGAGCCTTGAGAGTGAAGTGCCTGTCTTAGACATATCTGCTCTAGTTGAAGAGACTTGAAACTGGTGACTTCTTGATAATGGATAGCCCTGTTACTTCCGCATTGTTAATTTAAATAAGGAAGTATAAAATACCCACAATTATTCATTGGATGATAACTGATGTTTGGGGGAGCTAAGAGGTTGTATTTTATTTAATACACTAAACCAGTGCTTCTCAACCTATAGGCCACAACCCCTTTAGAAAACCTCTATCTCCAAAAAATTTACATTACGATTCTAACAGTAGTAAATTATTAAGAAGCAGTGAAAATAATTTTATGGTTGGGGGGTTAGGCAATGTGAGGAACCATATTAAAGGGACATACCATTAAGAAGGTTGAGAACCACTGTCCTAAACTGGTTACATACTTAACAATGAGCTTTGTAAAGAATGGGACTAGGACAATGTGTTGATGCCTATAATGAATCTGTTTTCTTGGACACCTGTGTATTCCCTGTGGTAGATGGACGCCACCCTGTAGTAAGTGCTTCAGATTAGGCACATCTCAAATCAGAGTCCTGATTCCTGTAATCCCTGACCCCTCTCTTAGTTCTCACAGGCAATAGAATTATCCAATTGTTCAGCCTAAGTTGGAGTGTCCTCTTAATTGAGCCCCAAGTCTAAAAAGCTCTTTTCAAAATACACTACTTGGGCTGGAGAGATGGCTGAGAGATTAAGAGCACTAACTGTTCTTCCAGAGGTCCTGAGTTCAATTCCCAGCAACCACATGGTGGCTCACAACCATGTATAATGAGATCTGGTGTCCTCTTCTGACATACAGGCACACATGCAAGCAGAACAATGTATACATAATAAATAAATATTAAAAAAAAAAAAAAAGAGGCAGAGGAGGCAAGAGGATCCCTGTGAGTTTTCTACAAAGTGAGTCCAGGACAGCCAAGGCTACACAAAGAAACCCTGTCTCAAAAAACTAAAACAAACAAACAAACAAACAATCAAATTACACTCCTCACCTGGCCAACCTTTCCCAGCCCTCTGATGGCAGTGTGGCTAATCACCTTAAGTTATGCAAACTCCCCCGTAACCAGCCTCCTCTCCCCATGTGCAGTTAGAGTTCCTTTCAAATGTAAGTCATTGGCTTGGTCCAGACCTGCCATGGCGCTCAGAAATCCATCCTCCTTGAGTAGCTTGCTGAACTGCAGGACCCAAACTCTGCCACTGTCTTTGCATTTGTTTTTGCTTCTGGAATATTTCTTTACCTTACTTTTCTCATCCCTTCACTTTACATTGTCTTGTCTTATCCCTGGAGAGAGTTTCTCTGGCTGAGTTAGTTCACCCTCATTGCAGGGGGACTTCCCCTCTCTGCTTGCTTGTCCTTAGACTGTAGATCTCTTTATTGTCTGCCTCAATTCACTCCAGCCTCCACTCTTACCAGGCAGCAGAGAGGCCGCCAGCTTTACTCATGTTCCTAGCTAATGGAATAATGGCTGGCACACAATAGGTGCTTACGATATACTGATAGAATGGGGAACTAGACGTGAGGTTAGTGGTGTTCTGGTTCTTCCTACTGTGTCTGGCGTCTAGTTTTCAAGACCCCAAAATTACCTTCTAATGAAAAGGGCTATTTTTGCGTCGGTTCTCCTCTTAGCTGGACCTCAGCACAACACTGGCAGCCATCTGCAGCAGCAGCAGCTTCTTTGAGACACAGAGGCAAGGTGCAGGCCTTTGGCATTTCTAGCTGAGAAGATTGAGAAATCACTGGCAAATGACTTGTGTAAATATTGGGATTTTTTTTTTTTTTTGTAATGAGAGCAGTAGGCTTTCAGTTTCCCAGAGTCACCATAGCACTACAACTTAAGAAAGCAGTGTTTGTCTCCTTTTTGGTGTCATTCATGTCTTAGAGGTCCCTACTCTGAAAAAAAAATGTAATAGAGATTAAAATCATGTCAAAGTTAAAGGACTTCTATAGCAAAGCTTGAACTTTGTTGTGGTTAATTTCAGAATATAGAGAAAGCGGCATGCAGTGGACAGGTTTTGGGCACAGAACTAGGAAAATCCCTGAGGAATAAACTGACTTCCACCAGACAAGCTGAAAACTGATTAAAATATTTATCATCCTTTGGGTATGCAATAGCTTTTGATGATGGAAGGCATATTAATATTCATCTTTGCTGCTTGTCTACACTTCAGACAGATCCCAGGAAAGGATGTTCAAATGACCAGTTTTCTTTCCTCACCAGGAGCCTTGAGCCCTGGTGCAGCTTGGAACCAAGACATGCCCTGTGATGTGACTGAGCTTTTCCTCTGGGGGATGGGGATGGGGGAATACAAACCAGGGGAGACCTTTGCACTGGGAAGCTTTAAAGGATTACTGCTTTCTCGAAGGAAGTCTTTAGCTAGAACAAAGGGAAAAGTTGGGCCATGATTTTATGAGCCACAGAACTACTGTGCTCAGTACAGAAAATGGACCTGGTTTCTTAGGTGAAGTCAGAGGATCCAGGATGGAAATGTCACTGGAGGTAGGTCCCCTCCCCCATCTTCTTTTCCCAAACATATTGTTGAGGAGGAAGGAGAAAAAAAATGAGTTGTGTCTGCCACTTACGAGCAGGTCTTCTGGTGTTGTTTTGAGTGTACCCTGCATCATTCCTTCATCCTTGGCCAGAGACTGAATAAACATGTTGTCCACATAGCCAGGCTGAAGTAGTGCAGAGTGCTTGGGGGAGTTTTAGGATTAGTCTTTCCTTCCTCTTCATCATCATCATCATGAGAGAGAATCTGATTCTATTACCCGTGTTAATTAAGCAGCATTTTCTGACTAGATTGGAATAACCTTGATTACATTTTTAGGTGCAAATATGAGCACTGAAGGAACTTGGCCTTTGTTTATTGATTGGTCTGAAAACAAACTAGAAATTGAAAAGGAACTTCTCATAAAATGGCCAACATAAACATTTAATTTCAATATTTCTGAAGATTCAGTCTTCCCTTTTACACTTACTTTTATAATTCCATGCTATTCAGATATTTGTCTGAGTGATAACCTATAAATTGGGCAATAATTTTCTTTTTAATCTATCTTAATATTGTGACATCAGAAGAGAAGTATTCTGTCTTCATCTAGTCATTTAATCATACAGCTGCTCCATGTCATCCAGATAAGGGACGTTGTACAAAGAGCTGGGACTTAGGTCTCCCAGGCCGATAAGGCGCAAGGCAGTAAGTGATTCAGCGGGAGGAAAATCAAAGGAGAAAGGCAGAGTCTGACACAGGCCTGTGGGAAAAGGAAGAATTTTGATAGATGGAGACGGGCGGAAGATATTTCAAAGATGGCTAGAGCAGAGATGCAGTAGGCAGGAAAACATTCTATGCTTGCAAAGTTGATTAGACTTCGTGGAGTTTGTTTTGTGTAAGTCGGGCAGCGACAGATAAGATGAGAAGATTAGCACGGACCCTTTTTTCCTAATGCCTTTGTGTGTGTGTGTGTGTGTGTGTGTGTGTGTGTGTGTGTAGCACAATCCTCTCATCCCTAATGACTATCAAAATCATCGGGAACCAAGTGCCAAGTATGTGCAACTAAGAAGAAAATGAAAACTAGTTTGATTATCTTGTGTTTGCTAAAGGTTTTTGCTTGGGAAACAAGTCAGGTCATATTATTTGTCACAATTTTCACAATCGGTCTGCACCCTAAACACAGCTATTCTACGTAGTCAGAATATAAATTACAAACAAACTGGGATTTTTTTTCTACCAATCTTCTTTTTATTTCCCTTCCATTAACTGATTGTCATAGTAATATTTTTAAACCTTGGCCAGAAGCAGGCCTTCCTATGTGTGAGCCACTTTCAGGTTCTCTTCTGGGTATGGGACCATGACCCTTCACTGTTGGAGTTGCGGAGGAAGAAATGGCATCTCCTCTGTGTCTTGTCCTGGTGACAGTCTCGAGGACTCAGTCTTTGCATAGTATTCTGGAATATTGCTGAAGGCCATCCCTGACTTCCTTGGTTTGGTTCAGGATAGCAGGCACAGAATGGGCTCTTACTCATGCTGTCACCATCTTTGGCTGGCAGCTTGTGTGATACTGTACTCTCTGCTGCCCTGTGTTTGCCATTGCAGTCTGGCATGTTAGTGACGCTGCATAAAAGACCAAGGTGGGGCTGGAGAGATGGCTCAGAAGTTAAGAGCACTGACTGTTCTTCCAAAGGTCCTGAGTCCATTTCCCAGCAACCACTTGGTGGCTCATTGACCATCTATAATGAGATCTGGTACCCTCTTCTGGCATGCAGGTAGAAAACTGTATAAATAACAAATAAATCTTAAAAAAAAAAAAAAAAAAGACCAAGGTGGTGTCCATAATGTAAATGCCACTGCTCGTTCTGGTCTCTCCCAGTGTATGGCTCTCTGTGCCACCTTACTTGTGTCCCTCTCTGTGCTGCTGTTATTCCTTCTAAGGCACAAGGTGTTGATTCTTGAGTGGTCACTAAACCTCAGCTTGTTCAGCCATAAGCCTCTGAAGATTGCCTTTACTTTGATTCTCCTTAGAAATCTAAGGTCTGAGGTTAATTAAAAAGACCCTTTCTCCTTAGGTAGTAATGAGACAGAAATGACATTATAGGGCTACTGTTTCATTTTACCAGAACCCTTATGAGTTTCCCTATAGTGTAATTTTCTAGAGAACAAATAGGTTTCATGCCTTCCAGAAAATTCCTCTTTTTCTGGTATCCCTTTATTTTTCTTGTTTCCAAAGAACAGGTAATAGAGATGTTTGGTTTTATTTCATTTCTTCCAAGGCCTGCCTTCAGTGTTTATTTTGTGTTCTGATCTTACTGAATATCACTGTCGGTGATAGTCACAGCCAGGCTCTGAGAAGCAAATGAAGTGATGACCATTCTGAAGTCATCCTTTGGTGAAAAGAGGAGCTCAAAAGGTCACAGAGCCTGGGGACTCAGAGCCAGATCACAGTGGGTGTGGATCCCACGTTTCCAAGTAGCAACTCCACATGTCATAACAGCTTCCCTCTCCCAGCAGAGAGCCTTTCCTGTGCTGTTAGCAACCTTCACCTGTGTGGGAAACACACCCAAGAAGCAGTTCGCTGAAACATTTCCTCCATCTTGTTAGTGTCTTGTGACTCTTGGTTTTGTGCATGCAGCACACCCCCCCCCCCACACACACACAGCATGTGGCATTACTTTGTGGAGCCATTTTCTTCTCTGGCTGGTAGGATTGAGTACTTAGCGTTGCTTCCCCATGAGCCAGAATCCTGAACTGGGTCTTTCAGATGACCAGAATTCACGGGGATAAAAACGTCTGTAGCAAAGTGTAGCATTCCCTCTCACTTGGTCCCCCCAGTTACCCATTTCCCTCCCGCAGAAGCAAGCATTATTCCTAGTTTCTCTACACCTTTCTAGAGATATGTTGCATACTTAAAACCATATATGTGGTTTTTTGTTTATGTAACACCATATCTTTTATGTAACAGATTTGCTTTATTTTAAATCATGTGCATGTATATGGGTATGTGTTAGGGAATGCACATGAGTGCTGGCACCCACAGAGATGAGAAGAAGTTGTTGGAGTCCCCTAGAGCTAGAATTATAAGTAATTGCTAGCCATCTGGCATGTGTCCTCAGAACCGGACTTGGATCCTCTGCAAGAGCAGCATGTGCTCCGAGACAGTAAGCCATCATTTCAGCCCCATGGAACATGCATCTCGCAGATCTTTCCAATTGTGTATGTGTTTAAATTGTGACATGGTTCTGACAATGTGGTTATATAATTTATTTAACTAGTCTCCTGTTACTTTCATTTTCCACTTTCACAAATAAGGTAGTAATAAGTATTTTTCTATATAATATTTGTGACATTCGAAATCGTGGTAACACCTAGAAGTAGAATTCTTGGATTAAAATGTATGCATTTTTATTGTTGTCTTTAAGGAAGAAAGGGTTTCTTGAGGCATATTGTTTCAGGCAGAGCCCATCATGGTGGGGAGGGCATGGCAGCAGTCTGGGGGCAGGAGTATGCTGGCAGGAACAGGAAGCTGGCCAATCATACTTTCACCCATGGACAGGAAGCAGACACAGAGCAGGAAAGTGGACAAGGCTTTATAAACCCTAAGTCTTGCCACCAGTGACATATTTCCTCCAGAAAGGCTTTTATCCTAAAAGTCCCACAACCTCTCCCAACGGGGACCAAGTATTTAAATGCATGAGCCTATGGGGGAAATGTCTCATTCAGACCATCACACTCCACCTCTGGTTCCCATAGGCTTGAGGCCATCTCACAATGCCAAATGCATTTAGCCCAACTTCAAAAGTCCACAGAATCTTCCACAGTTTAGCTCCTTTTCAGAAGTCCAGAGTTTCTTCTGAGACTCAAGATAGTCTCTTGACTGTAAATCCCTGTAAAGTATAAAGAAAATTACATACTCCCAACATACAATGGCACAGAGTATACATTCCTATTCCAAATGGCAGGAAAGGAGCATAGTGAGGCAATACTGGACCAAAACAGCCTAAAACCCAGCAGGGAAAACACCAAATCTTGTAGCTCTATATCTGATGTCTAGGGCATGAATTTCCAAGGGCTCAGATGGCCCAGTTCCTCCTGGTTTACTGTATGCTACATGCATCACTCTTTTAGCTTCTCCTCTATTCAGCTCCTTGGCAGATGTCTCATGACTCTGACAGCTCCAACAATTTGGGTCTGTATTGCAAGCCAGGCTTCACTTCAGCTTCAAGTGGGCTCCTTGCAGGGACTCTGACCCTGTAACGTGTTGTCTCAGTGGCTCACAGAGGAAGAGCTGTGACTTCCCTCAACCTTGCACCTTGCTTGTCTCCAAAACCAGTACAACACGTGACACTTGAAAGTTTGGTGGCCAGCTTGGAATGGACGCTGGGCCCCTTGGACCAAAGTTGCAGCAGCTCTTGCATGCTGAAGAGGATGAAAACTTGCATAGACAGTTGCTTATCCTGAGGCACTCTCCCTTCACCAGCTGAAGGCTTAGCTAGGTAGGGTCTTGCCCATTTATTGTTTCCCACCATGCTGTTCACTGCAGAGCCAGAGGCGTACCTTTAACAGCAGTCTGTTTAACAGTGAAAGTCCCTTTCCGCATGTGACCTGATTTGAGCTTCTGATCGGTCTTTTCTTCTGCAAAGTGAAGTTTCTTTCTACTCATTTCTCTTCTTCACAGTAGACGTGCATCAAAGTAATCAGTAATAAACATTCTATTTACTTAGTGTTATGCCATCTTGAAATTTCTTCCACCAAAAATAGTCTTTTTAAAAGACTATTGTTCAGGTAGTCCAAGATTATTTTGTTCATGGATGTTTTGCCTGCATGTATGTCTGTTTGCTACATGTGTGCTTGGTACTTGTGGAGGCTACAAGAGAGGGTATAGAACATCCTGAAACTGGAGTTACAGACTATTGTTAGGCATCATGTGAGTGCTGGAAATTGAACCCAGGTCCTCTGGAAGAATGCCCAGTTCTCTTAACTGCTGAGCCATCTCTAGTCCTAGTCTATTTGCAATTCAATGACTCTCATACAAGTTCTCAGGACATGGGCAAAATGCAGCCAATTCATTGCCAAAATATTACTAATGTCCTCTAGCCCAGTTGTTCCTTGTTCCCTCTGAAAAACCTCACAAACTGGGCATCCAGTGTCCTCATTTCCCCAGCATTACTGTTTTCCATGTTTCCATCAGAACTGTCAACTAAGCTCTGCTTGAGGCATTGAAAAACTTTTCAACATGAAATTCCCAAGTCTCCCACATAATATTTCAAAGGCATAAATTAAGCCACACCTCACTCTCCTTTTCAATTTCTGGATTAGTTACTTTTCTTTTGCTGAGATACAATACTCAGACAAAAGCAACCGAAGAAAAAGCTTATTTTGACTTAGTCCTCCAGATGATAAAGTTCATTATGGCAGGGAGACACAGCAACAATCAAGGAAATCAAGGTAGGAAGAACAGAAAGCTGGCAGCTTACATTTTTATCCACATACAGGAAACAGAGAGAAAATATGTGCATTTTTAATTTTAAGATTGCTGGTCAGCTGCATGTAGTAGAACAGGCTTGGAATCCCAGAAGTCATGAAATGAAGTCAGTAGGATTGTGAGTCCAGTGGCAGCCTAAGCTATGTAGACTCTGTCTCCAAAACAGGACATGATAAATGATGGGTGGGGAAGGGGTGTTGTATGGCCAACCATAGGTTTGTAGTTTTGTGTGTGTGCGTGATATGCAGAGTTTATTTGGCAAGTGCCAGTTCCCTGCATCTTTACAGTACAGTCAATCATCATACCTTTTAACCTTTTTTTTTTTTTTTTTTTTTTTTTTTGCCAATATAATTGGTAGGAAATGGTGTCTCACTAGCAGTTTTCCCATTCCTGTTTTTCTGAAGAAGCTGGGGCTCAGACTGTTGAGTGGTTTGCCAAGTCACATACTTGATGGGTGACAGATCTGGAGTTTATAGTTAGGCAGAGGTTCCTGCTCTGTTGCTGTAATGACTTCAGCCACACGCCACTTCCATTATTGTGACCAAGGTAGAACTCAATAGTCTTAAAGTGAGTCGTCAGGCATGCTGACTGTAAGTGTCAGAGAGTTCTCTCTCTGGGTGCTGGCATGAATCAGCTGGGCCGGTCAGTATGGAGAATGCAGCTAGCACGACATCTAGTAATGTTACTGGGGCCAGCTTGACCCCAGTAGGTATATAAGTCTATGTTTACCCTTTCCCCTGCAAGTCCTCAGTCCTGGTGTTTGATTTTCACTGCTGGAGAGTGATGGGAGGAGACATGCCTGTTGCCCGATTTTCTGTTTAAAGTTACGTTCCTGTTGGGCGCTGTTCAGGTCTAAGCTTCACTTACTGCTTTCTGACATGAGGAGTCTTCTTGGCATCTTGTTTGCTGTCACTCTTCCTCCCCCGTCAGTCTTCATTAGGATCATTTAAACACTGATTTATTCTCTGTTCTGGGCCTTTTCCTGCTTTGTTGCAAAAGTGCAACTCGAAGCCGTTACTGCACACATCACCGTTCTTAGTTCCTACTTCCTAGGGAAGAGGTTGTTTCCAGAAGACGGGCATTCACATGATTGCAGAGCCCTTAGGATTATGACATTAGTAAGGTGTCCCATTGTGGTAAAGTGATACTAGACAGGAATCAGTTTCAAAGGGGTAAGTTTATTTGGTTAAGGGTTTCAGTTATAGGTAGCTAGGTCCATTGCTTTGGTCCCACAGCAGGAAAGACTATGGCTGTGGGAGTCCATGGCAGTGGACTTTCTTACCACCTGGCAGCTAGAAAGCTAAGAGAGCAGGGGCTAGGGACAAGACAAAGTCCCCAAGAAGATGCTGCCAGGACCCACTCCCTCAGCACCCCCTCCCCACATACGTAAATAGACAATAAATGAGTATACCAGTTATTAATAGAAATAAAAAGATTTTAAAAAGAGAACCCACAGAACTAGGTGCCTGTGGTCCAGGGTCTGTCGCTGCTCCTTCGGCTTGTGTAACCTTTGTTGAATAGCCTGCTGTCCCTACTTCTTGATTTAATCTGAGTGCCCAAATTCCCTGAGTCAAAAACTCTGGATTCCTAAAATATTTTCAACCTTTTCTGGGACGTTACTTTCCTGCATTAGTGAGAGTCAATACCAGGATGTGCGGGGGTTGTTAAAACCTACAAGTGAGACCCCAGCTTCTTGGGTTCTTAATCTTGGCTGCATATTTGAATCAGCTAGAATTTTTTTTCTCCAAAATATTGCTTGGACACCAGCTCCAGAGACACTGATTTAGCTGGTCTAGGTCATGGCTCCCAGTTGATATTGTTTTGACAAGTTGCAGATTTGACTGAATGGATGAATAAGTGAACCAATTAGCAAATGAACAGGCAGGCCCTCTCTCTCTAACCAAGTGCAAGTACATCCAGTTTGTTGTTTTTCTTTAATTCCCAGCCATGGGCTGGAGTAGGCGCTCAGGAGGAAAAGCAGTATTTCTGATTCTTATGTGTGGTTAACGTTACTATAGTCATAGCATAAAGAATGCAGAGAGACACGTTGGGTCAGTAGGATGTCAGAACGCTTCACAGTCAGTGGGGACTGCTGAGTTATTCTTAAAAATCAGGAAAAAGAAATGACAGGTAGGGACAGGGGAGGAAAGAGAAAGGAATTGTTTTCCATGGAAAGAATTATATATATGGGGAGTAAATGCACATTACATGCAAGGTTCCAAAAGCAGCCCATGGCGGGAGTTCTGCTCAAACTAGTCTCATTCAGGAAACGGCACTGCTCCTCACCTCTCTGTGTAAGGCAGGTGTTGTGGAAGCACCCTGAACCATCTCTCTGCTCCGTGCTCTTTTTATTGTGCTCTGCTGCTAGCCTGTCCAGGATATCCACCTTCCCCTGCATATTGCAGCACTTGCCCCTTGGCTTTGGAAACTCTTCACACAGCAGCTAGGGTAACATTTGTAACTGCACATCTGGTTGTGTTTCTCCCTCATAGACTCATCAGTGGGTTCCTTGATGGATTCATCCTTAGCCCCCTGTATCTTCTCTTCCCTTTGCTCTGGAAAGTTTGCCCTGCAGTCCTTTCCTAGTCAGTGGAAGCACAGGGTTTCCCCTACTTAATGTTTTTTTTTAATATCTTTCCCCATTGAAATGTCTTCTACCATGGCAGGCTCTCATTTTCCAGGTATGACTCCCCTGACCTCTTGACTAGATCAAATTGCTATACTGTGATTCCATGGTTGTCCTCAGGAAAGCCAGCTTGGGGCTTATTGTGGAGACCTTGGGTACCTTGTTCAGACAGGCCCTTAGGAATATTCCTTTGTTCCATGAGGCTTCCAGAGGCAGTGCTTCCAAGAGGCAGGAGAATAACAGATTGGCAAATGATTTGTGTATCTTATTAGTTGCTCCTTGACAGAGAATTGGGGATTGTTGATCCATACACACCACAAGGAGAAACACCATGTGGTTTCCTTGTTCAGATTCCTCAGATTTGTTAGAATTGAGCCAGTTCCATAGTGTTTGTTGGGTCCTGTTATCTTCAGTAAGAGAGCAGCCTTCAGATTTCCATTATGAGTGATACCTACTGTTCACCTACTCTGCAGAGACCTGACAGTGAAGTCAGTGTGTAGGCTTCACTGTGAGCAGCATGTCTACTGTGTTCAGGTTTCCAGGGAAGCCTCGGAGCAAAGTCATTGTCTGTGCTTTGATGTGCTTGTGGGATGAGCACGGGTGGCAGTATGTCAGTCATGCCCTCATGTGCTCCTGCCTCAGTTCAGCGTCTTCCAAATGCCACTTGGCAAAGTCAGGATTTTTTTTGGGGGGATGGAGGGGTTACATTGTCCTTTTCCTTGCCAGATGTCAGCGACTTCAGGAACTCTGGCTGTCGGCTTCCTCTGTAACCCAGCCTTCAGTCTGCCCATGTGTGGAGTTATTTGACAAGGTCAAGGAGCTTTAGCATGTAGAGCTATGTAGTATGTGGACACTGGTATAAAAGTAGTCTTCAGAAGCCGTATTTTATTACCCTTCTGTGGGTGCCCAGTCTTGCCCTCTAGCTTGGAAAGACTGGGACTTCTTTTTTTTTTTTTTGCTCAGAGAAGGGTCCTTGGCACAAATACAAGAATCTTCATGCTGACTGAGTTGGAATCTCTCAGTGAGAAGTGACTTGTTGTCCTGATTAGAATGTAAACACTTGCCAATGTTGAGTTTTGTCTCTCACATGAGTTTTATTATAACCTCCTGTGTTTATAAACATGTCTTGTGCATGAGGGAGAAATGTGGGAACCTTTTGAGCTCATAAGAGTGTCTGTTTTTTTGTGTGTGTGAGAGATGAAATTAAGATAACTTATCCCTCTGACTTTTTCCAGAAGCCCTAGGATAATGCCTACGTTCCTATTTCCTCATTGTCCCTCTCTCTTTAGAAGTCAGTAAAGGGTTATGATAAATTGTAGTTCAAGTTGAGCTTGTATCTACTGGAGGGACTTAAAGTCCAGATGTGGCCCCAGTTCAAGCCAGCAGACAGGCATTAAATTATTTTTTTAAGCTGAATGTGTCAGACATCAGAAAACTCTCATTGTGTAGTTAAACCAGCAGGTGTATACTCAAATAAGACATGTGTGTGATGGCAGATGCAGCATCCAACATAGGAATAATGAGATTGTGCTAAAGAGCAAATGTCAGAGAAAACTTTGAAGACTACATTGAAGAAGCACTGCCTTTGAGTTGTTCCTCAGTGAATCAAAGGAGCAAAGGTTTGGGGAGTTCTGAAGAGGAGAGACAGGGCTACTTTAAATGAAGCTAACAGGAGACAGGAGAGCATGGAAGAAAAAAACATGCATCTCTTACTTAGATGTAATACAGAGGGGCAGAGAGAGGTAGACACTGAGAGTAGGAGAACCAGTCTTGAATGATGTGCTTACAAGTTTGGCCTTCATTTGGGGGACAGCAGTGAGAGTTGGAGTCAAAATGATAACTGGATAAGCTGCAGGAGAGGCTGGCCATGAAGACCTATTGCAAAAATTTCCATGTCAAATAGTGAAGGTAGCAACGGAAGAGTACAGCATACGGTGAATTCATTTTTGTATTGTATAGGTAAAATAAACTCCACGTTCAGTCGTCTAATAGCCTCGAGAGATGAGGAAAATAACAGCTTTACAAAACATTTTGTCTTGATCATCAGATGGATAGGTGATTATTCCATTCGCCACACTGAAGAACACAGACGAGAAAGAAGTTTAGGAATATAGGAATGAGCGTGACCAGCCAGCAGTGTCTACAAAGAACTGAAGATACTGGTCCAGAACCAACTGGGGCCCTCAGAGCCCAAGTACACTTGAGGATTTGACCATTGTCTATAGGAGACATGCATACCAGGCATGTTCTTCCGTGCCAACTCATGCATGAAAGCAACAAAGACTAGGCGGTTGCCTACAGTGAGATAGAAGCCACAATAATGGGAGTGTGTGGGGGGAGTAAAGAATAAATTTTCAGTGAGGTGATGTATGGGATATATATATAATCATAAGCAGCCAGTGAAATGGCCTGACTGGGAGCCACAGCAGTGGAGACTCAGGGGTTGACAGTGTCAAAACCCTGAGAGAAGTGACCACTGTCCTGGTCAGCATGGGAAGAGTGCTAGGCATGTCAGAAGATAAGGCGGGGATATGGTGAACTGCAGCAGGATTCTGTGATCTGCTTGGGGTGAGGAGTGGGCTAGGAGGCTTCTCAGAGCAGTTCCCTTGCCAGTGATGTTTATAGGTCACCCCGAGGTGCCTGTCAAGAAGGCCATTTTATCCCTGGTGTATTCCTGCAGAAAGAAGCTTGGAGATAGGCAGTTGGCCATAGCTGACTAAATAGTGGCTGACCTGAAGCCTTAAACATTTTAATTTGCAAAACCATTGTTGTATTAAATCACAAATGGGAGGCAATTTAGCAATGCATCTCTAAAATTGCACCAGGCTCTGGCTGTGGCTTTGCAATTTATGTTGAAAATGAACATTGAACTCGCTGGCATAAAAACAGATTGTTGATTTTATGATTAATTTGGTCTCTAAGGCCAAGGAAACTGTTGATGCTGTATATCAGTTATAAAGTTGTGGTAGTATTTGTGGAACAAAATGAAAAATCAATATCATAACTACAGGATAGCTCTCTTAAAATCCAAGGTGCGTTTTGTTGCAAATTGCATGGAAGAAACTGACCCCCAAAGGGACAAACCTACCTTCATTTTTTTCCACAAGTGTCTATCTAGGGTAGAAAAGCAAAGGGAAATGTTGGGTGTTATTACAGTGTTGCTGGGGGTACTAGGAGAAAGATCAAATTGTTGCCATTTAGAGTAAAACCTCACTTGCAGTTTCCTGTGTCCTGAGGCAACCTCAAGAAGTGATCTCTCTCTGATGGCTGTGCACTCAGAAACCAGGATGCCTGGGTCATGCTTCAGCCTCTGATAATGTGTAGGCTGGGGGCATATCTGTCTCTCCGTCTCCCTGGTGGGTGCAGTGACTTTAGGTTAATACTCACAGGTGCCTTGGCACACTTCAGAGAAAAGGTAGTGTCTTCCTTTAGTATGTTATGTATAAGACATCCAAAGCATTTGCTGTCCATTCCTAGAAAAGGATCTGGTTTTCTGTAAACTGTGTCTGTTTAGAAGTGATGTAAGGTATTTCTTTCTTAGCCTTTTGTTTTAGCAAAAGGGTATGAAGTCTGTTTGCCCTAGCAAATGAGTCATCGTTAGTCTGCATTAGACTCACAGAACGTTGAGGGTGGGGCTTTCATTGATGGCACTGAGCTTTCCCTGGTTCTTTAGTTGACAGTTGTGATCAGGTAAAGAGACCTTTTCTGTGATTGCACCTGCCTAAATTTCTGAAGTAGCATAGGCATTCAGTATGACCCATGACCTAGGTAAAACTTGCACCAGGTTCTTAGCCTTACCCGTCATCCTTAGGGTCAGGGCTCACCTTGTGGTTGGAAGAAAAGGAGGCAGCTCCAGGGAGGAAGTCTTGGTGAAATACCAAGTAGTTGTTGTTTGTCATTGCCTGCAGTGACCTTACCTCAAGTAGCCCTTGTCAGTGGCTTCTGTCCCTTGTGACTTAGATGGTTGAGCATTCACTTGCCTTGGGTATATGGGTGTGATACTGAGAGTAGTAAGGCCATTTTTAGTCAATCTTTGTCATCTCCCTTAGGAGCTGACTCTTCACAAAGAGATGCACCTGCCTTGTTAGAGTGACTGTGATTACTCCACAGTCTGGGTCATCCCCAGCAGCTTTAATTTGACGAATAAAGGTTTGATGTATTTGATGAGTCAGAGGGCAGGAAAACGTCCTTGTCTCTGATGATGCTCTTACAATCAGACACAGTGATTATATTATCAGGGATAATACAGACCCCAATCTCATGGAAACCCCAGAACATGGGACTATTCCTACTAGAAATCATGCAGCTAAATCTTGGAGACCATGTACATTTTCTATTGAGGGCAACATTAAAACAGTGACTTTGGAGATTAAAATGTGTCTGAGAAGCCAAACTTGCCTATGCTCTGCTCCTTACTGCACTTGGCCTGTCCACTGCCAATGCTTCACCCCAGAGCAACTTCCTACCTTCCCCCAAAACAGGAAGCAAAGCCCCCTTCGATCCAGAGCCTGTGCCCTGCACTGCCCTTTAAAGCCCCTTGGGCCAGCATCGGTGTCTCACATCAGCATTGTCCTGCCGTAGTGGAGACAACACCTTCCCACGGCTACTTCCCAGGGCCTCACTTATTTGTGGAAGAAATTTAGAATGTTTTGCTGACTCTATCAAGATCAAACAATGGGAAGACAGGGGTGTTTCCCTCAGCATGGATAAAGCACTTAGCCTTTTACCTT
This sequence comes from Psammomys obesus, assembly GCF_907164565.1. NCBI lineage: Eukaryota > Metazoa > Chordata > Mammalia > Rodentia > Muridae > Psammomys > Psammomys obesus. The sequence continues at coordinate 8,041,484 of NW_026596034.1, forward strand.
AGAGTTTCTGTTTTCTGTGATGTCTCAGAGAAATATACTCCCATTTTTTTCTCTATTTTCTTTCATTGTTTGCCCATTTCCTACTGCAATGGAGGATGTCACAACACTTTCTCATCTGCAAACTGGAAATAAGGGACAACCAAAGACAACTGCCTTTTTGATAAACTGTTGTTGAATAAAATATCTTTTTCTGGAAAATAAATTATGATAGCATTTTGCTTTTCAGACTGAAAAACAAAACAAGGGGAAAAAGTTTCCCGAATTTTCTATCTATGCCTCTTGCCAGAATACTTTTGGATCCAGCCTTTAGTTACTCTTTGGAATGGTCAGATACAAGTAGAGGACAGATTGGAAAGTCAAATGGCATTGAGGGGAAATGCCACGGCATAAAATCTCATTAGTGGAAAGTGCTTTGTGCTTAAAGATAGGTCTTCCCAGTGGAGGGCTGGCAATGTTGAATGGCGAGGCACTCACTAAAATATCTTAAATCGTCTCCCTTAAACATGTAGCATCCTTAGAGGTCAGACAGAACCGAAACTTGAACAGCTGTACAACAAGCCTCTGAGATTGTCTTTAATTGTGTCCCCTTTCTTTAACAGCAGTAATTCTTGTTTATATTGTCAAGAACCTTTCCACTGAGCACAAGCACACCATACTTGAAGGTCAAATGCTTAACCCTTCTGCATGGTTACAATGAAAATGGACCCTTTTGTTTTCATTAATGTATACCCCAGCCAGGGATACAGGGAGAATGGGAGCCCCAAGCGTTCACCAAGCTGAAGTAACTTATTGTAAAAGAGCCACAAAGGAGGCATATTTCTGTTTCCACACAACGCTTGTTTAGCCTTTGCCTTGTGCATCCAACCACAAAACAGTAGGATCATTTATCAGTAGGCAGAATTTTTGGGTACCATTTTGTTCCTTTGACCTCTCTTACTTTTTACTGACCCAACCAAATTGCTTAAAATTTTTCCCTTTCTGCTGTCAGTGTTTAAAGCCGCTTAATGTCTCTGAAGTGATCCCCTTTCTCTTTCCCACTTTCCAGTCCTGTTTACCACGGCACCTGTTACTGTAGTGGAGCATGAAATCGCAAATGTCATGCAGCTCTTATTGACTGATAATACTTTATTAAATATAAATAGAGTATCCTCCAGTGTCTGGGCAGATGCACATGTGTCCATCGAGACGCACGTATTGATTCGTGGAGGCCAATCAGGAAAGGAGTTGGCTATATTGGTTTGTTTGTCAGGCAAGAAATATTTCTCTCTTTTTTTGCCCCTTAAGAGTTAACCAAGACTCAAGCGGCCAGTTCAGCAAACATTAAATATGAGCCTCTAACATGAAGGCCTCTTTGTTACCGAAACAAAAATACCGCAGCAGGTGGTAGACTCGAACACAGGAGGGAGGAGGAGGTTCAGTTGTTGCCCATTTTTCTAATCCTTTCAGAATACCCATTGTCCAGACCCCAAATTTAAACTGTTCCTGCTCAGTCTTACAGAGACAAGTTTAGCACGAAAGTGTTGCACCCAATGAGGCCTCTGCAAACTGGTTTCATCTTTGGGTATGGAGTGTATTGCCACTAAACAAGACAAGAGAGGCAATTATCTCCCGAAGATGAGCCAGTGATACCTGCCTATCAAAGCATGAAACTGTTCTCAGAGTGGCAAGTTCGAGTGCAGTGGGAGTACACGCCAGCAGCAGGAGCGTTGCCACTGTGTAAATCCAGGCAGAAATGTGGCTTTTGTTGTCCCCGGGGCTCTCAAAGCAAGTTTGTGCAAACCACAGGTGCTCCCTAAAGCCGGGGTTAAACTCTATGCCATCCTTGTCTGTTTATATCAAGGTGCTTTATCAAGGGCTGTAGCTTTTAAAGGGGATTAACAATCAGGGTTGGAATAATTAAGAGGGTTTTTTTTTTTTCTTTTTCTTTTTTGTTCCTAAAATTGAATGGAATGTAGTTTCTAACTCTAGACCTCAGGACACCTCGAGTAGGTGGCATTAACAGATGAGCCCGGGGCAAAGGCAGGCTCCCAGACGAGTTCCTGTTGCTGCTTATGATGAAGACACCCAGCATGCATTCATGTGCCGAGCCCTTCTGTATTCCCATTGAGCCACCAGTAATTGTTTCTTTGATTCCAGATCACAGTTGGGATGGTTAAAGAAAATGAATGCAGTGTAATGATAGTTTTCTTTTATAAACTTGTGAGATGTCTGGAGCTGAAAATCTTGTCCCCCCCCCCCCCCCCCGCCAAACTTCAGACACAAATCCTAGTCAGTGACAGATGCTCCACACAATGAGCTGTGAGAATGCTGGACGTTCTTTCCTGCCAGAAGGAAGCTGCGTGTTTAACTATTCGGCTGCACATTTGGTTCAGTGAGGGCTATGTTTGATGACGCTAAACATATAGATAGAAGTGGGAGGGTTTTGTATTTGTGCACGCGCGCACACGCACATGCCAGGTAAACATCTTCCTACCAAACTACATCCCCAGCCATCTTCAGAGGTGGAGCTTGAGATATGATTTCAGTATGTAGCCCAAGACCCTAAACTCAAGATTCCCCCATGTCTACCGTCCTAGTACTACACTGTCATCCCCATCGCAGACTCAAGGACATTATAACCCTTCAGATAACAGCAGCATTCTGAAGTGAGTGTTTCTTGTGATACTTGTATCTCTTTTACATACAACATTTAAAGCTGTGAGAAAAGATGGAAAAGCTCTAAATTATTTTTATTGGTTTTAGCCTTTCAAGTAGCAATCTAGAGTACGTGTTTGTAGAACTGAGGCTCTTACCTCTGGTAAGAAATGGTGTTTGTAGTGCTTACTTTTAATGTCAGCTTGGCACAATGGGAAATCTACTAGGAATAGCCTCTCCATGAGGGATTTCCTTGCTCAGGTTGGCATGTGAACATAACTATGATGGCATTTTCTTAACTGTGTTAACTGAAGGAGGAAGACCCACCCTGAGTGTGGACAGCACCATTTCAAGGGCAGGGCCCTGAACTGTGTAAGTGACAAAAGTGGGTTCAGTCATTTCTGCTGTCAACTGCATGTGACCAGTTACTTCACGTGCCTATCCTGACTACCTGCAGTATAGTACTGTGCCCTGGAAATAACCCTGCCTGCCTCTAGTTGCTTTTGTCAAGGTGTTTGATCGAAGCAAAAGGAAAGGGAACTAGACAGTATTCAGATAGGACCTCTGTGCTTGTGCCCCAGTAAGACTACCAACAGCCAGGGAGAGGACCCTTGTGCCCACTAGACAGTCTGTCACCAAGACTGGGCACTTACTGGAACCTAGCATCATTCCCTGAGGGTGATGTGATGCTCTTTAGAAGACCTGGGGTTCCCCAGATCAGATGGGGAAATGGAGTCTGTCATCTTATACAGAGCTCAGAGGCTATCTGGAAATGGCCTTAGTAGCAGGGTCCCACAATGATTAAATAAAGCTATTTTATTATTTATTTCACCAAAAACTCTTACTTAATTATTTCACCAGACTCCTAGGGATTTTAGGTCAGGATAGGACTTGGCAGTTTGTAAATATTCAATAATTAACAGTTATTATCAACCCCCTTCTTTTTAAAGTTCATTTATTATTTTTTTTATTTCATGTGCATTGGTGTTTTGCTTGCATATATGTCTGTGTGAGGGTGTCAGATCCCCTGGAGCTGGAGTTACAGACAGTTGTGAGTTGCCATGTGGGTGCTGGGAATTGAACCCGGGTCCTCTGGAAGAGCAACCAGTGCCCTTTAACTGCTGAGCCATCTCTCCAGACCTCAGCCCCCTTTTTATAGGACTTCTCTAGCTTCCATGTGATGTTTTTCTTCTTATACCTACTAGTAACACTTTAGTAAAAGCTGCATAAATTGCCAGTTAACAGATACTGACTCCCTACTAGAGAATTTTACCACACCGTTAGCTGGGTATGTTGGTGCATGCTCAGCACTGGAATACACTGCTGAGAAGCTGAGACCTTGTCAGAAGCCCAAGCAACAGCAAACAGGAGAGTTATAGCACGAGGCCGCACAAAGAGTACGTGTGCTGTGTCTCCCGCCCCCAGGTCCGTGAGTCTGTGTGAACCTCCTCCAGGTGTCCATAGACGGGCTGCCTCTGGTGGAGCTGCATTGGATTGAGCAGATCTTTTCTAAGGACAAATGTGACAACTGCTCACCGCAGTATGCCTAGATTGTCTGGAGTTTTATGTCACATTGTCAGTCACCACTTCATTTTAGTGCCCAGAGTTTTCACTGTGGGAATCTTAAGAAAAATAAGATAGTTGAGGCTAGATTTTTATGATGATGTGTTTAAGTCACAGCTTTGTCCTGATAGGTGTGTGTCTTAGTTTTTGTTGTCATTGATAAAATGGGAAGAATAGTACTTGGCTGATTGGTGTTAAATGGTGCTGCTCACATTATGGTAGTCAATGAAGAGGGCACTCTTAACAGAGCAGAGTCATACTTTGTAACTCAAAATCTATTCTAAAGCTCAGTCAAACACCTTATGTAATTCCTCACTCATCCTCCTTCCTACTAAATCGGAAGCTCAGTGTGACTAAGTATTCTGACCGTTTCATATCGCCTGTGTAGCAGAGGCTCAACTATCATTCCTCACACTTAGAAGTTTCCTTTTCTCTCTGTTCTGTGCACCTCGTAGAAAGTGTGCTAGGATTACTCATCGTATCTCCGCTCCTTCACTAATTTTAATATTTGATGGATTGTTTAACTTAGCTAAGTTTCAATTTCCTCATGTGTAAAGATGCAGTAAAACAATCACTGCTTCATGAAACTGGCATAATGGAGGTAATGTTTCTGAAAGCACCCTGAAGTAAGTGTGGACCTCTGTTGGCCTCTGGCCCCTTGAATTAGATGGGGCTGTGTTGATTACCAATGGAACGAAATTCGGCAAATTACTAACCCTTTCTGAGTGTCTGTTTTGTCATCTTTAAATGAAAGCACTGTGAATACCTTCCTGTCACAGACTTCCGCAATGCAGTGATGCAGAGCTCATGAGCAGTGCCTGGCATGTAGACCATGCTGGGTGATGTGCCTCATATCAGCACTCACACCAGGAGACGCTGGGTTATCGAATACACATGCACTGTGAATACTGAACGGAAGGCACGGGGAACAACGCAACGTGTGGTTCCATCTTCGCTGCCACCTTGACTGCATTTGGAATCACCTGTGAGGGACACCTCTGGGTGACCCCCAAGGTGTGTTTCCAGAGAAGTTTATTTGAGGAGGGAAGACACGTCGAGTGTGAACACATTGTTTTCTCATGAGCTGTAGTCCCACTCCAAATAAAAAGGATCAAAGGAAGAAGCCAGCTGAGTACAAGCGTTTGTCTCTCTCTACTTCCTGATTGTGGATGCGGTGTGACCAGCCACTTCATCCTTCTGCCACATGACTTCCCCACTGTAATGGACTGTGTCTCCTGAAACCAGCAGCCAAAATAAATCTGACCTCCTTAAGTTGCTGTTAGTCAGGCATTTGGTCATAGCAACTGGAAAAGTCACTAACACTGGAAAGATGTCTGTTCCAGTCCTGTAACTGACAATATGCTTACTGTCTCCAGATCTCAGCAGCAGAGCTGTGGGTGAGAGCACTAGCTAGCACATACTAACATTGCTGTTCTAGGGGCCTGATGTCTTTAACATGAATCCTGTTGGATCCCTGAGGTAAGGACAATAACTGCTCTCATTTTCAGGTGGGGGAACAGAGCCAGAGCTTGGCTGCCATAGAGCAGTTGGCACCTGGAGCCCTCGCCCTTCTCCCCCATACTGAAGTCCCGAAGCAGGGAGATCTGAAGCATCACAGCCCATCATTACTGCTTCTGCAGCCCAGAGTTGAGTAACCCACTAAGCAGCTTTGCTTGCATTTGGATGCTGTGCCACCAGATGCATGCTCAGATGCAGTGATATTGTGAGTACAGAGTCGTGTGTGCGCATGTGTGCACACTTATGTGCCCCGTGTGTGTGTTTATTGGGGGTGTCCCTGTGTGATTTTCTGAAAGCTCTGTCTGCTGAATGTCATATAAGTGCTTTGAACTACAAGTCTCTAAAACTGAACTCTTCTGTAGCTTGCAGAGTAACTTAATACTTCGTGCCTCAGTTTCCACGTTTAGCCTAGAGACACCTCTCAGATGGTATAGCTACATTAAAAGAGATAACATGGTTGAAATGCCCTTGGCGAGGCAGGAGCATGCATTCAGTAACTGTAGCTCTTGTCCTTAGTGTCACTGTGGGGCCAGTTCGCCAAGCCAGAGGGCAGCAGGACGGCCTCTGGCTTCCCTATCCCAATCGGTTAAAATTTCCACTGGGGCTTTGGCTTGGATGTCACAGAGAGAATGGGTGAGTGGAAGGGGGAGGGGTGGATAGATACAAAGAGTGAATTCTAACAAAGAGCCTTTTCTGCTTCAGCTCTTGTGTAGAAAACATATGTTCAGTGATGCAGGCAGCAGTTGGGTTAAAGACACACTGTAGGGCTGCAGACAAAGGGCCTGCGCTCTGCCTGCATTGACAGAGCATCTAAACATATTCACTTGTCTCAGTTGTTAGGGACTGAGCTGTCAGCTGGATCCTCTTGCAAGTGTGATTTCTTTTTCCCGTTCCCTTTCAAAAGCTTCCTCCTCCCCTCTCCCCCAATGTTTTACACTTCATATAATCCAGTGTGCATGACAGACCACTTCAGTCTTTGTGCTACTGATGTTTCGGGAAGGCGGGAGCAGACTTGATGGAGAGCTTGGATAACTTTCACTTGCCCAGGGACTGGTGCCTGCTCAGCCACCTTTAGGCTGGATGTGGTACTTGGTCCAGCTCCTTTGTGCCTGGTGTAGTTAACCACTGCTTCACCTTCAGTTAACAGTTAGGCCGTGAGCAGTTTGATGTAGCGAGATTCTTACAAGTGGTGGCTGGAAATCAGGGGCGGTGTGTGGGCCATGATGGGACTGGAGGACTTCTTGCTTTCATTTATATAAACTGAATACCTTTTGGTGAAAAGACAAATGACAAGGCCAGGCACTTCTCCACAACAGTAGGAGAGAAGTCAGCTGCCGTTCCAGGACTCACGATGGGAAGCATATAGGCATTCCCATGCTAACTTCTAGATCTGAATTATGCTGGGTGCTGTACATTAACCCCTTCGCTTTTCTTCATGAAAACTTCTTCAGCTCTAGTGGCTTTATTTCTGTGGATTAGACATGACACTTTTATTTGTCATACATTAGAGATACTGTTGCAATTCCAATGCACTAGAGATTTACGAATTACCGTGCTGCTCATTAGGCTGCTAAATGTCTGTTGGTCATTTTTTAGCCCCTCAGAGGGCAGGTGAAAGTTGACCAAGAGAGAATTAAAGTATCATTATACTTTATAGAGTATAATAAAATTCAGCAAAATATAAAACGGTTTTATAGTAGTGAGACTACTTGTCTCTGAAAACATCTTGGTATTTTTATGGCTGTATTCTTTAGTCTATTTCCATGTGGATGGCTTTTTTTCTTCTACCCTTGCTCTTACTATTTCATGACCTCATTTACTAGTTGAGTTGCTTCTTCTGGAAAGCATCAGCGTATTCCAGAGAGGCAGTAGTCTCCTTTGTCTTAAAGCTATAAACAGGATGGGAGCTTATTTTGGAAGTAGAGGCAGTTACAGTCCTGCTGATGAATAGGCAGTCAAATCGTATGGTGTCTTTCAGTGTGAGGTAATTATAGCACCTAAAAAATGCATTGGACAAAAGGTGCCATGTAAATATTTTCTAGCAGAGAGTGTCAACAAAGTCATCACTGCCAACACGTGTCGGAAGTGACAGAAGCAGTTACTGAGCGCACCATCATTTTAACACTCTCCTTTGAAAATCCCTGGAAGGAAATCATTGCGAAAATGTATGCATAGGCTGTAGAGTGTAGGAGATGAAGCTGGGATAGAATTGCTCCCGGGGCGGCACCTTCTTCCCTTGTGTGGTGCAGCATGTCAGCACACAGCAGCAGAACAGGGAAGTGAGTTAGCATTCATTTCCACATTGAGTGGTCTCATCTCAGAGTGATGGGAAAGAAAGTGTGTCTGAGGCGCCCTCCTCCTGGGGAGCTGCAGTTTGCCCTTGTTTTCAGTGTCATCCAGGCAGTGGCTCTGGGCTGTCTTGGGGAGAATAATTAAGCTATGTCTTTCACCTTGCTGTGAATCAACTTTATTAGGCAGACAGCACTAACAGTGATGCAGAGTAGACTCCCGACACAGGCGAATCTTTTAACTTGCTTAGAAAACAGGAAAGAGCAAGATTTTGTAAACTCCATAAAAGTTTAAAAAAAGGAAAGAAAAAAAAAAAAACAGTAAGTGAACCGAGCCTAGAAATCAAATCCCATTTCATCATAAGAAGCCGTTGTTTCAGTGGTGGTAGTTAATGTACTGTATGTGAAAGATTTAAGACTAGCCGGAAAGCCTGGCCTCTGTTCTATTAGGCTGCTATTGAAAAGCCTGCAGTGGAACTTCGACTAGGTGCTCTGAGGTTTCTTAATGGGCTGTCGGGGGCAAGACACCAGGGCTGTGCTGTACTAGCTCTTTCCTGCACATTAAAATACAGGGCCAAGCGATCACACACAGAAGTATGAATTACTTGATGTTTTCTCTGTTCCATATGGCCAGCCATGTCTTTGGCAATTAATCATGGACCAAATCGGCCAAGGGCCCTCTGAAGCCCTGAAGTCAACACTGAATTGTACCTGTGCCAGTAGGGGTGGTGGGGGCGGCATGAAATAGAAGGATAGGGGTTGCTGGCGCCAAGGCCCAAGCAGCTGGCTTCTATAAACAACACATTTCTCCTTCATCTTCACTTTGCTCTTCCTTTTTTGTGCATGTCTTTTCTCTTTCCTTCCCTCCTCTTCTCTCATCCCCTCCCACCTCTCCTTTTGCTTTCTTCCACTTCTCTTTCTCTTCTTCTCTTTCATGATCATCTGAAACACTGTGGTTGCAGCAGGAGCTCTGAAGCCCAGTTTGCAAACTGCCCTGGTGTCCCAGGTGGAACACACACAAAGGCCATCATCCACAAGGCTCCCTCCAGGAGCCTGAACATGCCAGCTATCGAGCACAAGACTGTGCTGAGCTGTTGGGCCTGGTTAGCAGGGAACAGATGAAGTGCAGTGATTTTTCTACTAGGAGGATGAAAATGATGGACACTGTATGTGCACTGTGGAAGAAAATAAACCACCATTTTCAATCATAAGAATTTTAAGATTTATTTTTTAAAAAATTGGTATCCATGTCCATTCTTCTGTTTCATTTTTCCCAATTTTTTATATGACGTTTCATAACATTGGTTAAGCACCTTGTCAATGTGCCATATTGTGCTGACCACTTCGTATTAGACTGTCTCACTGAATATTTACAGCATCCTTAGAAATACCTGCTATCACTTACACCCTTTGGAAATGAGGGAATTCACTAGTCAGCCCTCCCCTCCCCCCCATTCTTTCTCCTCAGACATTTTCCACAAGTCTCCTCAGCTTCCCAGCTCTCTGGTCCACAAATGCCTTAGAGAACACTGTGGTGGACAACACATTTGGTGAACTCTCCATTCAGATGAAGCAGGTCTTTGAGACAAATTGAATCAAGTGTGCCTTTGCGTGGGAATGAAAGGCTTCATTGTTTGCAGTCTCTTGAAGACTTCTGCCTTTGAGCACTCCCACCTTTAAGACAGCTAGTGTATCTCTCTCTTGCCTTGTAAATAGACTCTGGAGGAGAGGGGAGGGGACCCAAGACAGCCACCTCCTGTAGTCCAGTAGAGGTGGCACCCAGTGGTGACTTCGTGTTATCTCTTGGCCGAGGTCATCCAGGATGTGTTTTCTCAAATTCAGGAAACAGGGGAAAGAAAGTTTTAACATTGTGTAAACACTGGCACCCCCAAAATCTCCTACTCCCAGAGAGGGAGATAAAGGAGGCAGTGGGGCCGGGAGAGGAATGTTTATTTGTTCTGCTGGCCTGTGGAAATCTTTGGTGGTGCCTGTCCAGTTTAGAAAATGTGAAGGCATCACTCAGCATTGAGCTTCAGAGGCCACACAAAAGAGCCATCTCGAGCTGACAATCAGTAAATGAAGGAAGACCTGAGATCGACCTCTCTTTGATGGGACCAAGGCTATCTCAGTGGGTTCAGAACCTTTCTTCTTAAAGGGGGAGGGGATGGAAGAAAAGAGGAAAGGAAAAAAGGACCCCTGGACTTTTGAAGAGGGGAGGCCTGTTGAGTTTTTGACAGTGCTGATGTGGGGAAATAGCTTTCTTGGCTGATAACATCTGAAACCAAGTTTCTTCACAAGTTGAACCTTAGCCTGCAGTATCACTCAGAGCATAGCTTTGTAATTTGTGAGTACTGGGGGTGGGGAAACACAATCCTAACAGAACACGGATATGTGCGCGTGGTGTTAGGGGGCTGTTCTCCACATGATGACAGTGTTACTTCTCTCGTGGTGGTAAGCATGGAAGCTTGAGAAGTAGAAAAATCTTGTGACTCTGGGATCCTGGTATTGATGCTTTGAAATCGTAAGAATGCCCAATGTAAATAAACTAAGCAGAGGTATTACCAGCCATATTTATAGAATGCCATTCCATTTCCCTGTATGTCTGTATGTCCTTAAGCAAAAGTTCTCTGATTTTATGGTGGTAGATTCAGTGTGAGTTCCTGGATTTTAGGCTGGTCAGAACTGGCACCCCATGTAAAGAGAAGACCAAAGGAATTCATGCATAAGCAGAATTATTTGTAAGGAGTACACATGTGTTCATCCTGTTCATCTCAGGGATTCCTCTCTGAAAGCCTGCATGTACCAAAGTCTGTCCTTTGGCATGTGTATTCATAGGCACACTCATTATTAGGCTTGTGAAAAGTTACTGAGTACAATTGTATTCAACAAAAATTAAATGAGTTATGTTTTAATTTAATAAATTAAGAAATTATTTTCAAAGAAGACTGTGAAATGTAAGCCTAAATTTCAAGATTCCTTAGACTCTCAGTCTCTCTTTCTTCTTCTCTCTCTCCCTCCCTCTTTTTTTTTCCTCTCTCTCTGTTATGGATTTTTTTTTTTTTGCATTGGTTTTGTGCATGTAGATTTGAGGGAGAAGAAACTAAAGGCTTTGTGGAATTCTTGGGGTCTTTAGTGTCCTGTGTATCTCTTGACTCCAAGTTAGCTTCTCTGTTGAAAAGGATTATAACTGAGTTTGTATATGGATCAAATGCAATGGTACTACAGTAAAACTGTATTGTAGGCAGCCCATGGAAATGAGAATTGCCTTTGGTGCATATACTTTTTTTTCTTAATTATATCACTTTAGAGTGGGTGTCACAGCTTTTTCTTAGACATGTCTTCAGGAGTATTTTGAATCAAATACTCCTTTGGCAAAGTCCTGTCTAGGTGACCACTTGCCTAATGCTCCAGGTGCCTACAGCATGTTGTTGGGCTTCACGCATTAAGATATGTCCATAAGGAGTCTATGGTCATGGTCTGCTGGCCTTCCAGATGCCCTGGAAATGGACATAGCTCCTGTCTGTCCTGAAAGAGTACTGTGGAGAGGAAACATGGAGATGACTGAACACACACAGGGGACTGAGATGTCTTTTAGGACGAGCTCCTAGGTGGTCAGGCCACTGAGCTTGGGACAAGTCTGTGACTCATGACTTCACTAAGGACGTGTGATCTGAGACGTGTCTGCAAGAATAAGTAGGGATCGAGGGAGTGCATCCTGCAGAACAACCAGGTGCTTTCAGGGAGTTCCTAGCAGTTTGTGTGGAACAGAAGATGCCAAGAGATAAAATTGGCAAAGCCAGCGGGACTCAAGATAACAGGCTTTCTATTGTTTTACTTTAGCTTTGGTTTTGCATTGCTTAGGAATTTGAGCTTTTATATATATATATAAATATATATATACATATATATATATAATTCAGAAGATTAATATATATATATTAATTTTAACAACTAAAGCATACATAAGTAGAAATACCCTGATTGTGTTGGGGTTTGAAGCTAAGATCCTCATCTCCGAGGTTACTCTGCTTCTTGGAAGCACCAGGACTTCACGCAGACAGCTCACAAACCACTGTGTAGACAATGCAGAATTATTTGAAAGAAACTTGTTCAGACTTGCACTGTGAGAAAAATGACCCCTTTCCTTCCTTTCCTCTTTCCTCCCTCCTGCCAGTCTCCACCTCTTCCCTTCCCCCTCTCCAGGAGCTTGTGCATGCTAAGCGTTCTGTCACTGAACGACATCCTAAGCCCACAAGTGTTCTCTACTGAAGTAAGAAAATTTGTAGACGGGTAAGACTGATGACAGTTCGGAGTTCATTATGTGATACAGGTGAGAGGTCTGAACTGAGAGGGCAGGAAGATACGGGTGTAAGAGATAAGTCAGTGTTTAGTGCTGAGAAGTGCATGTGAGGGGCCAGTGAGGGGCTCCTAGATGACTCCAAGGCCAGAGTTTGTGCCATTGCCCTGATAATGGTGCCACTCATTCTAGGGTAGGATTGGTGAAGAGAAGAGAGATAGCAGAACAAAGGTGGTTCAGGTGTGGGCAGATGGAGGCTGTGAAACCATGTTTAGGAAGAGCTAGCCAGCTGTTGGCTGCATGAGGCAGAATTCAGTGCAGAGGGTAGGGAGGTAGATGTCATGAGTCTACAAGAGCCCCTTAAAGCTCTCTCTACGGTGAGAGCGGGCAGGAGAGACACGAGAATGAAGGTTATGACCTCTGGTTGGCAACAGTTGATGATCTCAGGAAGAAGGTTCACCTAGGAGACAAGGGGGACATACCAAGGGTTGGGGAGGAGCCTAGGAGAGAGAGAGGTCCCCCCACCCAATGGATGGAGGTCAGGAGAAATCAGGACCAGCTGCAAAAGTGAAAGCTACTCTACAAAGAGAGCCTTTCCACCACTTAGAATGCTCAAAGGAGTGTGTTTGTGTTCCTGGTGGTTACCAGATAGCATTTTTTTAAGTTTTTTTTTTTTTTTCATTTTAAATAATTAGTACTTTCTGGCATTCTTTTGTTGAACTAGCAAAACTTTGCACATAGATGCAGTAAGTTTGAGATGAAACTAAACACTAATAATCACAATGGTGGGTATACTGGACAACCAGTTTTGACAGGAACTCAGAGAAAGGTCTTGTCCATGTGTCCATATGCAGATAGAAAAGGGCCTTGCCACTAGGATATGATTCAGACTGAACACCTAGTTATGAATATGCTTGCTTCATTCTCATCTGACCAGAATCTTGCTTGCTTGCTTGAATTCCTGGTTTGGGCCCCTTGAGCCAGCATCTCTGAAAGGCTGAGTTCGCAGAGCGCAGTTGCAGCCATGTGACAAAGCATGTGGTCTCTGCAGGAAACCTCTGCTTCAGTCATTCTCATCCTCTGTCTGCCCTAAGTGGGATATGTAATTCCTGGACCTTGGGTTGCATGCTGGAACTGTCTACAGGAAGTCAGCTTCCTCTCCGGGCTGGAAGACTGCGACATACTTATGGAAGCTTGGGGATCCCCTGGTGTTATTTCCCAGGATCGTGCGTGTCTAGATCCTAGAGGCGTGAGTCAACGGTTCTCAACCCAGTGAGAACCCTTCAAATAGAGATACTGTCTCCTGCCTTGGTTTTATGCTGGTCAGACGATTCCATGCTAAGCATCAGAAATAGACTTTGATTATTATTTTTTTAAGGCTTTATATAAAAGCTAGGGGCAACTCGGATGATTTGAGGAGCAGAGAAAGACCTGACTGGATGCTCAGGAAAAACGAGCATGCCGAAGATAGGGAGTACTAGAAGCTAAGGTACTCAGTGGACCACCTGCGAAAATCTGTCTTCATCATCCCCTCAAGAGTGGGACAAGCAGATCAAAGAATCAGAGTGACTTGGCTCATGCCTTTATAGAGATGTGACAGTCCTCTGTGGCCAGGAGCTGTGAGGTAAAGGACTTTCCCTGCAGGGAATCTAGGTGCTGTTGCTGGACAAAGGAGCCAAAAGGTGGGTGTTGCCAACAGAAAGAGTACTCCTTCCTGTACCCCTCCTCAAGCTGGCAATGGGGATAATAAAGTACACGCTGTAGAAAGATCAAGTACAGTGAAGAGGTGGCTGCCAAGTTCCATGAGTGCTCAGCAGCTCAGCGGTTGCACCAGCATCCGACACAGAAGGCAGAAGCTGAGCAGCTAAGACACAGGAGGACTCTGGTTCCACTAACCTTTGCTTTGGCCAGTTCATCTAAAAAAAAGATGGCTCACAGGTTAAGAACACTGACTGTTCTTCCAAAAGTCCTGAGTTCGATTCCCAGCAACCATGTGGTGGCTCTTAACCATCTATAGTGAGATCTGCTGTCCTCTTCTGGCCTGCAGGCAAACATGCAGGCAGAGCACTGTATAAATAATAAATAAATAAAAATTTTAAGCCTATTTTTATAAATTCTAAGGAAAACCAGCTTTTTTCTTCATGTTTTTAGAACTACCTAGATATGTGTGGCCTGCATTCTATTTGATATATCTTTATTTATTTATATTTAGTTAAACTGGTGTTTACAAAAGTATGTTATAGACTCGGCACATATTTCATACTGACTTGACATTAAAATAACATTCACAGAGCTGGCAAGACAGCTCAGCAGGTAAAGATGCTTGCTGCCAGGCCTGACAGCCTCAGTCAGGCTGGGACCCACACGATAGAAGAGACCAACTCTCACAAATTGTCCTTTGATTCCCACACGCATGCTGAGGCACCCATGCATGCACGTAGATACAGACACCCCAAAAGTAAATAAATAAATCTGGGCGTGGAGAGTTGGTTCAGCAGCTAGAGTAGGTACTGTTGTTGTAGAGATACTGAGTTGGTTCTCAGTGCCCATGTCAGGCCGTCCGCAACAACCTTTAATTCCTACTCCAAGGGATCCAGCACCTTCCTGCATTCACGTGTCCATACCCACGCATGAACACTCGAAAGTATGCACAGTTAAAAACAAAATGAGAACCTTTAAGAGTAAATAAATAATCTTAAAGGTGTTTATTGAGATATACTGCTCTTTCTGATTTTCACGCCCTTATTTCTTTCTTTGCCAGATCTTGATTTGTAGCAAGCAAGGAAAACGGAGTGCTAACACCCCACTACCTCTGACGTGGGTGGAAACTGAAAGTAATGATTCCAATGAGAGGGGCCGTGCAGAAAGCCTCCAGTGGGTGGCAGGAAACGGAGGGAAAGTCAGAGCCTGGTTTTTGTTTTGTTTTGTTTTAAAGACAAAACAAACAACTCACAATGACCAGTCTGTGAAACTCATTTCTAATACTAGCTCATGGTAGGCAATTCCCTGGGGGGGGGGGGGGGGGGGGGGGGGGGGGGGGGTGAAATGGTTGGTGTGCTGAGAAAATGGGAGTGAAAATGCACAGCGTCTGGACACGTTTCTTTAGGCGATGGTGCTTTGGAGTTTGCCCTGTGTGCCATGTACATTGATTAAACCCAGAATATATGCTGGCCATTTTTGACCATCATTTACCGTATTGATTTGTTAGCAAGGGAACTGTAATAAAAAAGCCATTGATTTACTGTCCTTATTTGCTTATGGGCTTTTTTATTATTAATTTTTCACATTTTCTTTCTCTTTTGGGGATCATTTCTTCTAGACAAATGCTGTGCTTCGTGAAGTTAAAAGAGAGGGGCTCCCTGTGGAACAAAGGATTGAAATTCTGACTGCCATCCTGGCCCCAGTCACCGTGCGCCAGAATCTGAGGAAAGAATGGCATGCCAGGTTCGTACTGCCGGGAGGTGGGGTTTGCTGTTTCTGACCTGGCTTGCCTTGTGCCTCTCACTTGTGGGGCCATAGGAAATAAGTGAAGTGAAGTCATTCTGAGCTAAAGTTAGCTTTCCTGCCTGTGGTAGCCTCATCAGTGTAATGACGCCCGACGTTGTCCATATGTGTGTACAAGTTTTCCTTGAGTGTAACATTTAGCCTGCAGGTTTGCATCTTGAGCATAATGTAGTTTAAGTACCTGATGCCCAAGCGCCCTTTCTGACCAGCAGTCCGAAGACTACCTTTGCTTTTCAGTTAGGCAGATGCCTGGGAAGTCCACGGAGTATACTCTGTCACTGTATTCAGACAGACTGTTTGGAAGCAGTGTGCTTATTGGCCTGCCTTATTTTCAGATTCAGCTGAGGTGGAGATTCCTTTGGCTTCAGTCTGGTTTCTTTGTGTATGGAGGTACCTGGGGTTAGAAAGCTCTCACTATGGAAGGTGTGTATAAGTCATCAGTTCTGATGGAATGCACATGCTGATGAAGCATAGTGTCATCTTCCTAGAAAACAGTTGCCATCTGAGAGGTCGGAGCTGGCTTGTCCAAATGTTGGGTCTCTTCTACGTGTGTAGCTGGTGAAAATACTGAACTCTTCTCCGTCTCTGCACAAGAGGGAGAGGAGTCGGGAGCTAACACTGCCTCTTGTTCCACGGTCCTATTTGATACTTAGAAATCTTCTCTCTGTGCCTAGAAGTCAAAGAACATTCTCCAAAACTTCATACTATGGAATTTTCAATAATTGATAGCTTTACTAGTAATTATGATCATAAAAATAAATGTGTTTGAGAAGGGATGAAGACATGAGCAGCGTTTTCTAAGAAAGGCAGCATGAGCTATTGCTTCTCACTGGGTATCAGAAAGCTGCTTCCTTGGGGTTGCACACTGTCTGTCTAATTCAGACTGTGTTCAAGGGGAGCATCACAGTTTCCAGCACCGCCTCTTTCTCTCAGGGTTGTCACAGTAAACGAGTTTTCAATAGCAGTGACTAAGGAATGATTTACCATTTAACTTTCAATAAATAAATTTGGGCTTTTTGTGTTACCATTATTATATTTGTATTAAATTTAATTAAATAAGGGGCTACCAGCATTGGGGCATCAGAAGGGTTTCTTTCTCTCTTTTTGCCGCATTCTCTCTTCTGCCTAGAGCTACATATTAATTTAGAAAGGAGAGAAGAATGTCATCCTCTATCTTCTCTCTCCCGCACTCTTCCCTCTAAAGACAGCACGGCCCAGCATGTCCACTCAGAGGAGCGGCTGTCTTTTGTTGGGTGCATATAGTTTGTTACCAGTAATTTCCTATGACATCAACTCATTAGACAGCATGGCCAAGATGGCCTGTTTAAATGGAGTCTGGCCTCAGCATTTCTGGCCCCTTTACTGCTAACAGTTTAATCAGGAGCTGGAGCCAGTGTTGAAGTTGATGTAGTCTAGTATCTGAAACAAAAATTCGCAAGTCCTTTGTGGCATAGGCGGAGGGAAGCAGGGGCTTAGCAGCTGACACTGTGCAGACCCTCTTAAAACCAAACACCTGAAAGAAAATTTCAAGAGGTCGATGTCCCGAGAGCTCCCAAGGCAAAGTGTCCTCGGAGTATTAAATAACCGTGTTCCTCCCCCACCCTCTGTGCCCCCATTTGATGTTTCCCATCTCGGTGCCCTATCTCAAAGCCCCATCCATATGAGCCGGATAAACAGACAGTCACCATATCCCTCTCTTTCCTCATCAAAGCATTGCCCGGCGTCTGGCACAGGCCGGGCCTTGCGTGGCTGTCCAGCGGGTGGTGGTAAAAGTTATAAAACATCCCAGAAAGTGCCTCTCTTCCTTGCTGCCTGGTTTCTTTAAAGATTGGCTTATTATGTGCTTAGGAATTACACAAAGAAAAGAAAAAAGAAAAAAAAAAAAACAAAAAAACCTGTGCTTTAACAGAAAATAATTAGCACTCACCAAAGGCCAAGCAGTAGATTGCAGCCTTTTACCTTCATCAAAGCTACCGGGGGACTAGTTAGATTAGAGACTAGATTCTTTTCTTCAGAAAGTTCCATCCAGATGACTCTAATTTGCTTATAACACACATTCAGCTGTATAACTTCGAGAATCTAGTCAGCCCGACTCGCACTGGCAGTGACTCCAGTGCCAGTCTCCCTTCACATGCTGTGTCTTCAGCAGGTTCATCGGCCATCATGATTGCCAGAGAACATTTTCAGTGAAAGTTGTAACTTGGTCATAAAACATGTGCCCCTCTCTCAGGCCCAGAGTGGAGCCATTGTCTGGGACTCCTCATGTCTGAAACCAAAAGCATATGTTCTCTATAATTTAGCTCCTCGAGGAAAGTGTCAATTCTGCAGTGACTTGGGGTAACTGAGTTTGTCACAGTGTCACACAAACCTGTGATTCCAGAGGCACTTCTGAGCGCAGTTGGGTTTCCTTCCCCAAACTCGATAATCTTATAAACAGCCCTCTCCAAATAGGCTTATTAAGGCTGTCCATTCACGTCCCCGTCAGGAGCACCGTGTGAATGCCGGGCAAGTGTTAACAGAAGAGGTACCGAATTTCTGAAGATTTGCCTTTGTTTATACAGTCCACTCTGCCTGACGGACAGCTTGTTATAGCTTTTAAAGAACTGGGCAAGCCCTCTGATCTGACCCCTTCTTGACCTCCGCAGCCCAGAGGTCAGTCTGCAGCTAATAAAACCCAAAGCTCTTAGGGTCTACTGTAGGAGCAGGCAGAAAAAGAGCAGCTGCAAGGACTGAGTATCCCAGGATCGGCTGCTTTGGGGTCACTGTCTGATAATGAAAATGATTACCAAATTATATGGAAGTTTAACCGCAATAGTGAGAGAGAGGAGGGTGGAGCCCAGCGTATTAGGTTTGATAAATGAACTGTGAAGAGGCCCATCTGGCTCTCAACATCTTTTCTCCCCCTCTTTCCCTACCAAGGGGAAACATTTTAAAATAACAGCAGTACATATAGACTCAATGACCCATGCAAGGAGCTGGAATGGATTAAGATTTAATGGTGACAGTGGACAGAATTATCATTTGAAAAGTACACCAAAGAAAAGGTACAGTCAGTGTCCATGCCTGACTTGTTTTTCTAGATAAAAATCTAAAAAGCAGTGCCTTGGTTTATTTTATACATATCCCCAACATATCACCTAGAATGCTGAAAATGCTGAGGCATTCATGGTGTAATTAATCCACGTTCAGCTTAAGGAATGAAACGGGCCCTCTTTACCTTGAGCACATCAGAATGAGTACTAAACATTTTGTATCTCCTTGCTGAGTTTCAGTGATAGGGGTTAATGAAAATGCTTTACAAAAAAAAGGGTGGGGGTTGTCCATTTCAGTAGCTGGCTCTTCTGCATGTTACAGCCCTGGGTTTGTGCGTGGCTCATGGGCACCATTGTATTCCAGCTAAGACTTGGCAGTTTTTCTGGATAACATGCTTGTTTATCCAGTGAGTGAATTTTTTCCCCAGTATTCATTCTACGAATGTGTAGTGTCCTGCATCAGGTGTGATGCTGGAGACCAGCCAGACCATCTTCTCTGCAAAGATGGTGGGCACGTCATGGCTCTGCTTATGAGACGAGAATGATTTTACTCAGGAAGCATCCGTTTGTATATTTCGTATGCTTATATTGCACATAGTGCTGTGCCTATGATGGTGAGCTCTGCAGCCAGTTCCATGGGGATGAGGACATCCCAGGTTCCTAGAGAGGCAGTGGAAGGCAGTCAAGGGGAGTGTGGCGCTTCTCTTTGTGACCTGCTCAGCAAAGTATGTCATCATAGAGGTCTTAAGAGACTAGTCTGCTGTAGCGCCGAAGACCCTGACTCTGAGCCATATTTCCTGCAGAATAGAAGCCTCACCTAGACTGTTATTATATTGAAACAGAAACAAAAAGCTACTACACACTACCCAAAGCTAGCATACTTTTGTTTTCGACCTGACTGTGTCTTAGGGAGGGAGGGATGGGAAGGACCTGGCTGACCACTGAGTGCTTAAGAGTGAGCAGTGCTGCTCACTGGCGGGAAGTGCCTTAACTTGTTGCTGTATGAGGAGGAAGTGTGATAATGAAAGCAAGGTCATTAGGAGATTTTAAAGCTAGAGATATAAGCCAGTGAGAATAAATGCCATATGACCTCAAAGTCACCATTGTGAGGTCCACAGTGAGTGACTTCTAAAGTATCTGCCCAAGCCTGCGCAGGCACCACACTGTGTAGTCACAGCACACTCCCTACCCAAAACAAAGCCCTGTTCTCTGGAAATAGCCACTCTCAATTTCCTTTTCCCTCTAGCCAGTAGCAACCACTAATTTACTTTCTGTATCTAAAGATCTGTCTTTTATGAACAATATTATAAATACATACAAATTTGGCTTCTTCTGTTTAGCATAATTTCAGGATTCATCCATGTCATAACATGTAAATACTTCATTCTTTTTGGTGTTGAATAATATTCCATTGTATGACTATGTTTTGTTTACCAAGTTATCAGCCATTGGACATTTGATTGTTTACATTTGGGACTATTATGAATAATACACCTCTGAATATTCATGTGCATATTCTGGTGGAAGGTTATGAATAGGCATAGCATGGGTCTGGGAATGTTGTTCAGTGTAGGTGAACCTTAGCCTGTGGAAAGCCCTGGCCTGGAATCAGTCTCATCATACTCATGCATACATACGTGAATGCATATGCACAGGCCATTCGAGTGCATGCTTGTGTGTCTGCATGTGTATGTACCTGTGTGTACATGTGCTGATTAATGTTTCTTCTCTGTTGACTTGATCTTGTGTCTCTACCTCTTTCTCTACCGCAGGTTAAGCAGAGTGTGTGTCAGCTTGCTTAGCACTTAGAACAGCTGCAGCCAGGATTGTTGTAGCATTTAATAGTCTCTTCCATTGTAATAAGGTCCCATCCCAGCACGGGGCCTTGACTCCGTTCATGATGTGTGCCTGGCATCTACCAAGGCACCTGGCACTCTAACTGACTGAGTGAAATCACTTCCCCGGCGCATTCCTGTGTTTCTAAGCACTTTGTGTTTCTTGTGTGTATGTGTGTGTGTGTTTAATTGTTGTTGCTTGTCCTTAACCTTGCTGAGTTGTAACCTTGAACTTAGAAGAGAAGGGAGAACCCTAATACTGGAAATGAATATGAGTTACTTCTGACCTTGTCAAGAAAACACATGAGCTGTCAAGAAGGCAAGATATTGAATGCAAAGCTTTGGACCAGGCTGGCTGGGGGAGAAGACACCAAGGGACTCTGCTAGGACCAGGACAAAAACCATGGTCTCCTCTGTGAACCAGCCATTCCTAATTTTCTGAGTGGAAGATGATGTGTCAGGGAGGTTGGTTCAGGCCCTAAAAGCCTCTTGAAAGTCATGCCTCTAAATGAGGTTTGGGTTCAGTCCAGTAGGGCCAGGCTGAGATTTCATGGAGCTCCAGGTCTGTTTCAGCTACTCTGGGCAGCTACCTTGTCCTAGTCACCTGCTGGTACCCTGAGCCTCGGTGACTTCCTGCTTGGGCCCCAACCCATTTTCCGGTTGTGTTAACAATATGTGTGGTCACTAGCCCTTGGACTGCCCTGAGAGGCTGAGACACAGTTTACTGACATAAACTGTGACCATGTCTGATTCTGTCCTTCATGCTCCAGAGAGTGGCTGATTCTTTGGGCAGTTAGTTAGTTGGACACTAGGAGTTTTAGCATGAATTTGTAAGTCGCTCTTCTTTGCCCTGCCAGGATGGCATGAAGACTATGTGAGGCAGATCTGAAAAGCTGGGAGGCACCGGCCTGCCTACCGCCATGGTTTTTATTATCATTATTATCCTTTAATGCATCTGTCCTTCCACGTTAATAATTACAGCCACTGCTATCTGCCATCCATAGCAAAAGAATGTCCTTTGTGTCTCTGCACCAGATTACTCCATAAAACCTGGTAACACCGTAAACCTCCTCATAACTGTGTAGGGATTGAGACATTCTCTAAATGTAGAGCAAGAACTAAATGAACAAAGTGCTGTGTGACCCTCTGTCCAAGATATAGCAACTTGTCTTCGGGTGGGCAGTGTTGTTACTGTTGTTGCCATTGATACTATCATCATATGAACAGTTTTACGGGAACAGAAGCCAATTGGCTTCTGCACATCTTCCTTATGAAATCAACACATGGGCTGGTGAGCTGGAGCTTCTGCCAAGTTACTGATTATGCTTAGTTGTTGGCTGTCCTTAGGGGTCGTGCTTCCTAACTTTTTTGAGAAAATATTGATTTATACATTTATTTATTCAACCAATTATTTCCTGGGGTGCTGCTGTTTTCCAAACCCTGCTCTGGACTTTGGAAACACAGCAGTGAACGTAACTGAAGAGCAGTCCTGTCTTGCGGAGCTTCTCTTCTATTGGGGAGTTTGGAGGGAGGGCAGGCACTGTTTCCCCAGGGGAATCCTGAATAGTGTGTCTCTAAGAATTTGCAGAGCTGAGTGAAGAACACTCAACAGAACTGAACCAAAGCCATCCCATTCAGGTTAAAGATAGCAAATTGTCTTGTCTGATCTTTCTGGTGAATGGTCGCTTGTGATAACTTTTGCCTTTGTAGTTGTAGAGGTTCCCAGAAACACCAACTTAGGGATTCCACATTAATCACCCCTTCGGTTACCTGCTCCCTGGCTCCAACTTACTTTACCAAGCATTTGCCACTTTTAAAGCCTGCACTTTAAGAAAGGTTTAAGTTCAGGCCAAGAGTTGTCTTGGGTAATCCCCCTTAAGAGAGAACCTGAAAAACCACACCTTTGTCATAGGTGTTGGGGATTATGGGTGACAGTGCACTCTCCTTTATCAGTGGTTGTCATTGTTCCTGTAACTGGCGTCAGTCACACGGTGGCTCTGTACAGATTTATTAAGTTTCTAGCTGGTACTAGGTACTATCCTAGGCCCTGGAGCAATAGTGATGAGTAACAGTTGATTAGGAGAAATGGATTATGTAACATAGAACAAGAAATACTCAGAAGGAGATTGAGTCATGATTTCATGGAAACCCAGGTCCCGGGGAAGGAAGATAGGTATTCTGCTTTGGTGTTCTTGAGTGACTCATGGTAAGTCATCCCTTGCAAGGGTTATCCTTCCCCTGCCAAGCTGTGCTGGCTGCTAGTGGGTAGGTAAACTGCGTGTGCTTGGGAATAAGTAGGAAGAGAAGAAAACCACGTGTGCTATGTAGGTCCTTGGATAGAATCTTTGCTACCCTTCTCACATGATTTTTGTTGTTGTTGTTGTTCTCATTTTTAAACGTGAAACAAAGTATTTTTTTTCCTAGAGCAAATTGCAAAATATTGCCATAGTGGTTGTCTGTGTAGATTCTGAGTCATACCGTCTGGGTTTGAGTCTTGGCTCCACATCTATAACTCTAGGGAAGGTACTGGTAACTAGACATGTTCCTTAACTCTGTCTGAACCTCACTTCTCCCATTTGTAATTTGCCTGAGGGATAATGTGGAACCTGTTGCATATGGTTGATGTAAGTGAGTGTAAAATACCTAGGACAAGTACCTGACACACAGTAAGGACTCTGTAAAATCGTCACCATAGGTTGTGTGAGTTTGAAGGAGAATGGCCCCCATAGGCTCATGTATTTTAATGTCTCATTCCCAATTGGTGGATTGTTTAGGAAGGATTAGAAGGTGTGGCATTGTTAAAAAAGTTGTGGCCTTGTTATAGAAGATGTGTCACTAGTCATGGACTTGTAGGTTTCAAAAGCCTTTGCCAGGCTCAGTCTCTCTCTATGCCTCCTTCTTCTTAAGGAGCAAATGTAAGCTCTCAGTTACCACACCAGCACCATGCCTACCCCGCTATGCTTCCTGCCATGTCGATCATGAACTAACCCTCTGAACCTGTAAGCAAGTCCCCAATTAAATACTCTATCTTATTAGTTTCATAGGTCATGGTGTCTTTTTACAGCACCAGAACCATACCTAAGACAGGAATGAACTTCTGTTTTGTTTTATCAATTTATTTATTATGTGTACAGTGTTCTGCCGCATGTATGTCTGCATGCCCAGAAGAGGGCACCAGATCTCATTACAGATGGTTGTGAACCACCATGTGGTTGCTGGGAATTGAACTCAGGACCTCTGGAAGAGCAGACAGTGCTCTTAACTTCTGAGCCATCTCTCCAGCCCCTAGCCCCTCTTTCAACCGCCCTCTCCTTTGACAAAGTGTCCTGATGCAAAGTCCTGCCCTACTAATGGAGACCTGATACTACAGAAGGAGTGTACAGAGGAAGTCTAACCCAGGCTGGTCCTGCACTGGGCTTGGGAGAGGCACTCTCACCTAGAATTGACAGGTGTTGGTCTGGGCTCCAGGTTGATTCCTATTAGCAACTGGGATTAAGAATCTAGGCAGTTCACAGTCACTTTGGATCTTTTCAACTTTAACTAAAATATAGTATCTTGATCCACATGACCCTCAAGGCAGATATCTTCCAGTTTGGACAGGAGATTCTAGAAAATGGAGGCATGGCTTTCTCCATTCTTTCTTTGAAATCTGTGTTAGCAACTGTAGCAGACAGAACTAGTTGAGAATACTCCAAGTGCCAGGGCTGTCTGTGAGGAGAATACAGCATAACACCCTGCCTACGGTGACAGCTAGTCTGTAGTAGACATGGAACTTAAGCCAGCCTGCCTGGCTCGTCTGCTAGGAGCACAGTGACAAAGCTTTGTCAGCCACTCACATGGCTCAATATGTTGACTTCATTCTCGCAGTACAGAACCTCCCCGTTCTTCCGGATCTTTCCCAGCGTGGAGATTAGCGATCGTGTATCTGCAAATGCATGTTTCCCGGCGCACACCTCAGCCTTCGAGCTGTGAGTTCATCTCTCCAGGAGGCACTTGTTTGCAGCCCATACTATGAATCTCACTGCCATTAATCTTTTAAAGGAAAGTTTCTACCTTTTATAGCTGTGTTGTCTCTTTTGTATTGATTGCAATCTTTTTGGAAGGTAGGAGAGCAGGGAAGAGGATGAGAACATCAAAGTTTAGCCTCTAAGAATCTGTACACCCTCCAGGTCAAGTAATTTTGGGGCTGTGTTAATCAAGGCCGACTGGAGCAGGTGCCCTAAGGTGAAAGGGTAGCGATTTATCTGCTCCATCACAGGCTAGTCATCAGCTGTACAGTATGTTTATATCTGGGAAACAGTTTACTACATGGGAAGAATAGTAATTTTATTCTATCTCAGGGGTGTCCCCAGTGTATTTTACAAATTTCCTCTGTAATGAATATTCCAGCTTATAGATAAAAGTTTAACTGGCTTTGGGTTTAGCAAGTACTGGGGGAGGGGGAGAGACCAGCATTGTTGGCCTGTAGGGGACACTGTTGCATCATTTATCAGAATATTCCAGTATCTTGTCCTAGGACAAAAACAAAGCAAATTAGGGGGAAAAAAAATTGGGCCAGTCACCTTAAAACTGCTCATTAAAGTCATTTGACAGGTCCCAGTGTTAGGCGTAATCATGGCTGAGCATAATCTGCCTGAGTGTTGCTCAGGAAGCTCAGGACTCAGGCACAGACAGAAATAGCTTGCCGTGTCAGGAGACATGCAGCGATTGGCATAGCTTCGGGTTGGCCTCTTCTGTCTTCACCCCTGCACTTCGTAATGTAATAAACATTTGTGCTTAGTTGATCGCCTTTGTTGGTTTCTGAGATATGCCCACACTGTTGAAGAGCTTCTGTTCGGTGGTATCCTAAGTATATACCTTGAGCCCTGGAAGAATCGTTTTATGTCTCTTTTTCTTCACTGGCAAAGATGCTTTTTGTTTTGTTTGTTTTGTTTTGATGCAGTCATATTTTCATGGACAGCTCCCCTGTGGTGCTCAGCCCACACTCTAAGTAAACTAGCCAGCTCCCCGATAACTCCTGGGCTAGCCTTCTCTGCTGGGCATCCACCCACTTTCCCCATGCTTTTGCTAACAGACTTTCTACCTTCCGGGCCAGCTCTGTCTTCTTCCATCCCAGGACCTGAGGCCTGCAAGTTGACTGTGATGAAGCCTCAAAACAGCGTGGGGTGTGCTGAGCGCTGTGCACAGCAATCACATTGCTAGCTTCCTTTACTCCCAGTTTCACCATCAATTATGCCATGTGTTTCATCCAGTTGGCGTTACCCTCCCAGTGTTAATTATAACCTACAAGACTGTTAGAGTTAATTTTATGGCAAGCATATTGTCTCTTCAAGGCTCCAGAGCAGCTCATAAATTATCTTGAAGGTAAAATGTAACTTGGGGAACCAGTTATGAAAATTCCATCCATCTCGCTTAGGAACTGCAGCTGCTACTGTCAGCTGCCTCGCCGCGGCATTGTGAAGGAATTACGGTGGGTCAAGTTTAAGAGGGTAGGCCCAGGCTGTCATGGAGGAGAAAGGCTGTCCTGGCCCTGTCAGACAAGTGCCTTCTGCCCATCCCTGGTGGTTTCACTTTGCAGGCAGGCAGAGGCAGGTGGCACAGGTGGACAGTCCCCGAGCTGTCTGTATTCATTACTTTACAGAAACTTGCAGAGAGGCAGGACCAGAGACCTTTCCTCCTCACTGTTGTCATGATGTTAGGCATCATCTATAAAGTGTGAGGGAAATAACTTTATAAATAACCTGGGCTCGGTCCAGGAGCCTGGGCAAGCACTGAGGAGGAATCTCCCAGGGCCAGCCCCTCCGTCAACCCCTTGCCGGCCTCCCACACAGTGATTTCTATCTTACAGAAGCCCTAGGCTTGAGTGAGCATTTTATTTGTGGTTGCTATTTCTCATATAATCTGATAAAGTGAGATTTCACTGTGAACGTACTCTAAAATTGCCTACTAAGTAAATTAGCATGTTATCTTATTGGGATAATAAACACACTCCTTTTCTGTTTCCTCACACGAAGTTGAAGCTTTACATTTCAGCCCTCAGGGCTTTAGCATTATTATTTTTAATGACTGAACACAAGTCTTTCATTTAGCTTGTTTGTATAGTCACTGTAAATGATCTTTCTACTGCTGGTTCTCCATTTGCCATTCTGCATGTTATGCCAGCTTTAAAAGCTTTGAGGGGGCCTCTGAGAGTTGGGAGCTGTGTTAAGCACGGCATCTTCTAGCAGCTCGGGAAACGGGCTGTGGCAGAAAAGTCAGATAGAGTGTGTTAGGCAGGTATACCTGTGCATAGAAACTCAAGTGTAGGTTTGCGTGAGGTGTACATATACTACTATGGCTGGCAGGTGAGAGCCCTCAGCAGTGTAAAGGAACAGCCGCTCCCAGGCTGCTTGCTGTGGATATGCTCCTGAGTGTTTCTGGGTGTTTTGATTGCATCCATGCATCTGCTAGCTTCTATAGTAGTGGCACCTAAGACTGCTGTACCTGGGTTTTGTAAATAAGCTAAGGAGACCTGGCTTTGAGGTTGGGCAGGGCACTCGCAGAGGTAAAATGCTGCCTAGTGAGGTCTAAGGCTTTATGGAGGAGGTATTTGAGCTCTGGCTGACCAAGCGTGAGAGTTGGATATTTTTATTTTCTGGTGACTGCTAATTAACTAGGAAACCCAACTGTCATATATGTAGGGCCTGGTCATGTCTGAGACGGATAAAGCCATAGAGGGCAGCTGAGGTGAGAAGGGGACTTCACATTGTCTCTGAAGGGGGCTCTGTTTAGCCCTGCAAGGAAGACAGGATTCACATTCCTCGGTCTTCCCTAGTTTCAAGTGGAAAAATCAAGCCATGTGTATATGAGTCTACCAATTATTGAAATGTTAACAACCAGTTCAAATATTTGTAATTATTAATTATGCTGATTTAAAACATATCTGAAGCTTGTTAGTGTGGGCAGGTTTCTGATACAGAATGGACATCTTCACTGCTTTGAATTATAGGCTTCTCCACTTTCTTACAAGATGGCAGTGACTCCAACCAGGGAACTAGAGCATCATGTGGGCACTATCTCACTGTCTCTGTGGACCTGTGACATTCTTCTCTGTGTAGGTTCTCACTCAAGGAAGTGTGTGTGTGTGTGTGTGTGTGTGTGTGTGTGTGTGTGTGTGTGATATATATATATATATATTGGCTTTGATTCTCCAGGGTTTCCCCTTTCCTTTGCCAGAGGAAGGGTGTACAAGTTTTCAGATGTGAATGGGATGTGGATGGTACTCATCGTCACATTAAAAAGGGTGTCTGCAATAATGTTGGTGGTTACAACTCTGATGGAGGTCTTGGTTTTGGAAAAGAAGGGCTAGGACCTTACTGCCAAGGAATGACCATTTCTCCTGTTGGGCTCTGGAGGTCCAGCCTTGTCCCCAGCTCCTGCATGGGTGGCTGGGCTGCTCTGGCCAAGTATAGGAAAGCTACCCCAAGATATCACGTGATCAGTATAATCTTTTAGTGTCACTGCTTCAGACTGCTGGGTTCATAGAGGTGTCATTTGGGAAATGTTAGACGTGTGTGTGTGTGTGTGTGTGTGTGTGTGTGTGTGTGTGTGTGTGTG